>NC_142032.1:71329644-71633353 GCF_982192425.1 Myodes glareolus
TTTTGTTTTTTTGAGACAGGGTCTCTCTGTAGCTTTGGAGCCTGTCCTGGAACTAGCTCTTGTAGACCAGGTTGGCCTCGAACTCACAGAGATTCGCCTAATCCTGCCTCTTGAGTGCTGGAATTAAAGGCCTGTGCCACTGTCGCCCGGCCAGGCTTTCATGTTTATACACCAAGCCCTTTATCCAATGAGTCACCTATCCAGCCCCTCACTAACTACTTTTTTTTTTTAGGACTTAAAAAAGTTTTTTTAAAAGATTTCATTTATGTAAATGTATCTGTGTTTGTGTAAGTGTAGGTGCTCACAGAGGCCAGAAGAAGGCATCAGATGCCTGGACCAAGTGATTGTGAACTGCTTGACATGGGTGCAGGAACTAAACTTGGGTTCTTCAAAAGAGCAGCAAGTGTTCCTAATGCTGCATTGTTGCTCCAGCCCCTATTTTATTTTAAATTATGTGTACATGCATATAGCTGCATGTAGGTATTTGTTCATGAAAATACAACTGCCCTTGAAGGCCTGAAGATGGCACTGGATCCCCGAAACTAAATTAGCTGTGCTGGTCAGTTTTATGTCAATTTGAAATAAGTTAGTCATTTTAGAAAGGGGAATGTCAATTAAGAAAATGCCCCCACCAGATTAGCCTGTGGGCTGTGGGCAAGCCTGTGGTACATTTTCTTGATTGATGTGGAAGGGCCCAACTCAGTGCTACCCCTGGGCTGGTGGTTTTGGGTGCTATAAAAAAAAAAAAACCAAAAAAAAAAAAAAACCAAAACAAGCAGGCTGAGTAAGCCATGAAGAGTAAGCCAAGAAGCAGAAGTCCTCCATGGCCTCTGTATCAGTTTCTGCCTCTAGGTTCCTGATTTCTCTGGATAATGAACTATAAGCTGTTAGATGAAATATATCCTTATTTTGGTCCTGGTATTTTCTCACACCAATCGAAACTCTAAGTAGTTGGCAAGTGGGTGCTGGGAATGGAACTCAGGTCCTCTACAAGAGTAAATATGCTCTTAATTACTGAGCCACATTTTCACCCCACCATTTATTTTTTAAAATCTGATGTATATGTCTGTGTGTGCCTTGTGTGTGCAGATGCCACCGAAGGCCAGAAGAGAGCATCAGATGCCCCGGGGCAGAAGCCACAGGCAGTTGTGAGCTGTCCAACACAGGTGCTAGGAACTGACTGTGGGACACGTGGAAGAGCAACACGTACTCTTGGCCCCTGAGCCATCTCTCCAGTCACTACATTTCTGGGGATTTGGGGTGTGGATGTTGTTGTTTTGAGACAGGGTGTCAAGTAGCCCAGACTGGCTTTCAATTTAAAATGTAGCCAACAATGACCTTCAGCTCCTGATCCTATATATAATCTCTACTTCTCAGGTCCTGGGATTACAGGCATATGCAACCATGCCCAGCATAATTTACATTTTTTAGGATTATTGTCTTGAATATTTGTATATCTTTATGAGGTTTCACCCTAAGCTGTCCCTTAAGAGCAGCTGAGAAGCTATAGCAACTGAAGGCTGCTGAAGAAGTGGAAGTCATTTTTCTCTGACTTAGTGAAACACTGGTAGATTATTCATGTACATCAAGGCAGAATGAACTGGATTTAGTGAGTTAAAAAACCAAAGAGGAATCTCAGCACTCAGGAGGCAGAGGCAGGTGGATCTCTAAGTTAGAGGACAGCCTGGTCTATAGAGTGAGTTCCAGGACAGCCAGAACTACACAGGGAAACCTAGTCTCAAAGAACCAAAACCAAAAGAAAACAAAACAAAACAAACAAAAACAGGACATGAAGAAAGGGACAAATGCTAGGGAGAGGTCTAAATGGAACAGGGGGGTTAGAGGTTAGAGTTAGACATTATCAAGATACACACTACACACGTATGAAATTGTTAGTTTAAAATATTTCTAAAACTAAAAACATCTACAAAACTGCTTTTCAGATTATAAACTAAAAAGAAAGAACCATCTAGAGTCATTTGGACTACTGTTAACTTTCTATATTAAAGAGGTTTTTTTTTGTTTGTTTGTTTGTTTTCCCTCTGAGACAGGGTTCTCTGTGTCCTGGCTATCCTGAAACCCAATCTGTAGACCAGGCTTGCCTCAAGGTCATGAAGATCTGCTTGCATCTGCCTCCTGAGAGCTAGGATCAAAGGTGGATGCCACCACTGCCTGGTTTAAAGCTAATTTTCTTTCTTCCAAATTTTCCTAAATGAGATCACATTATAAGTACTCCCCTCCCGATACAGTGTAATGCTTCAAATCTGTAATTTACCTGTAAAATCTATCTACAAGGTCAGAGGTGTAGCTCAGTGGCAGAGCACTTGCCTAATGTGCCCAAAGTCCTGGGTTTGATTTCCAGCACCAAGAGAAAATACTTGATACACACTGGTGATCATGAGCTCTAACTGCTCTTCCTTTTCTGTGCTAAGGTATGACTTCCAAAACAGATCAAGCAATACATAAAACATACCTTTCTCCGATCTTTAAGGATTCTGTCCAAACTCTCTTCATTCACTTTGCTTGCATAATCATAAAAACTGTTGTTTTAAAGAAGAAAAAAAATTAATTAAAATGCTATAGTACCGTGACATAGGCATAACCACAGGGCCCTACAGAACATCTAACCCTAATAGATGCAACTGCTCCTTCTCAAAAGTCCATAAACAGAAATCAGCTTAAGTGCTTTCTTGATAGGAAGCTATATTTTGTAACAAATACTACTCAAGAGATTACTACATTCAAAGGATAGAAAGTAATAAAGTAATTACAAAATGTGTGGTTTCAAATGGCTCCACTACTTTGTTTCTACGTATCAATTACTTATGAAAAAAAGATAACACAACTCATTTTCTGAGAAATGAACATTTGTGGAATGTTTAACAGACCCTCCACTGGATGCTTTTTTATTACATGTTCTAGCCACAGGACTGAGTGTAAGTTCATCCCAATTCAACCAGGTTTTCTGCTATTTTTGTAGGAAGAGACAGCAAAGCTAACCAACTGGTCCAAACTGCAGAGCTAGTGGGAACAGAACGACAGGACCAGAAGCCAAGTCTGGCAAGCTTCAAACAATGTGCTCACCTCCAAAACAAACCAACGAAACCAGACAGATGTACTGACACGGGGGTCCTTGTCCCTGGTTATGGTCTTAGAAATGCCATCCTCCTTCATCACATGCCCAGGCCCCAAAGGCAGGAAGGCTTCCAGGATACAGGGAAAGAACTGACTTGGAGATCAGGAGATGCCAGCTCCAGCTCAGCTGCACTTCTCACTTCAGGATCTGGGACAGACTACTTACCCTACCTGGTCTTCTCCCATTTTGCAAAATAAGAAGCTTGGAGTACACAGGTGATTTCTAAGATTTCCTTAAGCTCTAAGTAGGAGTCAGTTCCTGTTCTGAATGTTCTGTACCGGCAATGCTTTGTGGGATTACTCAGGAGGGAGAGACAGAGCATGTCCAGTCAGGCCAGAACACATCCACAGCCAGGTAGAGGTAGTATGTGGACCAAAACCTGACCATCTTTCCAGATGAACCCATGGCTGCTCACCTGGTGTCCTTACTCCTCTTTCAGTTAAATAGAAATGGAAAGAGTTGAGATCCTTGACTACTTTGTGGCTTCATGTAAATATAGCCACCATGCTTAATGACATTCCTCTGAAATAACTAAGGAATAAGGGTGCATGTGTAGGGTGAGGAGCGACAGAAGTCCCCAAGAGAGGCTGGATGCTTGTAGAGGGGTCAGGGTAAAGACAGAGGGGACAAGCATATTTTTAATTCTAGTACTTGGGAGACAGAGGCAGGAGGATCTCTGTGAGTCTGAAACAATTTGGTCTACAGTTAGTTCTAAGTCAGCCAGGGCTACATAATGAGAGCCTATCTCAAATAACAATGAGTAATGTTTATGTGGGCACACTGGAAGGAACACTGGAAGGAAGGCCTGGCTTTAGGGAGAGAAGGGGGAAGAAGCAGAGCTCGGGTGATACAGATATGAATAATTTGCTTTGGTATGGACTTTAAGGTCAATTTTGTTATATGTATATGTATTTCTGATCTTGATTAAGGTATTGTGATTGTGTAGTTCATTTTAAAAACGTAATGTATAATTAGAAAATATAAGTTGTTAATGGATAATCATCAATAATAGTCAAGCTTGTAGTCATGTTAGTTAGATTTTCTAGATATATAGAGACATATTTCAGTTAGATAGGCATTCTTCATATCTTTCAAAGACTACAGAATATGGCATTTTAAATGTTTTAATAACTTAAGGCTTTTCATGACAATGAGACACATCTGCTCCTGGCAGCATTAATCTACTTCAAGAGGAAGATGGGCATCAAAGAGGCTCCTTATGGAGTTTGATAGCCATTTTGGGCAAGAAACTGCTCTTGCCTGGACTGATGCATAATAATGATGCAAAGAACCCGCAGAGAGAGGACTGCTGAACTTGTCTAAAGGTGAGATGGTCTTTCGGGGTTCCTGACTCATGAAAGGGTCTGCGAGACATTCTGCAGGACACAGCAGATAGTGACTGAACTGTCTTTGAAATTTCCTGCTTCATGGAAATGTCTCTGGATACTTTGGGCCTGTAGGCTGAAGATGGATGCCCCAATGGTACAAAAGAACTTTGGGTGACTGTCCAGGCAGTGAGATGTCTCTGTCATTTCTGGAGTTTTAGAAGTTGCTTACTCCTTGTTTACTTAGATAATATTATATCCTTCTGGAGTCTTTGATGGAGTTGAAGAATAAATAGTTATAGCTTTCCTTAGTTATGATAAAACAGATATAAATATTGTGACTGTATTTCTTGCTTTAAAACTGTTTTGCTATATGTAATTTTACTATGTTAAAGTGAAAGCCTTTCTTTTTTGTATAAACAGAAACAGGGGAAATGATGTAGGTGGGCCTTCTGTCTGTGTGTTACTTTCATTGGTTAATAAAGAGACTGCCTTGTCCTTTTTGATAGGCCAGCCCTTAGGTGGGTGGAGTAGACAGAACAGGATGCTGGGAGAAAGAAGCAGAGTCAGGCTGAGGCAGAGAGCTGCCCGCCATGAAGCTGCCAGGTCAGACATGCTGAATCTTTCCCGGTAAGCCATGACCTCGTGGTGAGATACAGATTATTAGAAATGGGTTGAATTAATATGTGAGAGTTAGCCAATAAGAGTCTGGAGGTAATGGGCCAGGCAGTGTTTAAAAGAATACAGTTTCCGTGTAATTATTTCGGGAATAAGCTAGCCAGGATCCGAGTGGGAATGCAGCCCACCATTCCTTCCTTCTACACCTGGGGAGCTTTCTGAAATGCACATACCAGTCCTCTGGTGGGCGGGTATGGGTTAAGAAGGAAGAGACAGACTGCTGGGGATGCAGATCAGTGGTAGAGGGCTTGCTCAGCATGTGCAGGACCCTCCATTCATCCAGTTACAACGACAGAGAGGCCTGGTGCTGGTCTGCGAGTATCTACTTTTCCCTACAGGTGTCACTCTCTTGCTGCTTTCCTTCAGAATGTCTCTCTTACATTAAGTTCTGTCCTTCAGTGGCCATATTACAGAACTGGTGAATATTAACTTAAATACAAAAATATTAACTTATGGGTTTTTTGCTTTGTTTTTTAAAGATAAGTTCTCAACTGTGTAGCCTTGAACTCACAGAAATCCACCTGCCTCTACCTTTCAAGTGCTGGAATTAAAGGCATACACTACCACTAATTGGCTCCTTAAAATAAAAGCTGATCACTGAACTTTTCCTCAAAATCAAATTTACATCTATATGTGATGCTATAAATCATTTTAACTTTATGTCATCTTTGATTAACTTTCTTTTCTAAGTAAAGAACTCTTGACAGGGATATTGAGGAAAAAGAAACCACCGATACAATGATTTGCCATGTCCCTGCTTCCCTTTTCCCACTCAAGCACAGTCCCTCAAACATAGTTATTATCCAATAAATATGATTTTGGAGCCAGGTATGGTAGTGCACTTGAGAAGGAAGATCATGAATGCAAGGCTAGCCTGGGATACACAGCAAGATCTTTTGTGAAGCAGCAAACAACAACACATGCGCACATACACACACACACACACAAAACATAACCCAGAAAAAAGCTTTAAGTAGATTTTGAACACCCTTAATTATACTTATAATCAATTACAGGCCTAAATTTACTGGTTTCAAACAACTTTTTCAATGAGGATCCAAAACTACAAAACCACATGTGGCTTACCTAAAAAGTTTTGAGCAGGGCTGATGGTTATGAATTTCTGTAAACAGACAAAGGGAGGAAAAATCAGTTAATCATGTAAGGCACAGGCAATTATAAAATAGCTCAGGATTTTTTTCAAACCAAAATTTAGGATAACCAAGACCATTTTCTTCTTGTAAACAGTGCCATGCATATGCCATGAAGGCAGTTGACTGCTTCCCACTACGGCAAGAGACAGAGTCTCGGAACAAAGCAGACGGAGAGTGAGAGCTCCGCCTCCACTTCTCTGTGTGATGAGTGCACATCTGACAGCTTTTATTCAGGAACATGAAGCTATTGTACAACTTACTCAATCTTACCTATTTAAACAAAGCATCACAGGAAAAAGTAGCCACTGACTGGAAGCATTTAATCAAACTGGATAAAAGCTGTGGGGACAGCTCTGGAAGAGAAGGGCCTCAACTTTCCTACCATTAATAACCCTCTAATGATGCCTGACACTTGGGCCAGGTGTTTGGAATGCTGAATGTCTATTAACTCGTTCAAAGCTGGTTGGTATTAAGGGAAACAGTCATTTATAAGATAGATTCTAACAGCTTCTAAAAAGATGCTGGGATTAAACAGAATGAACAATTTCTTCAACCACATCAGGGGTCCACAAGCTGGTTTTTTAGGAGAGCATGAGACTGACTGACTATTCAATTCTATTTACCACATTCTCCTAGAGAGTGACTCATCACCTGCTGTTTAAAATAGACACAGCCTTGGGATTTTAGGCAATAATTTTACCTCAATTAAAATAAAACCAAAGCCTTCGAGGGCAGAGCTATTCTCACTAGTTAAGGCTTCCAAAACCACATGTATAAATGCAGAACTGTCACCAAAAAGAAGAGTTCATTTGCTTCACTATGGCATCAATACACAATGCAAACAAGAAAACCTCATCTATAAAATTCCCTTCTTTTAATGCTTAAAATGATACAGTACACTATCTTAAGTTATTTTAGACACTGTTAGTCATTGAGATTTGGAACATGGTTAGCAAAAAAATACTACTTAGGATTTAGGAAAAGAAAACTTATCTTTTACTTTAAAGATAACACTGCTTTGTTTACTGAAAGTCCTGGAGCAAATTCTGAACTCTGAACAAGCAGTCCTCAAGCTGATTGTCATGATGTCATTACTGGTTTTTCACTACCAGTTTGTCCCTTGACTCAGACACTTACAGGGTTTTGTTTCTTTTTTATAGCTTTTCCTTGTGCTGTGTGATATTTCTCTGTTTGTCATATCCTTCCCATGATTTCTCTACCTATCTTAGGCCTCAATCATACCAAATCTTCAGTAGGGTTAGCAAGATGGTTCAGTGGGTAAAGGTGCTTCACCATGTAAGCCTGACAATCTAAGTATGATCCCTGGAAGCCATGTAAAGGAGGCAGAGAAGTGACTCCACAAAGTTGACCTCTGCCTTGGCATGCCTCCTCCATCATGCAAACACAATTTTATTAAAAGGGTCTAGAGAGAAAACCCAGGGGTTAAGAGCATGAGCTGCTCTCATAGAGGACCCTAGTTCAGACCCCAGCACCCACATCAGACAGCTCACAACTACCTGTACCTCTAGCTCCAGGAGAAGCTGATGCAGGCACCTGCAATTACATGCACATACTCACACACATAATTTAAAAAGAGAAAAAGAGAGATAAAGAGAGAGAGAAAGCCCTTTAACACATTTGCTATATAAATAAATGAAGCATCCCTTGCTCTATTTAGTTTATCAAGACTGCCACTTGGTGATGTGTCTAAGGTATTCCTGAAAAGACTATGCTATTTATCAAAAAGAAACTGATTAAAGGGAAGGGATATATCCATAAACCCTCCTTCTTCTTTCTCAGCAATCTTCTCCAGAGAGACTGCTGAGTGTATCCCTTGGACTCCCGTGTAGGTCTAGCAAGCTTCATAAGAGCATATGGAACTGTCTTTTCCAAACCCCTCTAGGGGTGGAACAAGCAGTGGGGACAGACTGATCTATAGGCTTTAGGTTTACTGTGGTATTGGAGAGACTATCAAGTTGTCACACACCAATTCAGTAAAAGTCAGACTGGTTGCTAAGTAAGAAATAGCTTTAGAAAAGACCCATATTTTCAGCTGTGCACTGTAAGTGACAAAACATTGTTGTGAAATGATCTTTGTACACTGTGAAGATGTGTCACTCTTATTGGCTTAATAGAAAAATGAATGGCCAATAATTGCTAGGCAGGATTTAGGGGCAGAGAGGATGCTGAGAAGAAGAAAGGCAGAGTTGCCATGAGATGCAGAGGGAACAGACATACAGGAAAAAAGGTAAAAGCCACAAGTCACGTGGCAACATGTAGATGAGTAGA
Source organism: Myodes glareolus (assembly GCF_982192425.1). NCBI lineage: Eukaryota > Metazoa > Chordata > Mammalia > Rodentia > Cricetidae > Myodes > Myodes glareolus. The sequence goes on from NC_142032.1 coordinate 71,338,227, forward strand.
AATGGGTTAATTTAAGTTATAAGAGCTCATTAGAAACAAGCCTAAGCTATTGGCTGAACCTAGAAGTCCTGGAACTAGCTCTATAGACCATGCTAGTCTCGAACTCAGAGATCTGCCTGCCTCTGCCTCCCAAGTGCTGGGATTAAAGGTGTGCGCCACCACTGTCTGGCTTATTTCTATTTTTTAAAAAAGATTTACTTTAGGAACTGGAGTGCTTGCTTGGCAGTTAAGAGCATAGTTTGCTCTTCCAGGGCCTGGGTTCAATTCCCAGAACCCACATGGCGGCTTGCAACCATCTATAACTTTAGTTCTAGGGGATCCAACACTCTCTTCTGATCTCCGTGGACACTAGGCACACATGTGGCTCACAGACATACATTCAGGAAAGCCACACATACACATAAAAACTAAAAATAAATAAATAAAAACAAAATTTAAAAGATTTACTTAAGGTCAGGCATAGTGGTGCAGGCCTTTAATTCCAGTGTTCAGGAAGCAGAAGCAGTCAGGTTTCTCAAGGCCAGCCTAGTCTACAGAGCAAGTTCTAGAATAGTCAAAGCTATACAGAGAAATTGTCTCAAAAAATTTGTTATTTTTATATATATTTATGTATATCTGTGTGTATAAGTACACTTGAGTACAGACGCCTGTGGAGGCCAGAAGAGGACATCAGATCCCATATGGAGCTGGAGTTGCAGGCAGTTGCAAGCCACTTGACATAGGCACTAGAAGAGCAACAAGTACTCAATTCAATTTATTTATTTTTGTGGGTGGGATAGGTATCCTACAGCTTGCATGTGGAAATCAGAAGACAATCTGTGGAAATCAATTCCCTCCTTCCACCATGTGGATCCTGTGGATTGAACTTGGGTTATCTATTGAGTTGTTTCATAAGACATCATATCATTAATCATAAAATTAGTGATCTAATTTTAGTTTCTGTGCATATTCTCTTCCATGTGGGAGCTGGGAACTGAACCCAGGTCCGCTGGAAGAGCAGCCAGTGCTCTTAACTGTCGACCCATCTCTCCAGCCCCCTGTGTATCCTTTCAACATTTTATTTACTTATTTAACCTTGAGATAAGGGCTCAAATTACCCAGGCTAGTTTCAGACTGGCTATGTAGCAAGGGCTCCTGAACCTCCTGAACCTCCTGTCTCTACCTCCAGAGTTAGGTTTGATTCTAGAAGACCTGGGTTTGATTCCCAAGACCCACACAGTGGCTCACAACTGTCTGTAACTCCAGTTCCAAGGTAACAGAAGTCATTCTCTGGCCTCTACATCTTTAGGTTTCCCAGGGCACCAGGCACACACATAGTACACAAACATGGGTGCAGGCAAAATGCCCAAACATTTAAAATAAAAATTATATAAAAAATATTTCTAAGGACAAAGACAAGCTTACCAATTACTTGCAGAAACTCTGTGTTGCTGATCTGTGAGTCACTGATGCTGAACGTCTCCTCTTGTCTTACCTCTCCCAGCAAAAACCCTTCCTAAAACAACAGGAGAAAATAACTGGTTAAACTTACAGACAATTTTTACTAAAATTAAAAGGAAATGAGGACTACTATTTTATATAAAATTTAGCAATAATCCAAATTAGGCATGTAGCATGTGAAGTGCTGTTTTATAAACTAGTGACAGGACCCCAGCAAGCTTGTATGCCTGTTAACTGGATTGTATGGAAGAAAATGTTCCAAAATGACATATCATTGTAAACCAACAAGCATTTCTTAGTTTTAGATGGGTTCATTACTTATCCTAGTCAGTCCCATAGCATGCTAGACACTCTCGGGAAGCAAAAATATGCCACAGTTGCTTTCTTGAAACTTCATATAACTTACTTTATTGCTTAAAAAAAAACACCACTAATGATGAAAAAATAAAAAGAATGACAGCATAGGGTTGGCATGAGAAATCAGGATTTCAGACAACACACTCGCTCCCATCTAAAAACGCAGAACTTTATTTACACCTGTGGAGAACATCTATCAACACAGTCGACATGGAATTCCTTTACAAATTACCAGTTTGGGCACTTGCTGCCATGCTCAGTATAAACATGGATGGTAAGAATATACCCTAAAAGTCAAAATAACCCTCCTGCAGAGAGATTACACTGATATGTAATCTCTCTCCTGGATAACCCAGGGCTTACTCCTCCCCTTTGTTCAAATGGCACCTCAACTGGGAGGCTTTGCCCGACTAACATGGGAAATCACATCTGCCAGGCACTCTGTCCCTTGTACTCCACCTTCACTGTCTTCTCATTATCTACGTGTTATAGACTTACAGATATAAGCAATGCCAACTCTGGTTAAAATGTAAGCTAAGGAGCAGGCATCTGTGCTTGTTTACTGTTAGACTACTACACTTATGTCATGCCTAACCTTAGAGTTCACCAAATACCAATTGTGTAAATTTTGCTGCAATAAGACCTTGTTCTACATAATCCTCCATTCTATGTTGATCCACCAAACCAGCCACAGAAGCTCCCCAATTTAAAAACATTTTCAGTTGCAAATGCACATCTATGGGTGAAAGAAGCAAAACAGATGCTTTGGGGCTTCACTTTTGTATTTGAATTGGGGAAGTGTCTGCTATGAGGACTTGCTGGGAGATGTGAGATCCTGACTTTAACCCATAGCACAGTCAGCAACCCCAAAAGAGATGAAAAAGTATCTCAAATTTCCCAAATACAACACTCAGGGCATTCTTTAAATGCTGAGGAACAATCTTTGTACACTGTAAATGTGTATTGTTCTTATTGTTAATAAAAAGTCGATTGGCTGATGGCTAGGCAGAATTTTTGGGCTAGAGAGAATGCTACAAAGGAGGAGGACAGAGTCAGAGGAGACACGAGCCAGACAGAAAGGCATGCAGGAGGTAAAAGCCACGAGCCTTGGGGCAGCAAATAGATTAATAGAAATGGGTGAATTTAAGTTGTATGAGCTAGTTAGTAATAAGCCTGAGCTACTGGCTGAGCATTTATAACTAATAATAAGTCTCTGAGTGGTTATTTGGGAAGTGCTGGCAGAACAGAGCTGATCACAGACCTGAGGAAAAACTCCACCTACATTTAACTCTAACTAATGTACAGGTTTCATTACAAACAATCTTGGGTTGTAATGAAACAAAATGTAAACAAAAACAAATCTTGGGTTGGGGATGCATGTGGCTCAGTAGTAGAATACCAAGGTTCAATTCCCACACTACAGAGAAAAAGACAGAAGAATCCCCTCATACTCAAACAGATGTTTATGACTACTAGCTTGAGAAACACCAACTAACTGGTTATGGTGGTCCAAGCCAGTAGGGTATGTTGAAGAGGTTGATGTAGGAGGATTATAAGAAACACTAATAAACTTGTCTTATCAACTCTGAGTTTCATTACAAGGTATGTACCATTATGCCTGGCGGCAAATAAGTTTTTAATATATCTCAAATGTTACATAAAATTATTTACCTGAAATCCAAATTTAACTATGTTCTGTATTTCCCTATTAGCCACAATAGTCCTCTAGCAAGAGAAACAATGCTAAAACTCATAAAGCTGGGCATGGTTGCACACTCCTTTAATTCCAGCACTGGTGAGGCAAAGGCAGGTGGCTCTCTGAATTCTAGGTCAGTCTGGTCTACTTAAGGAGTTCTAGGACAGCCAAGCCCACATAGAGAGACCGTCTCAAAAGAAAAAACAAAAACAAACAAAAAACTCACATGACATTAACATTCTAAAGTTAACTAGGACTGTTTATTTATCACTGGTCTGGATTATCTAAGTCACTATTACATCAATATTTCTCAACCTGTGGGTCACAACTCCTTCAGGTCAAATGACCCTTCCACAAGGGTTACATATCCTACATATCAGATATTTACATTATGATTCATAATGTCAGAAAATTATAGTTATAAAGTAGCAATGAAAATAATTTTATGGTTGGGGGGGTCACCACAAATAGGAGGAACTGTATTAAAGGGTTGTGACATTAGGAAGGTTGAGAACCACTGCATTACATTATAGCAGGAAGAGGCAAACCACAGGCCCCACTCTGTTAATACATGGCCTGCCAGCTAAGAATGGTTTCTACATGTTCAGATGGTTGCAAAACTTAAAACAGATGTCCCATGACCTGTTAAAATCATTAGCCACTCAAGCTCCAGTGCGATACATAAGCTCTTATTAGAACACCTCATTTGCTCACGGTCTACACGTCGTCTCCCCTACAACAGCAGAACTGAAGAGCTGCTAAACAGACCATATGGCTCCAAAACTTTTTAAATAGAGAGAAAGTACTATCTTTTATTTTCTGGTCCTTTTCAGAAAATGACCACTTTCCTCCATTGATGTAGGAGGGTCATCTGTCTATGTGTTACTTTCACTGGTTAATAAAGAAACTGCTTGGCCTGATAGGTTAGAACATAGGTGAGTGGAGTAGACAGAACAGAATGCTGGGAGAAAGAAGGAGAGTCAGGCAGATGCCATGAAGCGCCAGCCCAAGATGGACGTAGGTTAGAATCTTCCCGGTAAGCCACCACCTCGTGGTGCTACACACATTAATAGAAACGGGTTAATCAAGATGTGAGAGCTAGCCAGTAAGAGGCTAGAGCTAATGGGCCAGGCAGTGTTTAAATGAATACAATTTGTGTGTTGTTATTTCAGGTGGAAAGCTAGCCATGCGGGAGCCGGGCAGGACGAAAAGCAGGCCTGCTTGCCTCATCACCACACTCCATGAGTCAATAACTCACTTAACAAAAACTCAACATTAGGCATAAGAAACTCTTTTGAGTTGTTGGTCAGACTTCCAAGACATGCAATCTATTGCTACTGCCCTTGGTTGCCCCCAAGAGGTGAAAGAAGTTCCTGTTGTTGAAGACACAAACCTTACACTTAAGAAATTGAGCCCAAAGACTCTGAGCTGGGACAGACCTGAACACTTCCACCCCCATGCCCTGAGGACTAGCTTTCATGGTACCAGAAGGCACCATGTAAGTTTCCAAAGGAAGGAGGCAACCAACAGTCCTACCCAGCTGTAACACATGAACGACCAGAATGTCCCAATAACCCTATGGGCGCACTAGTGACACACATCCCTCAACAGTAACCAACAGCTCTCTAGTTGGACTTAATTAAGATCTATCCAAAAAATGGGAAGCCATGCCTGGTACCACACAACTACTCAGTGCTAGTGCAGTCATGGATCTTGGAGAAGTTACAACCACTTTATTAAACCAGCATGATCCCTACCAATAATCTAAACGTCTGTCCCTAACTCACAGAGAAGTAGTCCTCACCCCATCAAGGAAACACCTCTTTGCAACAGACACACCATTAGAGAAAACTAATAAGCCCAGTTCCAGTCTATAAAACATTCCACACCCAAGGCTCAGAACATTGTGGAAAGCGGGCAAAAAGACTAAGCAAAAGAGGATCATGGAGTTTGCTGTGAGAGCGTTAGAAGCTAAGCCCATAAAGCCTCACAAACATGACTGGCTAAACATGAGCAGAACAAAGATGACATCAATAGACAGGTCAAAGTGTGAGGGTGAAAGCCCAGAAGGCCTCAGCCCTACACAAAGAACTACAGGTCACTAAGCCTTCCCTAGGGAAAAGCTTACCAGTTGGCTATTCAAAACAAACAAGTGGTCAGCCCTGAAAACATGTATGAGTAACATTATACAGAACGAGTAGGTTATATTTAGGAACAGATATGCATACATATATAAAAATAAGCATGTAAGCCTGGTGGTGGTGGTGCACGCCTTTAATCCTAGCACTTGGGAGGCAGAGGCAGGCGGATCTATGTGAGTTGGAGACCAGCCTGGTCTACAAGAGCTAGTTCCAGGACAGGCTCCAAAGCTACAGAGAAACCCTGTCTCGAAAAAAAAAAAAAAAAAAAACCACACACACACATGTAATAACGATTAATAAAAAAGAGACTCTGGGAGGATTTGGAGGAAAGAAAAGAAAGAAATGATGTAATTATATTAAAATCTCAAAGAAAAAGAAAAAATTTTAATTGTTTGCTAACCTTAGCTCTATAGAATAATTTTGGCTTTCAACTAATTTTTGTAGACCAAACAAATGTGTAGAACAAACAAACTTGGTTCTTCAACTTTAAAAATGACATTACTTTTAAGCATTCCACACTCATAACTGTGGTAAGGTTAATAGAAACTAGTATAGTTGCATAAAACACAATGCTAACTATTTACTTTGTATAAAATTTCTAGCCTTATGCCTAGCATGAAATAAATATTAAGATCACAATTAAATGATGAGCAATCTAAAGCTGGATATAATGGCATACCCTTGAAATTCCAGCACTAGGAGGTTGGAGACAGGGTCAGGAGTTCAAGGCCAGCCTTGACCAAGTGACATTACCTCAAAACAGAAAAAAAAAAGAATAACAATTGCAAACAGGACTACAGCAGTTTCTAGAAATACTGTTGAAGCTTCTTATCCTTACAATAATCTTGCCTTATACATAGACTAAGATATTCCTAGGCACTCCATAAAAGAGCAGAGTAAAGTAGCACCCCTAGACTCATAGCTGTAGTCTGTGGATACTAGGAAGATCACAACCACTTACATTACTAAGTGGCTGGCTGAAATACCAAAGGCTACCACTGTTCGGAGCTGTCACTGAAAAAAAGAAACTATGCTGAATATATTCCTATCAGTAATCTCTACCATCAACACTACAGAGCTGAAAAGAAGAGGGAATTCATTCCACTCAATTTGCTAATGGAATCATCTCTCACAATCAGTTTGTATTAATGGAAGCGAAGATTGCTGACATCAAAACAAATCCAATCCTCCTCCAGCCATCGTTGTTTTGTAATGACAACCACAAAAGCCCACACTCTTATTTAATGAATTTGAATCGTTCACCAATAATATCACTAAAACCAAAATTCCCCAATTATGGACAAATTAATTATGTCCTGTAAAAGCATCTATATCACAAAGAACTTCCAATCAGAAGGTCAGTGTAAAATAAAAAGAGGCTATGCTCCTATGGACGCCACGGTCTGTGCGTTTCTCATCTCTCCTATGTGGGCCTGTCACTTCCCTAGAAGACTAGTTCCGAGGATTAAAATGTTCGCTGAGGAACTAAACAAGCAACTTCAAGGAAGTGCAAACAGACTTTGCAGACGCCAGTTCACATTCTCCATTTTTCACTACGCACGACTGATAAGGATGATCGGTGATAGCCAAGACAACCCGGGAGGCCGGCAGGCAGGACTTGGATCCTCTCCTTCTAGACTACAAGCCTGATCTCTTACTCCTTCCCGACCGGGGGTGCTCCTCGAGTCTGTTAAGTCCGACTCTCAGCGAGCGGTAGGCACCCAGTTTTGCTAGGCAAGTCCTGACACCGGCGGGGCCGGGCACTAGAGGTCTGCCGGACTGACAACAGCTGTGCCAGGACCCGCCCGAGGCCGAGAGCGCCAAGGGAAGCGCCTGCGGGGAGCAGGAGCTGGAGGGGGGCGGGAGCCGCCTGGGCCACCAGTTTCTCGGCTTGGCCCAGGTATCGAGGGCCGAGCCTTCAGCGGTCCCCTCTAGGCCGCAGGCGCCGGCTCGAGGAGGAGGCCGAAGGCCCCCCAGTGGCCACGGCAGGGGGCCCGGCACCTACGTGGTCGGCGTTGCTGTTGGCGCTGTGGAAACACACAGCGCTGAAGGTGTAGCCCGAAATGGAAGCCGCCATGATGGAAGTCTCCACCTCCCCCATCATGCCCCGCGGAGGGCGCAGAGTATGCTGGACGCCCCGGCGCTGAGCATTCTGGGAAATGGAGTCTTCCAAGCTGCTCCAGGAGAGGACTTGGGGAGGGGGGAATTAAAGATGCCAGATCACAGAAACCCAGCACTTTCTGTTTACCTGTCCCTCAGACGGCTGCCTTTCTGTACAGCCTTGTTATAACCCAGTTTGTCCATTCTGCAAATGAGACTGAAGGTTGAAGGACCGGAGAAGATTCAAGCAATTGAACAGTTTGAGATTTGACCCGGGAAAAGCATGATGTAATTTCATTCTGAACAGATCACTCTGCCTGCCTGGTTGAGACTAGTGTCTAGGAGAGTGTCCTTCCTGACTTCTGTAACGACAGGAGGACTTTGGTCAGAAGTAGTGGAGCTGATAAAACGATAGGATTCTGTATTGAAAACTAACTCAACTATGAGCTGTGTAGTGGCAAGAGGGTTACAAATTTGAGGCCGGCCAAAGCTACATAGACTTGCTTCAACAAACAAACAAAACCTACAAATTTAGAAAAAAATCATAGAAGATAAAAACAAGTAACAGGGAAAACTAAGCCTTCAAAGTTAGAAAAAAGAAACTCACCCCTTCCCCCAAAAAGGAAGAAAGAAAGACAGGAAGGGAGGGAGGAAGAAAGGAAGGAAGAAAAGGAGGAAACAAGAAACTCAAGGAAGGAACTAATTCTTTTGCAACTTGTTGAATCTTCAGTATTCTAAGGTGGCTCCTGGTTTCCCTACAAAACTGCTTCTCCTCTCCCAGCAAATTAAACCGTTTCTGACAACTGCTCAAGGCAGAGCCCTCACAGTGAACCTTGACAACTTCTTTGCTCTTGTTGCCCACATCAGATCAGCTAAAGCAATCTTCAACATACACAGTCTTACGATTCACTACCAGCACACCTGCTACCAAAGCACCATCATTTCTCCCTTCATTACAGTAACAGAGGTGGCAATTTTGCTCCTAAAGGACACTTGACATTGTTAGCAGATATTTCCCAATGCCAAACTCTGGGGAAAAAGCTAAATGCAGCAAAGGCCTCATGACAGAATTAACTTCTCCAGAATGTCAAGGTAATGAAGTGATACTGTTACCCTGCCAAATACGTGCTCAACACAGCCAATGACAGGTCATGTTAATGTTTAAATATAAGGTGTCAATCACACTTGGCCAGCCTCCAAACCCTACACTGACAGACACCCAGACACCCCTCCCCCCGACCCCTAATTTCTGATTGTATTTTCAGCTTCTGCTGTCTTGGCTGGCTTGACTTCAGCTATGGCAGTGGCCCTTTTGCTCTCTGGAAGCACTGAAGGTTCAATCAGGCCACAGTGCCTTGACTTTTGTTGTTTCCTCTGCCTAGGATGTTGATTTCCTGGACAACTAACTGCATGACTCCCTGTCTTATGCCTGCTCTAGGTGTTTGAAAGCTTGCTGGAGTGATTGGCTTAGCCTGGCTGCTGGGGAAGTTTTCCACTAACAGTTCCCAGCGTACATGTCCTGAAATTATTCCCTGAGGAAGACGGCCTCGTTTTCCAGCAGCTGTCCTCTTCAGCTCAGCTAGTTCTCTCGGTTTAAAGCTGCATGCCTAAGTACCACCCACAGAGGGCCAGGCCCTCCTACATCAGTTCACAATTGTTAGATGTTAAATCTGATGGGTCACTTCTCAGAGTTTCCTCAAGCCAACTCAGATCCAGCTAGACGTGAACCTGCTAGTCTGTCTAGTCCTCCTACCCCTAAACTTTCATAAGCTACCCTTCCCAAATGTAAATTTAGAATAGGAAAATCACAAACATCCAAGTTTGCCTACAGGGTCATGTGTTTGATAAGCTTTAAAATAAGCAGGATGGGGGGTGATGGTGGCACATCCTTTGGATCCCGGCACTCAGGAGGCAGAAGTAGGGTGATACTCTGTGAGGTCGAGGCCAGCCTGGTCTACGAATAGAATTCCAGGACAGCCAGGGTTATGAGAGAAACCCTGTCTAGAAAAACAAAAATAAAATGGAATAAGCAGAATGTAAAACATGGAGACAGACCCACACATGGTTTTTGTTGTTAGGATTGTACCCTTCTAATTATTCAAAAAAGGAAAGAAAGATCATTTGTTAGGGTGTATAACTGAGTTGTGCACTCAGTTTATAGGCTTGTAACTTGTTGAATCTTCAGTGTTCCAAGGTGGCTCCCGGTTTCCCTACAAAGCCGCTTCTAACCTCACACAGGAGTTTCCAAGGTTGCCAAATAAACTGCTTAATTAAACTGCTTCACTTTCTTTTTTATTTCTTTTTTCTTTTCTTTCTTTTTTTCGAGACAGGGTTTCTCTGTAGCTTTGGAGTCTGTCCTGGAACTAGGCCTTGTTCCAGGCTGGCCTCAAACTCACAGAGATCCACTTGTCTCTGCCTCCTGAGTGTGCACCACGACCACCTTGCTGCTTCATTTTCTTTACTGAGTCTCTAGTACTCTTATTATAATGTGACTACTGCTTCTGACACTCTTAAGACAATTTCCTACAATTGTGCCCAACAAGTCAATCTGACTTAGGCAATTTCTCAATTGAGGGCCTCTTCTCAGAGAATTCTAGGGTGTGTCGAGCTGACAAACCCAACCAGGACAAACGCCTGGTTTGTCACTATCTAGCTTTATCTCCAATTTTTATTCAATTTTTCCGGATAATTGTCTTTCCCCCCGCTAGCCTATTCTGAAATTCGTCAAGACAAGGCTTCATGTTTTCTTTGTTTGCTGTTGTATTTTCGTCATATGGAGTAATGCCAAGCATGTAGTTACTGCCCAACTCGTTCCTTGTAGTACGAATAATACAAACCCAGAGGCACATATTTGGGTTCAAGCTGATGATCAGAAAAGCAAAGCAGTCAGCCTCTAAAGAGGCCTTTTACCTCTGCCAAGGCTCAGGCAAAGGAGCCATCCTGCAATGCTCTCCACCAACCTCAGACTCCACACTCCACTGAGTTCTTGTCTCTTCCCCTTTATATTCCTCTCTCCACCCGGTCATATCATTTCTATCTCCACCTCCTCAGTGCTGGGATTAAAGGCGTGTGATCCCACATGCTGGGATCACCTTCGTGTGAGCTCTGTTTCCTCTATTACACAGATTCGATCTTGTGTAGCCCAGGGTAGCCTTGATCTCACAGAGATCTGTCTGCCTCAGTTTCCCGAGTCCTGGGATTAAAAGTGTGTGCCACCCCTCCCTTGCCTGTATGGCTGACTAGTGTAGCTGCTTTGCCATCTGATCTTCAGGCAAGCTTTTATTTATTAAAACACGAACAATATGCCACTATAATAACTGTTGAGTAAATATTATGTAAAAAAGTGTGGAGTCCAAAGGAAGATGGTTTCTATTCTACCAGCAGGTTGCTGTAGGGGAATGGAGATGTCCTGGGCTGGGCAGTGCCTGTCTTTAATCTTAATACTTGGGAGGCAGAGGCAGGTACCACTAGCTTGGCAGAGTCCAATCCCCGGGCCCCACAAGGTAGAAGGAAAGAACTGGGTTTTAGCATATCATATATTTACATTATGGTTTAAAACAGCAGCAAAATTACAGTTATGAAGAAGCAACGAAATAATTTTACGGTCAGAGGTCAACACAACACGAGGAACTGTATTGATCACAGGGTTGAGAAGGTTGAGAGCCGCTGAGCTAGCGGGTCCTTTACCTGATATACTTAAGACCAGAGTTATTTCAGATTTTGGAGCTGTTTGGCTTCCAGATGTTTGGATTAGTGATCATGATGGTTGATTTTTGTCAACTTGACACAAATCTAGACAGACCTGGGGAAAAGGGAATCACAATTGAGGAATTGCCTCCATCAGATCAGCCTCTGAACATATCTATGGCTTATTTTCTTGACTGCTAACTGAGTGAGAAGGAGTCAACTGACTGTGAGCAGGGTCATCCTTGGGCATGTGGGTCTGGGCTATTTAAGAAGGTAGCTGAGCTAGGCAGTGGTGGCGCACGCCTTTAACCATAGCACTTGGGAGGCAGAGGCAGGCAAATCTCTGGGAGTTCCAGGCCAATCTGGTGTACAGAGTTAGTTCTAGGTCACCCAAGGCTATAGAAACCCTGTCTCAAAAAACCAACCAACCAACCAACCAACCAACCAACCAACCTACCAACCTAACCAAAGCAAAGCAAACCAAACAAAAGAAGCTCATATCAAAGCAGAAGTGGGAAACGGAGTAGGGGAGGTAAGGAGGTTTTTCTGGAAGCATGTTCTCTGGTACGGGCTGTTGCATGGTCAAAGAAGGAAAAGCTCTGCCCTTCATCTTGGATTTGTCAAATGGGAAGTGCTTGAGGATTCTGGGAAGCATAGTTCCTAAGGAACTTTGCCAGTCTGCAGGGATCAAATAACAAAACAACACAAAACCAAAAACCAACCAACCAAACAAAACAAAAACCAAAACCCAAGTCTGGCAATCTCAGGTTTCGCAGGTCTGCCTTTGATCTCGTAAAACTGGTACTCAGTGGGAGAGGCTGTGTTCCTTATATAGTTTTGCTTTTACCTTGTGCTAGGCAGTTTATCCAATGGAACTTCTCCCCCCAGCCAAGAATCCCCTTTCCCTGGGTGATCAGAGGTGGTGCTCCAACAGCCCTGGGGACTAAGCAGTCAGAATAATCCTTCCTGGAGTCAAGGAAGGGATTTGGTATAAACCATGGTTTTTCCCAGGGCTCCATACCAAAAGTTGTTTACAGCTTTCATTGCACACACAGTGAAAGCATTTCAAGTGTTGGCAAGATACTGGGCTGAAGGCAGGCTTATCTTTCATGGCTGCTTCTTAATTAGGACTGAAAACTTTTAAAGAACCAATCCCTCACATTCAGGCTTGCTTTCTGTAGCATCTACAGTCTAGAGAAGATCAAAACAACTACTTGCCCAGGGCAGCACTAATTGGCTGTGGTATCCGGTGGTTTTATTGCTCTGTAATAAGGTTACTTACTCTCTTTCTTGAGTTCTTTAATCACTATGTACATGGATTTCCATCTGCCTTTTACTTTATTCTTTATTGCCAGAAGATCTTGGAACACCATTTGTAGAAGAAGATGAACTGCAAACCAGGAGGGCAAGCGTTGCTGCCATTTATCTCAAGGGACTTGTTATTGGGCTTCTGTCTGTGGAGTCAACAGAAATGTAGCCTTGGAAACAAGTTCTCGTTGGAAGGCGACTTGTTAGGGGACTCTGAGATCCTTGCCAAGGACATTCGACCACGAGTGCTTTGACAGTTTCATGGCTACTACAGAAACTACTACTACTAGGCCCCTGACACATAAGATCTCATTCATTGTATTACAGAACTGCTGGCTGCAGTCAGCAGAGGCAGAAAAAAATCCTAGATTCATGAAGTCTTGAGGAAGAAGTCACCTTTTATTTTCAGCAAACTACAGTGAACAACTAAAGCATGCAGAGGTAGAGACTTGGATGGGCTCAGATGCCTAGCTGGGGGCAGAGGAAGACCCACCCAGACGCCCTATCATTCTGGTACTCATTTTATCATAACTCTAAGGCTGGTATACTGTGGGTGGCCCTAAGACATTCATTTCCTTGGCCATAAGTTCTTAAAGGGTCATCAGGTTACATCAAGTTATTTTCCAGAATTCTAGCCACAAATAAAATTAGTCTTTTGGTCTGGAAGTCAGTAATGCCATGGGCTGACCTACCTACTTTCCAGATCTGCTTCACTAGAGAGAGAAGATGACATGTGTTAGGACGGAGTGGTGTGTGTTTCATTTTTGTGGCTTCTGACAGCGTGTTTCCCAAAGTGCAGTACTTTGAACCTTGTCTTACAAACAGCAGTACCCAGATATGGTCACTTTGAGAGCAAGAGAGTAGTAAGAGGTGCAAGGAATAGTTTAGGCTCTTTACTGTGGGTCGGCCTCCCAAGGCCGGTTTTGGAGCATTAGAGAGAGGTCTTCCATTGCCTAGAGAGGCCAGGCCAGGGCGTCCCCTCTGCTCGAACCGCGTCTCTATGGCGGCCGCGACAGCCCACAAGGCGCAGAGCGACATGAACGCGGATGCTGATGGTCAAGGCGGCGCTGTGCTCCCTGCGCAGTCTCGAGAGGGCAGTCCCGTGGCGTGTGACTTCGTCCCATCGGTGCTGGGGACACGAGAGCAGTGAGTGTGGCGTGGAGGGTGAGCGGGAGCCTGAGGCCCAGAAGGCGATGGGAACCACTCACCCCCACCCGCGGTGGGGGCCTGAGGGAGGAGGGTGGAAGCCACCTGTGGGGACTTAAGGGGCAAGAGCTCAAGCGAGCCCCGGAGAGCGGTAAACCCTCTTTCTAGGGATTCAAGGCTACCCGGTGTAGGGGTCTAAAGTCTGGCTTGGGGAAAAGGGAGTAGAGGCTGGGCAACGAACCTCACGAGGGCCCGGGGAAGTCCCGGGAGAGCTGTGGCATCAGGAGGAGATCGGAGTGGAGGATGCTGTGAATTGTGAGCTAGTGAGATGGCAGGGGTTCTGGGGGGAACCAGAGAGGAAGTTGAGGCTAAGAAATTAATGGACTGGAATATACGTGAATGAATGTGGGGAACAGAAATTAGGATGAGAAGAAATTTGGGGAAGGGAGCCCGAAGAGAAAACAGATGGTAAGGGGCGGGGGTGGGGAGTTGCCGTTGTAAGGATTAAGAGATTTAATGGGAAAGCTAGAATACAGGGAGAGGCAAAGGCTGTTTTAGCATTTAATTTTAATTTTTATCTTTGCTGCTTTCATTGTGAGCAAACCACTAACCTACTGGTTAGAAAATCCTGTATCTGCACATTGATAAACAAATTTGGAGACACAAACTCAGCTTGTGCAGTCCAGTTTTGAACTTGGGTCTGGGGCTTAAGAGATTTTTGGGCAGGCGCATGTTTTTATTCTTTAAACTAAAATGTACATAGGATTATGCATTGCATGAGTATAAGTACTTGTTTAATTTATTCTGCTTGATCATAATTTTCATTCATTTAGCCCAAGGATGTTTAAAAAGATGAGTTATACACACTTATTGACAGCACTAATAATGTTTTAAGGCTATTGTAAGTCGCCATGTAATGCATTGGGAATTATTTGTTTAATTCACAAAATACAGTTTAATTTGGGAATCTTGCTTCACATTTCATTGTTTATGTAGTTGGGATGCTGTTTATGAGAGAGAACTGAGAACATTCCAAGAATATGGAGATACGGGAGAAATCTGGTGAGTTAAGCTAAGGAATTGGTTTTCTGGGTATGAGAGAGTGTGCTTACAACAAAGACAGTCTAGAAGCCTGGGTTGAATCTGACTTCAGTAGCTTTAAAGAATCTATTTTCTTTCTTTCTTTTGTTTTTGTTTTTTGTTGTTTTTTTTCCCCCAGACATCATTTCCCTGGAACTTGCTCTGTAGGGCAGGCTGGCCTCAAACTCAGAGATCCACCTGCCTCTGCCTGACTTTTGCTTCAATGACAGTTTTAAAATTTCTCTTTTCCTTTTTTTTTTCTTTTGTGACCCAGATTTAAATTGATCACAGTGCTAGGAAGTTACTTTCATTCCATAGTTGTAATTTTTCAGCTAAGTAATAAAATTCTGAAGTACCAATATTTGCTGATGTCCAAGAAGGCAAATATTAGGACAACATTTTAAAGGATTGATGTTGATGTAGAGTATGTGTGTGTGTGTACATGTGTGTTTATAAATGCTCATACCTCTATTTACTTACTTATGTACATATTATGTATAATACATACCTTTGGTATTCTATTTTTAGAGGTGTGTTCTTCTAAATACCAATAAAGATGAAACTTAAACAATTATCAATATTCTCACTTTTACAAAAGACTTGAGTGAGTGTATGGTATAAACAGATGAAGTGGAATATAGTTGCAACTTTTGCTGCATCTCTGCTCTTTGTATTCTGTTCCTAACAGGTTTGGGGAAGAGAGTATGAACCGACTAATAAGGTGGATGCAGAAACACAAGATCCCATTGGATGCCTCAGTGCTTGATATTGGAACTGGAAATGGTGTTTTCCTGGTTGAACTTGTTGGTACTTTTAGTATTCATGTATTTGAGCCAATTTTTAAAATGAAAGTTTTTTAAAAATGTTGCAGTTAAGAGATTACCATCTATGTGAAATAGCAAAACAGTTGGGAGACTCTGAGTGTTCACATGGGAGGAAAGGGAGACTGCATGGATGTTAGGAAAGTAATATATGGTTTCAGGCATCATCCTGGAAGCTGGACTCTCAGATGCTACTGAATGGTGAAGTCCTAGAAGTGCAAAAACTAATAAGTCATAGTCCTCAAAGAGTACAATCTTAAATGTGAATTCTGAGAAGCCAGAGTTCTGCAAACCTCAATCCCTGTATTCTGGCAGAAAGCAAAGGGTTTATGAGGATAATGAGGAGAGGATTAGAACATTGGTGGTCCTGTGCTTGGTAGTTGTATCATATTAGGTATAGCAAATACCAAAAATCTGGGTCGATTATTATTTCAGATGTGTATGTGAGGTTTTCAGAGGAGATTAATGTCTGAGTGTAGAGAGAGTTAGGGAAGAGCTGTCTCAGTATGGGTGTACATCATCCAGTAGGTTGAGGCCTGTCAAGGACAAACACAGGAGCTAAGTCAGTCTTTCTAAAAGTTAGGACAGTTATCTCTTGCTGTTGTGCACTTCCAAACTCTTGGCCTTAGGATCCTAGGGCTTACACCAGTGGTCCTGGATCCTAAGGCTTTGAGCCACAGACTGATAGTTATCTCATTAGTTTTACTGGTTCTTAGGCCTTTGGGCTTTATCTGAGTCATGCTACTGGCATTCCCTTACAGACAGCCTATGAGACTTCTCAATCACAATAATCGTGTGAGCCAACTCCTCCAATAAACCCCTCTTATTTCTGTATATCTATATCTGTATCTCATAACTGGTTTTTGTCTGTATATATTTTTACTGATACAGATTTGGTATTGGAAAACAGCATCATTCCTTCTTACTTTATTCCCTAAAACATAAAGAAATCTGCAAAATTGTTCCCTCACAAAAAGGTTTTGCAGTATTTTATATTTTACATTTATTTGTTTATATGTGTATTAGACTTGGTGGCCAAGTGTCTTTACCTGCTGTACCATCTCACTGTCACAAAGGCGTTGATTATTTCATTGTACAGGGCTACTTAATGGTTAAAGATAACCATTTTAAAGCTAGGGTCAGCGAGACAGCTCAATGGGTGAGGGTACTTGCCCCAAGCCTGCTCACCTGAGTTGTGTGGAAGGAGAGAACTACTTCAGTAATACTACTTACCCTCTGCCCTCCATGCACAAACAAACAAACAAAATAAGTATAAAAACATTTTTTTAAGTTGAGTTTTTTTTTTAAGATTTATTTACTTATTATGTATGTATACAGTGTTCTGCCTGCATGTATGCGTGCAGGCCAGAAGAGGATGCCAGATCTCTTTATAAATGGTTGTGAGCCATCATGTGACTGCTGGGAATTGGACTCAGGACCTCTGGAAGAGGTTCTTTAATGCACAGAGATCAAGTTTTAAAAAACAAAATAGAAAACTAATTATTGGTGCTGTGATTACTTCTTATTTGCAACAATTAAACAATAATCACACCTTCAAAGGGACACTTATGCTTACCAGAATTTTACAGCTGAAATACTCTTCAAATGACAATGCAGTGTAACCTATATTGCAGTGAAAATGTTGTCTTTAAATGCAAATTAATCCAGAATTAATCTGTTGTATGCTGCTGCCAGTTCTACACAGCACTGTGCTCCTTGCAAAGAATGCTTGTCAGAAGGAGCTTGAAAAGTTCAGTAACCTGAACAAAAGCATATGGACATATAACGAGAGCCTTTGGGGTCCAGCCCCAAGACTCTTTTCAGGGTTCAGAATGAATGCAACAGTAAGCAAAAAGGACTTGTGTTCTGTTTTATGTAAATGGAGACTGCGCTTTAGTTTCCTGGACACCCAGACCTGAATAATCACACAAAAATTATGTTAATTATAACACTGTTTGGTCAACGGCTCAGGCATATTTCTAGCTAGCTCTTACATCTTAAATTAACCCGTTTTATTATTTTATATTTACCACAAGATTCATGGTTTGTTACCTCACATCTTCGTTCTTGGGCAGTTACATGGCATCTGCTTTACTCCACCCTCTTTTTTTCCTGCATCCAGTTTAGTTTTCCTGCCTGGCTATATTCTACCCTGCTATAGGCCAAAGCAGCTTCTTTATTAACCAGTGGTAATAAAATATATTCATAGCATACAGAGGGGAATCCCACATCAGTTTTGATTTTTTGAGACAGGTTTTCTCTGTGTAGTAGCCCTAGCTGTCCTGGAACTAGCTCTGTAGACCAGGCTGACCTTGAACTCACAGAGATCTGCCTGCCTCTGCCTCCTGAGTGCTGGGATTAAATCACCAGTCCTTTTCACGAAAAGGACTTTTTGTAAGGGTGAACGAACTCTCACACATGCTTTTCCAAATCAGTCTCTTTATTGTTTTGCTTCTATTCTTATTCTCCTGCCCTACTTCTAATTTCTCTTAGCTTCTTTTCTTCTCTAGTCTAAAAATTTCTTTCTTTGGAGGAGCTTTGAAGCAATAAAAAAAATTACAAGAGTTACTTCTTATTGGTCAAAAGCACATCTCTAGGTCAGCAATAGGGAGCTAAGCCATTGCCATGGCAACATAAAGTTTCAAGGTTACAAGAGTGAGAGTGTGACCAAAGGGCAGGGGTACAGTGCCCAGTGAGATAAGCTCTGAGACAGGCCTATTGTCCCCAGACTTGGCAGGTGAAGAATTGGTAAGCTTTTCTTAGGGTGCTTTGTGTAGCAACCTGGTTAGACATCTGCACCTCTGACCTTGTGCATAGCTGTAAAGTTTTAAACTTATGATTCATTCATAAAATGCCTTTAGTCTAGCTTTCAGGTGAAACTGAGTAAATTATATGTAGTTAGCCTGATTAAAAAGGAACAAAGCAGCCTTTTAAGTGCCTATAGTCCTCATGGACAAATAGATCTAGTAATGAAGCGTGTCCCAATATATAGTTTATATCAAAATTATGTAAATAAATGAAGTCATTTTCCTGATACCCACACATATATGTGCCCATAAGATTGAGGTGTAGCTTGGCGATGGTGGCTTACATTTTTAATCCTAGCACTCCAGGGGGCAGAGTCAGGCAGAACTCTGTGAGTTTGAGAGCAGCCTGGTCTATATAGCGAGTTCTGGAACTGACTTCATAGTTATTGAGAAATCCTGTCTTGAAAAGCCAAAAAAACAAAAAAAGGCTGAGGTGCAATCATGATTACATGAAAATGCATGGTAAGGGGAGATATCATAACACAAGTGAAATTCCAGATGAAAACAACAGTTTCAGAGTCGGTGGTCTGCAAGCCTTGCTGACGGGTACCTCTTCAAGGAATACTTCCTCTTGTGGGTGGACATCTGAATTATCAATTGCTATAAGCTGTAATTGTGTTGTGACCCACAATAGCGTGTGATAAACACTCTGTGACAAGTGGAGAGCTCAGTTTGACTACTGAAGAAGACAGGCAGGCGTACTTACTATAAAGTCTTAGCAGTAGAACACCTGTTGGGCTAATGCATGGCCCAAACTATTTTGAAACTATCTCCATTAAAAAAAAAATAGAAAATTCATGCCTCTGTTAGGCCTGAATATTTTAATACTTTTTTGTGTACTAATAACTGGGAAAGTGAAGCTTTGAAAAGACTTTGAAGACTTGGGAGAGGTTTTAGAAAATGAGCTTACATCGCATCCCAAAGCAGTAACAACAGATGAGTGAGGGTTTAGGTGAAATTCCCTCCAGCAGGTGGATTTACAGTGTGGTCAGTAAAGTGTTGTGCAGTTTTCAGCCAGTGCCTTTGATCAAGTGTGGCCAGTGGTAAAGCCATAGACAACAGAAAACTTCTGCTGAAAATGGGTTATTTTAGCCAGGTGGTAGTGCACATCTTTAATTCCAGCACTGGGAAGGCAGAGTCAGGGCTACACAGAGAAGCCCTGTCCTGAAGAACATAACCCAGTGTTCCCAGTGTTGACTTTTGGCCTTTACACTCATGAATGCACACATAAGAACACCTGTCTACCTATACCCACATACGCACACACAAAAAGTGTCATTTGTCTTTATTGGTGTTACTTCTAGCTCGTGCAGTTCTAGGAGCTTTTGATGAATTGAAGCATATTTGCATGATGAAGCCAGTGATATTACTGAGTGGTTTGAAAATAATTAAGTGCCTGGTCATGGTATTGTTTACTTATTAGTTTTGTGTGTTGAATTTGTGGCCCATGTCTGAATGCACGGGAAAAGAAATTGCTAAATGCCCAAAACAACACAGGCATGATGCTGGCGGTGGAACTTATAATTTTATTATTATTTTTTAAGATTTATTTTTTAGCCAGGCGGTTGTGGTGCACAACTTTAGTCCCAAC
This sequence comes from Myodes glareolus, assembly GCF_982192425.1. NCBI lineage: Eukaryota > Metazoa > Chordata > Mammalia > Rodentia > Cricetidae > Myodes > Myodes glareolus. The sequence continues at coordinate 71,358,401 of NC_142032.1, forward strand.
ACTCAAAAGGCAGAAACAGGTAGATCTCAAGTTTGAGGCCAAGCTTTGTCTATAGTGCAAGTTCCAGGGCAGACAGAGCTACATAGATAAACCTTGTTTCAAAAAAAATTTTTTTTTTTATTGTGTTGTATGTCTGTGTGAGTTCTGCTTTGTGTGTGAGGATGCCCACAGGGGCCGGAAGTTGTTAGATCCCCTGGAGCTGGAGTTGCAGGCAGTTGTGAGCCTCCTTCCGTCGATGCTGGGAGCTGAATTCAGGTCCTCTGGAAGGACAGCAAGCACTCTTAGCATCTTAGCCAAGAATTCAGTCCAAGGTAGAACTTTCTGATAGACAGGGAGGGATCACATTGCTTTCTATGAGTCATAGAATTTCAGAATAGCACCTAAGAAGATAAACCGAAGCATATTCTCTAATAAAGGCCAATCCTCTTCTTGATGTGAGACTATTTTCCTGTAGTTGCCCACAATTGATCCTTTATTAGTTATTTATTTTTTTTTGGTTTTCAAGACAGGGTTTCTCTGTGTAACTTTGGAGCTTGTCCTGGAGCTCGCTCTGTAGACCAGGCCTTGAGCTCATAGAGATCCACCTGCCTCTGTCTCCCAGGTGCTGTATTAAAGGTGGTGCCACCACCCACAAATCTATCCCTTTTTGCACTGCTATGTATCTTATCTTCTGCATAATTTTGTATAAAATGTGTAAAGACTTAAGAATTGTGATTTGGGCCAAATGTGAATGGCACACACCTTCAATCTCAACATTTAGAGTCAGGAGGATCTTTGCGAGTTCAAAGACCATCCTGGTCTATGCAGAGAATTCCAGACTAGCCAAGGATATATAGTAAAAACCTGTCTCAAAAACAACAACAAAACAAGAATAATGATTGTTTCTGTACCTTCTTGCAAATTTGAATTATCATAGTGTTATTGGTATGTAGCAGTAAAATTGGCTTGTAGGTAAAGATACTGATTAGCAAATGAAGAGGTGGGGTTTTTTGGCATCTGAAAAATTCAGAAACTTTCTTTTTCTTTATTTTCAAATTATTAAGAAAACTTTATTTATCTTTTTTAACTTTAATTTTGTTGGTTGGTAGTGTATACCTTTAGTCCCAGCACTTAGGAGGTAGAGGCAGGTGGATCTCTGAGTTAGAGGCTAGCCTGGTCCACAGAGTGAGTTCTAGGACAGCCAAGGCAACACAGTCTTGAAAAGCAAAAAGTCCTTAATTTTTATTTGTTTTATGTGTATGATTGTTTTATCTACAATGAGTTTATATGGAGTTATAGATGGCTAGTAGCCATCATGTGGGTGCTGGGAACTTGACCTCCATCCTCTGCTGAGCCATCTCTCTAGCCTGTGTTTGTTTATTTTTTGTCCTTTGAGACAGAGTCATTGCTGAGTCCTGGTTGGCATAAAGCTTGATTTGTAGACGAGGCTGGTCTTGAACTCACAGAAAACCACCTGCCTCTTTCTCCCAAGTTCTGGGATCAGAAGAGTGTACCATCATGCCTTACACCTGTATTTTTTTGTTTGTTTGTTTTTTGATTTTTCAAGACGGGGTTTCTCTGTAGCTTTGTAGCTTTGGAGCCTGTCCTGGAACTAGCTCTTTAGACCAGGCTGGTCTCAAACTTACAGAGATCCACCTGCCTCTGCCTCCCAAGTGCTGGGATTAAAGGAGTGCACCACCACAGCCCGGCCTGTTTTGTTTAGTTTTTGAAGTAGACTCTTGCTGTGCTGTCCAGGCTGCTGTTTAACTCAGTTCCTGCTTTTGCTTCCTGAGTGCTGAGATTTCATGTGTGTGCCACAATGCCAGATGACCTGTTTTTCCATGGATATAGTTTGTCTAACATAAGTTATATATTCAGCCCTTAATTAAATGTCTTTTAAACATTTTATTTATTATTGTTTTTCTTTGAAATAGGGTCTCATGTAGTTCAGACTTTCTCTTGCTTAGTGTGTAGCTGAGGATGTTCTGAACTTGTGATAGTCCTTCCTTCCTTTCTCAAGTACTGAGATTACAGATGTGCAGCACTATAATTTAAGGGTTGTTTTTTTTAAATATTTATTTTCTCCCAGAGTTATTTCTGAGATTCTTCTTTTTGTTTGTTCATTCATTTTTTTGTTTGTTTTTTCAAGACAGTTTCTCCGTGTAGCCCTGACCACTTTTTAGACCAGACTGGTCACAAATTCAGAAGTTCACCTGCCTGTGCCTCCTGACTGCTGGGATTAAAGATGTGCATTACCACTGCCTGGCTTTGAGACTCTTGATCTTGCAGATTTTGTATTTTTGTCCTTTGGGGTTTCATCATTTGGGAGTATGATGTTTAAGATTGTGTTTTGGGGGGATTAGGATGTAAAGCCCCTGGAGTCTGAGTCCTAGTCTTGGTTCTTTTGGTCACACCCTTATAAATTGTGTATAATTTATTTTTATATGCATTAGTGTTTTCCCTAATGTTTATGTGAGGGTATTGGGTAGCTTTGAACTAGAGTTACAGACAGTTGTGAGTCACCTTGTGGGTGCTGGGAATTGAACCCAGGTCCGCTGGAAGAAGAACCAGAACTCTTTAATGACTGAGCCATTTCTCCAGTCCCCTTTGGTTACATCTTTACCTGAAGCAAGCCCACATAAGTTTTCTGGGATTCAGTTTCTCCTAAGGGTGTAGGCTGGGTGATCTGTATTAGCTTCGTTTAGGTCAAAACTTTAGAAATCTATGTATATTAAAAAGGGATGGGGATGGAGAAGTGGCTCATTGATTAAGAATACTTACTATTCTTTCAGGGGACCCAGGTTCAGTTCTAGTATGGGGCTTACTCACAACCACCTGCAACTCCAGTTCCAAGGCATCATTTCAAGTCTTCTGACCTCCACAGGCACCAGGCACGTTTGTAGTGCACATAAATGCAGGCAAAATGCCTATGTATGTAAAATTTTAAATATAGTTTAGAAAGATATTTGCAATTCTAATAGAGCATATATTATCTTAGTTAATCATATGATTTAACAAAAATATATTGTTCATGCACCTATGTTTTGATACAAGTTTCTCTATCAGTTATTGTTCTGTGATTGTAGCTGTTATATTGGAAGTGTAAGATGGAGTATTCAAGATTGGGCGGTGGTGGTGCACACCTTTAATCCCAGCGTTCTGGAGGCAGAGGCAGACTTAGTTTGAGAAAAACCTTGTTTATAAGAGCTAGTTCTAGGACAGCTAGGATTGTTACACAGAGAAGCCCTGTCTCAAAAAAAAAAAAAACCCACAACAAACAAAAAGATTGAGTCTTCATTTTAGAGGATTTTACTGTCATTTCTCCCCTCCCCCACCCCAGGGTTTCTCTGTGTAACAACAGCCCTGGCTGTTCTGGAACTTACTCTGTAGATGAGGCTGACCTCAAACTCAGAGATCTGCCTGCCTCTGCCTAGACCTAAAGGCGTAAGCCACCACCACCTAGCCAGTTTTTGCTTTTTAGGGATAGTGAGGAGAGAGACAGAGTGAGCTTTCTTGAAACAGTTTGAAATACCAACACAGAACGTATGTTCTTTAAAGTTAAGGGATGAACGTCTGCATCTCAGTGGATTATCATGAAGTGAATACCGTATGATGGTCATAGTGGTCAAGTTTCCTCTTCTGAAAGTAACTACTGTCCTCTGCTGGTTAGCCAAATGGGTCTTCACTTTCTAGATTGGTTAGCCTGTTCTTAAGTATGCCAGTAGAGCTCAGGTATTCCTTGCGGTGTTCCTGAGATCTGCTGATGCTTACATTGCTGTGTGACTGTGTAGGGTTGCTTTTATACCATCTCTCACACACAGTTATTCACCTGTTCATTTTACCTGTAGATTCTTTTGGGTTTTTACTTAATCGGTTTTGTGTTTTAGAGATTAAAGCCAAGGTCTTGTGCATGCTGGGCACTCTTATCACTGAACCATTGTCCAAGCCTTTTGGATTGTAATAGCTTACTTGTAGATACTAATGGTTTAGCCTTGAGATTATAGGTTCTTTTAGGTTTTCTCTGCTATAATTATGTGCTTTGTGGTATGTGGTAATTTTACTTTCCCTTTTTAATTTTTTATTGCTTCTCTACTCTCTTATTGTGTGCATATGTGTTCATGTGGATGTGAATGCATGTGTCTATGTATATATGAAGGCCAAAAGTTAACATCATTGGGTGTCTTTTTTAAAATCATTCTCCATCTTGGTTTTTTCTTTTCTTTCTTTTTTTTGCAAATTCATCTATTTTACATCCCTGCTGCAGTCTCCCCCTATCCTCCTTTCCTAGCTCTTGTCCTCCATTCCTTCCTCCTCACCCCCTAGTCCCTTCTTCTTATGTCTTTGTCCAGGAAAGCGCAGGTCTCTTATGGGTATCAATAAAACATGGCATATCAAATTTCAGGAAGACCTAACACCTTCCCATGTTAAGGCTGGGCAAGGTGACCCAATATGAGAAGTAGGGTTCCCAAAAGCCAGTAAAAGGATCAGAGACAGCCCCTGTTCCTGCTGTTAGGAGTCCCACATGAGGGCCAAACTGCACACCTGTAACATATATGCACAGTGCCTAGGTCAGTCTCATCAGGCTCCCTGGTTGTTGGTTCAGTCTCTGTGAGCCCCTATGAGCCCAGTTTAGTAGATTGTGTGACTCTTCCCATGGTGTTCTTGATCCATCTGACTCTTACACTTACTCCTTTCTCTTCTGCAGGATCCCCAAACTCCACCTAATGTTTGGTTTGGGTCTCTGCATCTGCCTCCATCAGTGCTGGATAATGCCTCTCTGATGACAATTGGGCCAGGCACCGGTCTGGTCACAGGAGATGGCCAGTTCAGACTACTTATCCACTATTGCTAAGAGTCTAAGGTGGGGTCCTCCCCATGGAATCCTGGGAAAGTCCCCTGTGCCAGGCTTCTGCCTGACCCAGAAATGCCTCCCCTAGCAATCCCTCTCAGCACTCTGCTTTTTCATGCCCACCTCCATCCTGATCACTCATGTTTCTAAACCCACCTGCCCTCCGTCTACTCACAAAATCTCTTCTATTTCTCCCTTAGGAAGATCTGTCTCCAGATTATTTTTTTTTAAAGATTTACTTATTTATTATGTATACAACATTCCTTCCATGTTTGCTTGCATGCCAGAAGAGGGTACCAGGTCTCATTATAGATGGCTGTGAGCCACCATGTGGTTGCTGGGAATTGAACTCAGGACCTCTGGAAGAGCAGTCAGTGTTCTTAACCTCTGAGCCATCTCTCTAGCCCCTCTCCAGATTATTTTTAAAAAATTTCTATCATTTATTGTGTATATGTGTGTTTGTGTATAATGTGTGTTTTGGGTTGTGCATGTGGAGGTAAGAGGACAACTTTTTGGAGTTAATTGGTTCTGAGGATCAAATCCAACTTGTCAGGTTTGGTAGTGAACTCCTTTGCATGATGACCCATCTTGCTCTCCCTTTTGTAGTGAGGAGTTGCGGGCAGGCCTGCTTTTCGTCCTGCCCAGCTCCCACACGGCTAGCTTAGTCCCAGAAATAATAACACACAAGTTATATTCATTTAAACACTGCCTGGCCCATTATCTCTGACTAATAGATAATAACTAACTAATAGTTAGATAATACTAACTAATAGTAACTAACTAATAGTTAGTTACTGACTAACTCTCATATCTTGATCTTAACCCATTTCTAATAATCTCGTGGTAGCACCACGAGGTAGTGGCTTACCAGAAAAGATTTAGCATGTCTGACCTGGTGGCTGGCTCCATGGCGTCTCGCTCATTGCCGTCTTCCCAGCATTCTATTCTGTTTACTCCGCCTACCTAATTTTCTGTCCTATCAAAGGGCCAAGGCAGTCTCTTTATTGACCAATGAAAATAACACAATAGACAGATAACCCTCCTCCATCATTTCCCCTTTTTCTGTTTAAACAAAAAAGAAAGGCTTTCATTTTACCATAGTAAAATTACACATAACAAAACAGTTATCAAGCAAGAATTACAGTCACAATATTTATAACTATATCTTTATCATAATAATGGAAAACTATAAGTATGACTATCCATTCTTTAACTCCATCAAAGACTCCAGAAGGATATAATATTACCTAAGTAAACAAGAAGTATGCAACTTCCAAAACTCTAGAAATGACAGAGACATCTCGCTGCCTGGACAGTCACCCAAAATTCCTCTGTATCGTTGGGGCACCCATCTTCGGCCTTCAGGCCCATAATATCCAGAGACATTTTCATGAAGCAAAAAATTTCAAAGGCAATTCAGTCACTATCTGCTGTGTCCTGCAGAATGTCTCGCAGACTCTTTCATGAATCAGGAACCCCGAAAGATCATCTCACCTTTAGGCAAGTTCAGCAGTCCTCTCTCTGCGGGTTCTCTGTGTCCAGTTTATATAACAGTCCAGGCAAGAGGAGTTTCTTGCCTAAATGGCTAACCAACTCCATAAGGAGCCTCTTTGATGCCCATCTTCCTCTTGAAGTAGATTGGTGCTGCCAGGAGCAGACGTGTCTCATTGTCCTAAGTTATTAAAACATTAAATGCCATGCTCTGTAGTCTTTGAAAGATATGAATGTCTATCTGAAATATATCTGTGCACTTCTAGAAAATCAGACTAACATTACTACAAGCTTGACTATTATCGATATTATCCATTAACAACCTATATTTTCTAATTATACATTACATTTTTAAAATGAACTACACAATCACAATACATCAGTCAAGATCAGAAATATATATACATATAACAAAATTGACCTTAAAATCCATACCAATGAAATTATTCATATCTATATCATATCCCCCTTTAAATGTAAAAGAACATTTATAAACAATATTTGGGAATATGGACGTAGTTATTTGTCTCCAAACTTCTTCCTGCTGTATAGGGGCGCAGTTAATCAGGTCTTTCATGGTATAACCTGTCTGCCAGGTTCATCTCAGTCGGCAGTTGAGTGAAGAAATTTTTTGAGGGTGTTCACAGAAACCTTTCAGGAGGGCGTGGTCTATCATACCATATTGGGATAGAAGCAATCCACAGGGTCTCATCCTCTGTGAAAACAAAAGAAGAACCTCTTTTCCAAAGTATCATATTCTTAGATACAAATTCTGAAGTCAAGGTATTTTCAAAATATCTATCTTGGATTAGTTTAGCAGCATTTATAAACAAAAGTCTTTTATCAGCTGTTGCTCCTTCCTCAGCATTCAAACAATTTAAAGAGAGCATAATAGCATACAGTATCAAGATTTTCTGTGTATTTTCCATCTTTATGCAGCTTTATTTTTAACCTCTATTTTTTTTTTATTTTTACTTTTACTTTTTGACATAGGTTCTCTGTATATCTTTGTCCTGGAATAACTCTGTAGACCAGGCTGTCCTTGAACTCACAGAGATCTGTCTGTCTCTGCTCCCCAGTGCTGGGATTAAAGGCATGTGCTACCACACCTTGAACTCAGAGATCCTTCTGTCTCTGCCTCCCAGGCATTGGGATTAAAGGTGTGTACTACCACACCTTGAGGTCACAGAGGTCAATCTACCTCTGCTTCCCAAGTGTTGGGATTAAAGGTGTGTACCACCACATCCAACTACTTTCTTTCTTCCTCTTTTACCCTAAGAACTTTAACCTTTAGCCTGCATATATTTTTAACACATAGTAAACCATTTAGAGGTTTTCTTTGTCTTTGAACCTCTCTTTACTGTATCTCTCTCTCTTTTTTATGACCACATGAGTCTAAAACCGTGGCTTTGACGGTTAGACCCAGTCCATTTTTTAGCTTTCCAGACTCATATTAGAGGTACCATTGGAGCCTTTTACTGCCACAACTCTATGGCGTTTCAAGGTCCCTGCCAGCAAACAAGCTGGAGCATTCTGCTCACAGACCACACTCAGTCGGACTGCCTGCCTGAAAGAGTCAGAGTTTGCCCTGGCAGGACGGCCCAGAAAGACGGCATTTTAAAACAGCACAGCTTTTTTCTAGCTACTGCTGAAAACCCAAAAAGCATGTGTTCAGCTTTTCATCAAGCAACACCGTTTAAGTGCTTCGCAGCCTCAGGACCTCTTAAAAGAGCTGCAAGGTTTTGCAGCTAAAGCTGAGTCAGGAAGCCTCTCTTCGATGAGAGCATTTGCTTGCCTCTAGCAAGCAGAGAAGACCCGAGAAATTGCTGCTACCAAGAAAACATGCTTTACTCTCTTCTTTCCCAAACGTTCTCAAGCTTTCTGTGGATTCAGTTATCCACGTGGGCGCCACCCTTTCTACCTTATTTTTTTTGAGATGTTATCTTACTGAACCTGGCTGGAACTTGCTGATTCTTCTTCTACCTGGCTCCAGGGATCCTCCTGTCTCTTCCTTCCCAGTGTTGGATTTATAGGTATTTGATACTGTACTATAGGTGTTGGGTATTGAACTCAGATTTTCATGCTTGTACAACATGCATTAGCAATTGAGACATCTCTCTAGTGTCCTACATAGTCAAGGTTTTGTTTATTTGGACAAGGTCTATGTAGCTCAAGATGGCCATGAAATTGCTATTAGCCAGATGTAGCTTCTAGCTCACAGTCCCCATCCTTTGCCTCCCTAGTGTAGGATTATAGGCGTGCTTGAATATGGAATGTGTTTGTTATTGCTGAAAAGCATTCTGTTGCATGACTGTGTTTTACAATATTTATCCTTACACTACTTTATGTTTTGTTTATTTATTCTTATTTGTTTATTTTTTTATTTTTTTGAGACAGGGTCTCACTGTGTACCCTGGCTGTCCTGAAACTCTGTAGACCAGGCTGGTCTCAAACTCAGAGACGTCTACTTGCCTCTGCTTCCCAAGTGCTGGGATTAAATGTATACCATCACCACCTGACATACTTTATCTTTTGTTTTTTGGGAAGGGTTTCGCTTTGTAGTTTAGGCAAGAACTTACTAAGTAACCTGGACTTTATGACAATTCTCCTGTCTCAGATTACAAGATTGAGTACTAGATTACAAGCAGGAGTCATTACATCTGGTTTGTTTCTTTCTTTCTTTCTTCTCTCTCTCTTTTTTAAAATTATTTTTATTTTTTGTGCATAAGTATTTTTGCCTGCGTGTGTATCTGTGTGAAGGTGTTAGAATTCTTGAAGATGAAGGTACAGGCAGTGGTGAGCTGCCATGTGGATGCTGGGATTTGAACCCCAGTGCTCTTAACTGCTGAGCTGTCTTTGCAGCTCCTACTTCTAGTTTCTTTGATTTGCCTTTCTTTTAAAGATCTTTGTAGGGTAGGAGTTTAGATTATTATTATTTACATTTAGATTTATTTCTTTTATGTGTGTGAGTGTTTTGTCTGTATGTATTTATATGCATCATGTGCCGGAGGAGGTTATAAGAGGCCAAGCGATCTCCTAGAACTGGAGTTACAAAGCGTTGTGAGCTGCTATTTATGTAGGAAAGGTGGACAGTTTTGATGTATTTTTCTATTTTTTTAATTTTAACTATCAATTTAGAATTTTGTTGTTTCATTTCTAAATACTGCAAGCTTTTCAAAGTTGCCTTAATGTTACAGATTTATAGTTGTAATGCATTTATTAGCAGAGAATATACTTTGTGGGTTTCAGTGCTTTTAAATTTGTTATATAGTTTGTTTTTGTCATCCAGCACATACTCTGTCTTATATGATGTGCACTTGAGAGTGTGTATTGCAATTAGTAGAATATCCTATAAATGTTAAACACATCTAATTTTTTGGTGGTATTTTGTAAACAGAGATTGTACTTTTGCTTCCTGGCTGACCAGACCCAAATAATCTCACAGAAACTATATTAATTACAACACTGTTTGACTGATGGCTCAGGCTTATTTTTAGCTAGCTCTTATATCTGAATTAACTCATTTCTATTAATCTGTGTATCACCACGAGGCCGTGGTAAGGTTCTGGCGTCTTTCTCCTTTGGCAGCTACATGGTATCTCACTGACTTCTTTCCTCCTCTTATCTCTGCTTGTATTTCCCACTTTGCTATATTCTGCTCTGACATAGGCCAAAGCATCTTCTTTATTAACCAGTGGTAATAAAACATATTCACAGCATGCAGAGGGGGAATGCCATATCATTTCCCCTTTTTATCTAAATAAAAAGGAAGGTTTTTAACTTTAGCACAGTAAATTACGTTTAACAAAGCAGGCATCAAGCAAGAATTACAGTTACAATATTTCTTTGTGAGTGTAAAGGTTTATATCTTATTTATCTTTTATCATAACTAAGGAAAACTATAACTATCTGTCTTCAACTCTATCAAAGACCTGAGAAGGGAAATAATATTACCTGAGTGAGTAGGAAGTGCAAGCAAGAGACTTCTAAAAGGTATAAAAATGACAGAGACAACTGGCTACCTAGACAGTCACCCAAAGTCTCATTTGCAAAATCGGGGCAACCAACTTTGGCTAAGGCCTAGAATTTCTGACAGGCCATTTTTTAGAGGCAGGAAAATTTGAAAGACTGTCCTACCCTGTCTTGGCAAGATTTGGTAGTTGTTTTTGCTTTTATCTTGCTTGTCCAGTTTGGACACCATGCATTTTGTCAGTAGTCGAGGCAACAGCAGTTTTTTGCCCAAAGGCAAAATTTTTAATACCTATATAGCTTAAAGACTAAGGTTTCATGTTAAAAAATAATTCTTAAACAGATGCGCAGCAAGTGAGGACAATGACCTCAAAACGTAATCTATATATTTAAGTATCTTGATCAGAGGTAGAAATGTTTAGTGCCTATGATAAATATCCTAAAATTGCATCAATATACAAAATATCTTAAGCAGAAGTAGAAGCATACATGCATATAATATGACAAAATAACTTTGCATATGTGCACAATTATAAACAGAAATAGTAACATATAAAATCTAGCAAATATAATTTGAATTTGTGTCAATATACAAATTACCTTAGGAATACAAAGATAATTTTACATATATGTCAATATATAAGAAGTTATACCAGTGTAAATTGTCTATAACTAATAGTTTACAAGTAGATACACTACCTACATTTAGTTCTATTAGTTACTGAAACATGAGTGTACAGCCATAGTTGTGAATTTATATTTTGCTTTGATTTTGTAAATTTTATTATATGAACTTCCAGGTTCTGTTACAAAGTAAGATACATATTTTGTGAACGAACTGATTAACTGATTTATTATTGTGTAATGTTTTTCTTTTCTTTCTTTTTTTCTGTGGGAGGGGATTTAGAGACAAGGTTTTCCTGTGTAGCCCTGGCTGTCCTGGAACTAGCACTATAGACCAGGCTGGATTTTGAACTCAAGGATCTGCCTGCCTCTATCACCCAAGTGCTGGGACTAAAGGTCTGCACCACCATGCCTGGCATAATGTACCTTTTTAGTTTTTGTAGTTTAGTTTGCTTTGAGTTTTACTTTGGTGTTAATAATAAGTTTATTCCAGCTGTTTTATTTAAATAGATATAACTCATATACTAGAAAACTCAGCCTTTAAATAAAGTATGTAGTTCTGTGCTCTTTTGTATAGTCTCAGAGTTGTGTAGCCATCATCAGTGTTTTAAATTTAAAAATTATCACTTCAGAAAGGAGTCCTGTGCCCAACAGCGTTGATTCTGCATGCTCCCTTTTTTCTTTAGTCTCTGGAAACCTGCTTTGAGAATTTGTCTTTCCTGTTTTGTTGTTATGTTTTGTTTGTTTGTTTAGTTTTATTTTTAGAGAGAGAAAAAGCTTATTTTGGCTATCATTTCCAAGGTACATCCATCATGATGGGGAGGTCCTAGTTGCAGGAGTGTGAGGCAGCTGCTCACCTTTTGTTGAATCTGGGAGCAGAGAGGAAACACCACTGCACACTAGCTTTCTCCTCTTCATGCAGTTCAGGAGAGAACGTCGTTGATCATTTACTTTTAGTGTAGGTCTTCACACATCAACTAACCTAACCAAGAGAATCCCTCACAGGTATTGCCATGGTCTTGTCTTTTAGGTGATCCTAGATCTGCTGAGACTGTCTTGAACTTGAGCACTTGTAGGAGAGCTGTGCCGGATGGTTTTGCAGGTTTCTTCTTGGTTCATTCCATGAAAAATTGTTTTCTAAGGAAGCTCACTGGGTTTCTTAATTCAGAGATTCAGTCTATCATGGTTGGGAACATGGCGGCATGTAGGCAGGCATGGTGCTGGAAAAAATACCCAAGTGTCCTACATCTTGTTGGAAACAGGAAGTTGACTCTATTTTGTTGTTTTTAGAGATTGAGTCTTATTTTCTTTCTTGGTGACCTAATACACTTACTAACTTACTATGTAACCCAAAATTTTCTTTTAAGATTTTTATTTTATTTATTAAGCATACAATGTACTGCTGTAATGGAAGGCATCAGATCTCATTACAGATGGTTGTAAGCCACAATGTGGTTGCTGGGAATTGAACTCGGGACCTCTGGAAGAGCAGCCAGTGCTCTTAACCTCCTGAGCCATCTCTCCAGCCCCCCCCCCCCCAACATTCTTGAACTTGCTGTGATCTTCCTGCCTTAGCCTCCCAAGGGTTGAAATTACAGATGTGTGCAACCATATTAGCTGGTTTGTCTGTTTTGGATATTTCATATGTGGCCTTTGTGTCTGGCTTCTTTCACTTGCATAATTTTCAAAAAGACCCATCTACATTATAGCTTGTCAGGACTTTGTTCCTTTATGTGACTGAATAATATTCCATTGTATGGCTATACCATTGCTTGTTTATCCATTCATTGATGAATTTTAGGGTTTTTTTCTTCTTGCTTTACTATTGTTAAAATGTGTGTGTAAGTTTGTATGGAGATACATTCTCATTCCTTTGAGTATTTACATAGGACTGGAATTGCGGAGTCAAATTACTGTATTTAAGGAACCATTAGAGTATTTTCTTCATTGGCTGCTTTCTTATATTTCTACCAGCAGTAAATATGAGTTTAAACTCCATATTCTCACCAGTATTTTTGAGACATTATGAGACAGTATCTTACTATGCAGTCCTGGCTGGCTTGGAGCTCATTTTCCAAACAAGGCTGACCTCAAAATCATAGATATCTGGCCCATCATTGCACTGGTTTTTGTCCTTTGCCCACCCTTGTCAGCCTGAGTGTGTGAATCATTTCCTGGTTGCTTGGAAGCAATAGGTACTCCCACGATGCCAATAATGGGCCCTTCTTCACCTGGGATGATGCCTGGGGACCTGCTCCTAGAATGAGGCCTCCCATGGGAGGCCACATGCCCATGATATCTGGGCCTCCAATGATAATACCTCCTGCTCTCCATATGGTGGTACCCACTTGGCTTGGTATGACTTGGCCAGATGGATAAGAGCAGAAGGGCTCTTCATCAGTTTTGTATTTCTTGTTCTGTTTCACCAGGAGATCACAGTGCTGAGCCTGAGTGTCTTCTAGCTGCGTGATAAGGGAGGCTTCCCCTTTCCTGACAGAATAGTTTTGAAGGAGAAAAGTGGGATAAAAAAGTACAGTTTTTATTGTGAAATATGAAAATAAAATTGTCAGCTGTTTTTGTAAAAAGAAAAATCATAGAGCTCTGCCTTTCTCAGTCTGCTGAGTGCTGGGATCAAAGATGTGCACCACCACATGTTGCTCACCCATGTTTTTGTCTTATATTTTAAAACCTGCTTGTGTGTGTGCGTGCATGTGTGTGTCAAGGTACTTGTGTCCAGGTTGGAACAGCCTTGGGTGTTCATTCTCACTCTTCACCTTGGTTGAGAAAGGGTCTCTTGTTCTCCGCTGCATACTCTGGGAGTCTCTTGTTTTTTCTTTTCATCTTCCTCTGGAGTGGTTCTCACCCTTCCTAATGCTGTGACTCTTTAATACAGTTCCTCATATTGTGGTGACCCCAACCATAACATTATTTCATTGCTGCTTTATAACTAATTTTGCTACTGTTATGAATTGTAATGTAAATATCAAATATGCAGGATATCTAATATGTGACCCCCTAAAGGGGTTGCGACCCACAGGTTGAGAACCATTGCTCTTGGAGTACAAGGATTACAAATGCATCCTATCCCATCTGTCTATTTGAGATTCATGGGTGCTTTGAGGTTCTGAACTCAGGTCTTCAACCCTTGTGTGTAGCAAGCACTTTACCCACTGGACTATCTCTTCAGCCCTGATACTGAGGTTTTTTTTTTTTTTTTTTTTTTTGATTAAGGTTTTTGGTAAGTGAACTTAGTTGTTGGTATATATTTTCTATTTCTTTTTGGTTTTCAACACAGTTTTATCCATGTAGCCCTGGCTGTCCTGGAACTCACTCTGTGAACCAGGCCAACCTCATCCACCTGTTTTGCTTCCAAGTGTTGGGATTAAAAGCCACCACTGCCCGACTTGGTATGTATTTTCCTATGTATTATGTGATATCTTTTTGTTAACAGCCATTGCTGATCTTTGCTTGCATTTATCTACATTTTTGACAGGTGGTTTTGCTACTAATCTTAGATTGGTGTTTTCATTTGCTTGTTTTCTGGCTCCTATTCTTCATGACTCACTGTCATCTGTATGGCACCCTTGTTGGTCTTCGGGAGTATCTGTCTTCTTGTTCCTCTATTCTTATTTTCTGGTACTTTTAAGATTTTCTCTTTTTGGTTTTCATCAGAAATACTATGATGTGTGTAGTTTTGTTTGTTATCTCAGTTTGTGTTTGAAGTGCTTTGGGCCCTTTATTCAGTATTGGAAAAAATCTCAGTCATTTCTATTTCTTATTCATGCCTATTCTGTTTTCTTCTTCTCTTCTGGTCTCTTATATCTGTAAAATTTTAATTTTCATGTTAGATCATTACGTTTCTTTTCTGGTTTTTTGAGACAGGATTTCTCTGTGTAGTTTTGGAGCCTGTCCTAGAACTAATTCTGTAGACCAGGCTAGTCTCAAACTCAAAGAGATTTACCTGCCTCTGCCAAGTGCTTGGGTTTAAGGTGTGTACAACCACACCCAGCTCTATAGGGTTCTTTCTCATTTGTCATTCTATTTTAAAGAGGGATATTTTCTTCACTAATTCTGGTAGTAGCTCAGGCTTCTTATTAACTCTTACATCCTACATTAACCCATAATTGTTGTCTCTGTTAGCCACGTGGCTTGGTACCTTTTATCAGTGAGGCATTCTCGTCTTGCTTCCTCTGTGTTGACTGCAGACTGACTCTTTCCTCTTCCCAGAATTCTCCTGTTCTCGTTGCTCCGCCTATACTTCCTGCCGGTCACCCTGCCTATACTTCCTGGCCAATCAGCATTTTATTAAATTAATTCAAGTGACAAATCTTTACAAAGTATAAGACCATTGTCCCACAGCAATGCACAAACTGGGCATGGTGGCACATGTCTTTAATCCTCACACTCCAGAGGCAGAGCAGATGAATCTTTGAGTTCAGTGCCACCATGTTCTACATAATGAGTTCCAGGCCAGTCAGAGCTACATAGTGAGACCCTGTCTTTAAAAAGTGTGTGTGTGTGTGTACATACATAGATGCACTTATATATTAAAGTAAAAAAGCAATATATGTATATGTTTGCTGTATCTAGTTGCTATATCCATCAAACCCACACTTAAGTTTCTTGCTTTAATTATTATACATTTCAGTTCTGTTTTTATTGTTTGGTTTGTAATTAACATTCACAGTTCTTGGCCAAAATTCTTTGATTAGTCATTTTCATTTGTTTTGGTTGTTTTAAAATCTGCCTCTGGTATTTCTTTCATTTCTGTCTTTGGGACTGTTCCCTCCCTCCCTCCTTCTTTCCTTTTTTTTTTTTTTGAGACAGGGTTTCTCTGTGTAGTCATGACTGACCTGGAACTCACTCTGTAGACTCAGCTGCCTTAAACTCAGAGATCCACCTGCCTTGTCCCGAGTGCCTGAATTGAAGTCATGTACCACCACCACCATCTGGTTGGGACCTGTTTCTATCTTCAATTTTCTCCTTGTTTTTTTGATTGTTTATTGTTTCTTAGAATGTCCATTCATTTTTTTCAGCTTGGGGAAAATACTCCGTGCAGGAACTGATTATGAAAAGCATTGGTGATAGTTTCTGGCTCTGAGTGATTGTTATGAAACCCAAAAACATCAGCATATGTTTTATAAGTTGTTGTGAATAGTCCACAGGCATGGTAGAAGGAGCTGCCAAAAGTCCAAAGAATCATCTTAGGTTTTTAGTATTCTTAGGGAAGGAATTGTGAGAAAGAGAAATGAGAAGAAAATAATCATTTCCAATGGTAAAGGTAGAGGCAGCTGAGAGGATAGGATAGTAGACCTTCCCTCAGAAACAGAATAGAGGTGGGTGTGGTGGTTCTCATCTGTAGGCCCCGCACTCCGGAGGTACAGAAAGGAAGCTCCTAACTAGGAGGTAAGCTTAGGCTGTGTAGAAAGTTGAAAGTCGGCCTCGACTACAATGAGAGAGGCTGTCTCAAAACTCTAGGGAATGCAAATGATTTGTAGAAAATAGCTGGTGTTGTGTGACTCCTGAGTTTAGAGGATAACTCAGTCTCTTAGGGTTGAAAAGTGTTTTCAAAATAGTTGTTTTTAAAAGTCTAAATGTAGGCTGCTTTTTTTTGTTGTTAGTGTTTTTGTTTGTTTATTTTGAGACCTCAGAGTCTCCCTACGTATCCTTGACTGCTTGGAGCTTCTGGCTGACCTCAGACTCATAGAGATCTTCCTGCCTCTGCCTCCCTGTTCTGGGATTAAAGATGTGCACCACATGATTGACATTAGGTTAAGTTTTGAAGGACGTAGCCATTTTGTAAATAGTGATGCCCTCTATGAGAATTTCAGACCATACCATAGCTTGCAACCTTTGTTGTTTTTCTTTGAAATTCTTCTAGTATAATGAGCAGCATAATTGGGGGGTGGGTAAAGAATGGCAGTTAGTATGCTTTTGCGACAGGGACATACATGTGAGGAGGGTCCATGCCCAGCAGGTAGTAAACCCTCAAGCTCAGTGATCCCTCTGCAGTTCCTGCCCAGACTACCTCACAGGCCTTTCACAGAGATCTAATTGAATGTGTGAAATAGTTGAAAAAGTGGAAAAGTACTATCCAAATATAAAGTGATTTAATTATGTGACTGATAGAGAATTAAATAATTTATAATTTGCTGAACGAAAACCAAGTCATGACATATGCAGAGAAATCAGATATTACAAAAACAAAAAAATGTCATGAATTTAAGCTTTTGGTTTCTGTTTAGAGTACAATAAAATTTAAATATGGATAATTGGATATTCTGTGACATTTGCTCTATGACAAAGTTAAAATAATTCTAGATTCAAAGAATATTATAATTCATAAGCAAAACATTAAAAGTTTTAAACTAAATTATGAAATTATTTCTCTGTCTCTAGGTGAAACATGGTTTCTCTAATGTAACTGGGATTGATTATTCTCCTTCTGCAATTAAGCTTTCTGCAAGCATTCTAGAGAAGGAAGGACTATCTAACATTAACTTGAAGGTAACTATTACTTATTACTATAATATTTTAAGTAATATTTAAAATAAGCTATAATGTTTAAAGACTTTTAAAGTATGTTAATCTGCTGACCTTTTTGAATTTGTAAATTAAGGATCAATCATAAATAATCCAAACTGAAACATTTAAAAGTAACCATTAAAAATTTAATCTAGGGTTAGAGAGATGGCTCAGTGGTTAAGAGCACCAGCTGCTCTTTGAGAGGTCCTGAGTTGAATTCTCAGCAACCACATGACGGCTCACAGCCATCTATAGTTTTGTCTAATGCCCTCTTCTGGCGTGCAGGTGTATATGCAGGTAGAACACTCAGACATAAAATACATAAATAAGTCTTTTAAAAAATTAATTAATTAGTTTACAGAAATTACTTTTGTGTGTGTGTGTGTGTGTGTGTGTGTGTGTGTGTGTGTGTGTGAGACAAGAGTTCTACTGTATAACCCAGGCCAGCCTCAAACTTGATATCTCCTGCCTCAATCTAGCTTGGATTATAGGCATGTACCACTGTGCTTTGTGGGAAAGTATCTTCTTCACTGTGTATTTATATATATTTTATGTTCATACAATACATCCGTGTTTGCAAAAACATACAGTACCTGACTCTGGATTAATCATATCAAAAAGTTCTAAGTGCTGGGCATCCCTTCCTGCAGTGCTGTTCTCCGACTCAGGTTCTGTTAGAGGCTACAGCCACTTCAGCTGTGACTATGGCAGGATTTGGTTGGTTTTTATTTCTTAAAGAAAATGATTTATATTTTAAAAAAGACTTGTAAATGCATAGGATGTTATTAATGTGAATGCAAACATTGTTTTTTAATTCTTTGTCCCACTTGGCTTTAATTGTTAACTTGACATAGCCTAAAGTCATCAGAGATAAAAACCTCAATTGAAGAATTGTCTAGATCAGATTGGCCTGTGGGCATATCTTTGAGGATTGTCTTGATTATTAATTGATATAGGAAGGCCCGGCCCACTATGAGTGGCACCATCCCTAGCATAGCCTGACTGTATTAGAAAGCTACTAGCCAAGCTTCAGCCTGTGAGAAAGTCAGAAAGCTTCAGGTTCCTGCCTTGAGTTCCTGTCCTATGACCTGATCTAGAAGATAAAATAAGTCCTTTCCTCTGCGGAGTTGCTCTTTTCTTTATTTCCTTTTTTTTTTTTTTTTTTAGGTTTATTTATTTACTATATATATAGCATTTCTTCTATGTATGCCTGCACACCAGAAGGGGGCACCAGATCTCATTATAGATGGCTGTGAGCCACCATGTGGTTGCTGGGAGCTGAACTCAGGACCTCTGGAAGAGCAGTCAGTGCTCTTAGCCACTGAGCCATCTCTCCAGCCCCAGAGTTGCTTTTCATCTGAGTGTTTTCTCACAGCAGCAGAAGGAAATTAGAACCCTTAAAATTCAAGGAGTCAACTTTGTTTCTTCTCTTTGCCTCACCACTCCCATGCTACAAAATAGAGTGAATCAAATGAAAATTGGCTTACATCTTTGTTTTTTTGTTTGTTTTTGGTTTTTGAGACAGAATTTCTCTGTGTAGCCCTAGCTGTCCTGGAACTCGCTCTGCACACCAGACTGGCCTCTGCCTACTGAGTGCTGGGATTAAAAGTTTGTGCCACCAGATGACTTTGATTACTTTTTTGCTTCCAGACCTCCATTGGCTTCCCTTTGTATTCAGCAAGGAGCCTAGATGGCACAGCAAGCTTTAGAAAGCCCTCTTCCTTATGCTGGAGTCCAGTGTATTCCTTTTAACGTGTTAGATAAGAACTCTGCCACTGAACTCCATCTTCAGCCCTCTTCTCGTCCCCCCCCCCCCCCTTCTCGACTTTTCTTTGTGTAGCTCTGGCTATATTGGAACTGTCTTTGTAGACCAGGCTGGCCTTAAGTTCAGAAATCCATCTACCTCTGTCTCCTGAGTTCTGGAATTAAAGGCATATGCAATCAAGGTCAACTCAGGCTGCCTTTCTTTTTCTTTTTTCTTTCTTTTCTTTTCTTTTTTAACAAAAGATTTGTCTTCCTAGTTACTCACAGTCTTATTATTGTTTCCTCAAGATTAGGGGTGGTGCTTCCCTTTGTAGCCTAGGCAGGCCTAAGACTTTCGAGGCACTGCCTTTACTTTCTGAAGGCATGACTATAGATATGCACTTCTTGGTTGTCTTATGGATTTTTGTATTGTTTTGTGCTACTGAGACAGGATCAGACATGCGAGGCATCTGAACTTCTGGTCTTCTGTGCTTCTGCTTTCCCAGTTGCTGGAATTACAAGCATGTATTGCTATGCTGAGCCTTTTCTCTTTAAAATTATACTCATGTATTTATTGTGTGTGTGGTGGGCAGATACATGTTCCATTGTGACAGTGGTTGGCCTTCTTCCACCATGTGTGCTCCAGGGATTGAATCTTTTAGTTTGTTGGTTTGGTGACAAGTGCCTTTATCTACTGAGCTCAGACCCTATTTTTATTTTATTTAAGATTCATTTATTTTTATGTGTATTGGTGTATTACCTGGGAAGGCCAGAAGAGAGCTGCAGACTCTCTACATCTTGAGTTACAGGTGACAGTAGACTGCCATGTGGGTGCTGATAACTGAACCTAGAGTCACTGAGGAGCAGCCAGTGCTCTTAACTGGTGAGCCATCTCTCTAGTCCCAGTTTTTGTTTTCCTAATAGTACTTTATTTAGAATATGTTTTAAGAGATATTTTATGGTATAATATTATTAAGCATTTGTGATTTGTTTTTTAGAATTTAAATTGCATTTATTTATTTTGTATATGTACTTGTGTGGACATTCATGTGTTCATGAATTGAGATAGAGCACAACTTTCTGGAATTGATTTTTGCCTTTCCTCATGTGGATCCCCGGGCTCAAACTTAGGTTTGGTGGCAAGGCTTTATCTGTTGAACCATCTTGCTGGCACTGTCTGAAATAGTATCATTATCTATCTTATTACATTTTATTTATTTAGTGTGGTGTATAAATGCACTACAACATACTTGTGTAGGTCAGAGGACACTTGTGGGAGTTGGTTCTCGCTATCATGCCAGTCCTAAAGGTCCACTCAGATTGTCTAGTTTGGTGACAGAAGCCTTTACCCACTGAGTCTGAACCTTAAAATACTATAAAGTTTTAGAAAATTACATGTCTTAGTGTGAGTATGTGCATGTGAGTGCAGGAGAGTCCAAGATGATTCTTACATGATGATGTGGTGAGGGGCCTTCTGCATTATAGCAGGCCAATGAGCCAGAGAAAGCTTGCTTTTATAACAATGCCAATCCCTCATTAATTCATTAATCTATTCATGAGGAAAGAGCCCTTATGATGCAATCACTTCAAAGGGGCTCTTCCAGATACTGTTAATATATGATTGTGTTTAGATTTTCAATGTGTGTATTCTGGAAGATGCTCTTAAACAGTGGCAGCTTATTTATTGTTTATCTCTCCCTTTATAAAACACAAGGTTTCTATATTCTAACACAGGTTTCTTTACTCTTCTACTTACTGTTGTATCCTGTATCTAATGAGTATGAATGTCATGAAATACCTTTGGAATCCAAGAATGTTTTGTACAGTTGTTTAGCACGAGGATGTCCCCAGAGTGAGCTCTTCTTGTAGTCTTTATTTCATTATTAGATGTAATGAAGTCTGTGCCTTGGCTATGAGAGCAGGAAAAGTTCCCATCTTCAAATAGAAGGACATGTTGAGTGTACTGTGCTGCTGTGTATCTGCAGTTTCATTCAGCACTGTAGCAGAAGCAGATCTAGGAGAGCCTGGGCTACATGTGTGAGACTCTCTCTCTCTCTCTCTCTCTCTCTCTCTCTCTCTCTGTGTGTGTGTGTGAGAGAGAGAGAGAGAGACCTCCCTCCCCACACACACAAGAAGCACACATGCCAATACATAGTATACATTTTAAGGGTTGATTTAGATATTTACTTTCATTACTAAAATTGTATTAATGATGAGATCTCTATGAGTTCAAGGCCAGCCTGTTCTGCAAAGTGAGTTCTAGGATAGCCAGAGCTGGTACACAGAGAAGCCATGTCTTGAACCCCCCCTCCCCAAATTTTAGAATTAAATTCATTAGTAAATTTTTGTATTACAAAATGAAGGCACATCACTATTTCAAATACCGAAGTCCTATTAGGTGGTTAAAAGCAGGATGCTGATGAATTATTAAAAGCTAAAGTGCAGGACATTTAGCAAGTAGAGTAGTCATAGTTTAAATAGTCCCTTAATTTCTTAAGCTTCATGCCTGTTGTAATATCCATTAGTAGCTTTGTGAGCTGCTGAATCAAAACAAAGGAAATTTTGGTAATTCTTTATTTACTTTAGGCCACTCAGTGGGAGTGCAAGTCATAAATTTTATTTGCAGTGACCTGGGTTCCAAATAAATTTTATCATTTTGATAAATATGTTAAATATTTTCATAAGAATCAACTTTTTGTATACTGGGCTTTTGAGCCAGTATTCCTGGCTTTGATTTGTTTCCAAATTTGTAGAGATTTGAAATGTCCAGGAAACACTATCAAACTCTATTCTAATTTTGGCTTTAATGATATCGGAAATAACGCACATAAAAGTTAGCTATAAAGTTGAAAATATGTTTATTATATGTAAAATGCCATCATAATGGACTCTTTTATCTCTAACCTTTACATGTTGTCACTTAAGTTATATAAAGATTGTGTTAATTTTTCTCATATGGACATTCATTTCTAATATAGGTAGAAGACTTTTTGAGTCTTTCCACAAAGCTGTCTGGATTTCATGTTTGTGTTGACAAAGGGACTTTCGATGCCATAAGTCTTAATCCTGACAATGCAGTTGAGAAGAGGAAGCAATATGTGATGTCTCTCTCCAGGGTTTTGGAAGTAAAAGGCTTTTTTCTAATAACCTCTTGTAATTGGACCAAGGCAGAGTTGCTAGATGTGTTCAGTGAAGGTAACTGGATGCATGGGATTGAATGTTTACTTCCTTGGGATATTATACTTCTGCTTAGCTCCCCTGTTGGGTACAGTATTTTACATTTCTGGTTGTGGGAATTGCCTGCCTTTCTTCTGTGTTAATGACCTTGGTAATAACTTTGAACTGTGTATACAAAGCACAGAGAAGTAAATTGGTTGGGATCCAAAGGCCTTTTTAACCTTTTTCCCAGAAATCGTGGCAGTTAAGTACTAAAATTTATGAGCTTATAAAGAGCAAGCTCTTTATTTAAGCAATGCAATCTTTTATTTAAGCTGTATGATCTATCCTGAGATTCAGAGCACATGTGCTGTGCTTTTGACTTCAGTGAACTAATTTGTGAATCTACACTCATGTAAATGGAAGTACATGAGGAATGTTTTAGTTTTTCTTTTCCTTTTTTTTTTTTTTTTTTTTTTTTTTCTGAGACAGGGTTTCTCTGTGTAGCCCTGACCATCTTTGAACTCTTTCTGTAGAACGGTCTGGCTTCAGACTCAGAGAAATTTACCTGTCTCTGCCTTCTGAGTGCTGGGATTTTAGGTGTGCACCACCACCGCCTGGTGAATGTTTTAATTATATGTAGTTTTTATGGTTTGCGGTCATTTAAGTATTTAAGATTTGTCTGTTTGTTTCTTTTTCTTTTCTTTTCTTTTCTTTTTTCTATTTTTTTTTTTTTTGGGTTTTTCGAGACAGGGTTTCTCTGTAGCTTGGGAGCCTGTCCTGGAACTAGCTTTTGTAGACCAGGCTGGCCTCGAACTCGCAGAGATCCGCCTGCCTCTGCATTTCTCTGTTTCTAATATATATAGCGCAATTATTTTTAACATTGCAGAAAAATGTAGTGGGGAATCAATAATGCTTCTGCATACTGATTCTTGAGGAAAGTCCCTTTTACCTTTTGTGTGTGTGTGTTTGGGGTGTGTTGAGACAAGGTTTCTCTCTGTAGCCCTGACTGTCCTGGAACTTGATCTGAAGACCAGGCTGACCTCTAACTCACAGAGATCCACCTGCCTCCACTTCCTAAATGCTGGGATTAAAGGTGTGTGTTACCACCTCCTGACTCCTTCTGCCTTTTTTTATGCCAGGTAGGATTTTTTTCCTGCCCCATTAGCCAAAGATAATACTCGTACTGTCTACTGAAAGGGAGTTTTGTGAGCCTTAAGAATCATCTATCTCTATACATAGAGCATTTGGAATTTTCTCAGACTCTTTCTTGAACACTTCAAGAAGTATTTTACCTTCTAGTTTATGTAACTGGAATTTTCTGTCCTGCCCGCCAGTTCCCAACAACTCTGAGGCTTACAAACTATTGGCCTATTAGCTCAGGCTCATAATTAACTAGCTCTCACAACCTAAATTAACCCATTTCTATTGGTTTATATTTTACCACAAGGCTTGTGGTTTGTTAACTTATATCTTGCTTCTCCGTGACTGCTGTTATCTCCCTGACTCGGCTTTTTTTCTCTCTGTATCTCTGTTTGAATTTCCTACCTGGCTCTGCTCTGCCTGGTTATTGGCCAGATTAGCCTCTTATTATGAATGGTAATAAGACAAATTCACAGCATACAGAAGGGCCTCCCACATCAAGTTTATCTATGCAGCATAGAGACCTTCCTGGGAAAGTACTTTGAAAACTTTTTGGTATTTGTTTACCTTTTCCTTGGAGTCTTTTTCAGGGTTAGTACTAATTATTTTATAGAGGAATGGAAGGAATTTTTCAGGATGAAGTATTAGGTAAATGATTCTACACTAAATATTGGTTACATTTTGACCCCCTCTCACAAGTTAATGAGAAATCATCTCCCTCAAGAGAGCTTACTGCCCAGTTTTCTGTAACCGTGCATCATATTGTGTGCACCTATCTTAGATTTTGTTTTCCTTTTAGTATTAAAGGGCTAGGCAGAGAGAACATGTCCTGTGTCTTCTCTTGTACATTCAAAGCAGGTTTTATAATGGACAGCCTGAAGCATTTATTACTGAAAATGTGAGCTTTTGGCTTCATTACTGTTACTTCCAGCAAACAAGAATTGTATATGATTTACTGTCTTTTATGTCATTAATTTTAGTATCTTCCATGTTACATTTATTTCTCTTAGAACTGTTGGGTTCTAGTCCTGCAGTTGTGGTACACACCTTTGGTCCCATCATTTGAGAGACGGAAGGAGGCGGATCTCTGAGTTCAAGGATAGCCTGGTCTACAGAACAAGTTCCAGGATAGTGAGGGCTACATAGGGAAACCCTGTATCCAAAAAAAACAAAAAAAACAAAAAAACCCAAAAAAACCCCAAAACAAAACAAAAAAAAAACCCAAACAAACCAAAAATCCAAAAAACAAGCAAATAAAAACTCCAAAGAAACAGTTGTGTTCTATCAATAGCCCTTCTTTTCAAAACTCAACAGTTTTAATAAATGCTCACTTCTGCTGTGTGGGGCACGTTTTCCGCTGGTTCTTAAATACAGGTGTTCTCTTTTACCCTGGAACCAACAGACATAAACACTTTTGTCTGTCTCTGGTAATGAGGAACAGACTTTAGCCTGGAATACTGTGCTTTAAAATGTTAGTTTGTCTGAGAACTATTGAGTAAACTCTTTAATTTCAGTTTTAGAACTAAATGGAGAATTAAAACAAGAAAAATGTTCTAATAGGATATGTTAAAAATAATTATTTAGCATTAGAGACTTTTATGATTGTATTGCTTAGAAAATGGTGCTTGAATTTAGATGCTGCAAGACAGCAACAGAGTACTCTGCCCCATGTCACTGCTGAAGGCCTCCCTAGGAGCTGCCTAGATTGGCTGCCACAATCCATTGGCTTAGAATGAAGCTTTCTTCACCAGTCTTTTTTTTTTTTTTTCATACAATGTATTCTGATCATGTTTCCTTCCCTCCCCCAATTCCTCCCAGATCCTTCCTACCTCTCTACCCAGCTTTATGTTCATTTTCTCTTTAAAAACAAATAAAACCTAAAAGGAAAAAAGATCAAGAAACACATTCAACTCCCCAAAATGAACAAGCAAACAAACAAACAAACAAAACCACCAAAAATCTCACAAAAATGGAAATAAAAATAAATAAGCCGTAAAACCCAAACAGAGTGTAATGAGACAGTCTACAAAAACACTATTGAGCCTGGTGGTGATAATGCACACCTTTAATCCCAGCACTCGGGAGGCAGAGACAAGCAGATCTCTGTGAGTTCGAGGCCAGCCTGGTCTACAGAGCAAGTTTTAGTACAGGCTCCAAAGCTACAGAGAAACCCTGTCTCGAAAAACAAAACAAAACAAAACAAAACAAAAAAAACCAACCCACCATTGAGTGTGCTTTGTATTTGCCAACTACTTCTGTACATGGGACTTGTCCTGAAGTGTGGCTGATACAGTGAGAGTCCATTGGAGAAAACTGAATTTTTCTTTGCCAGTGGGTATCTACTACAGATAGATTCTTGAGTGGGAGCCTGTATCTACTTCCCTCTCAGTGCTGAAACCCCCTCTGGCCTGAACCTTTTGAGGCCTGTGTGAGCTGCCTCTGTCAGCTCATGTGCCTCACCAGTCCTTAAAGCTTCTTTTTTTTTTTTTTTTCCATATTTGAAATGAATTGTGCAATTTTCCTCGGTATTACTGTTCATACAATGTAAATATTTTTCTCAACATTTTTATTACAGTTTATTTATTTAGCTGGGTGGTGGGGTATGTGATTCCTTTGGGAATCAGTTCTCTTTCATTATGTGGGTCCTGGGGATCGAACTCAGGTCCCCAGATTTGGTGGCAGGTGCCGTTCCCTGCTGTGCCATCTCTGCAGCCCAATGTATTTGTTTAGTTGTTTAGTGACCTTTCTGCTTTGTTTTATTATTTTATTTCTATAGGCTTCAATTCCAGACCCAAGCCTTACACATAGGAGGCCAGTATTCTACCACTGAAATACCTTGATGGTTTTTTGTTTGTTTATTTTGAGACAGAGTTTTTCTCTGTAGTCTTGGCTAGAACTCACTATGTTGACTAAACTGGCCTTAGGCAGTAGTGGTGCACGTCTTTAATCCCAGCACTCGGGAGGCAGAAGCAGGTGGGTCTCTGAGTTTGAGGCCAGCCTTTTGTATAAAGCAAGTTCCAGAACAACCAGAGCTACTTAGTGAGACCCTGTCTCAAAAAAAATACAAAACAAAGCAAAACAAACAAGTAAACAAACAAAAAACTCCCATAAAGGCCAGGCGGTGGTGGCGCACCCCTTTAATCCCAGCACTCGGGAGGCAGAGGCAGGTAGATCTCCGTGAGTCTGAGGCCAGCATGGTCTACAAGAGCTAGTTCCAGGACAGGCACCAAAAACTACAGAGAAACCCTGTCTCAAAAATCAAAAAAAAAAAAATAAATAAAAAAAACTACCATAAAATATACATTTACAACTCATTTTATAGTTTAGGGAAACACTAGTTATTTTATTTGAATCTTTATAAAGTCACGCGGAGGTTTTGCTGTCTACCATCTATGAATAGAATTCAGGGTCATGGAAAAGGTTCCTTGAGCAAATGTATTTCTTATTTAGAGGTGGGAAAACAGACTTGAACCTAGGACATTGGGTTTTAAATAAGTGTTTCTTTTAAAAGCATTTTGTGCTCTGAAAGTTACAATTTCTTCCAAGATAGTAGTTTGGTTTGGGTATTTTCATTTAATCTTCTAAAATTTGTGATAAAACACCCATAAGATTTTTACTATTTTAACTGCTTTTAAGTGAATGATTCAGATTGAGCATGGCGGTGTATACCTTTAATCCTAGTATTTGTTAGGTGGAGGCAGGAAGATCAGGAGTTTGAAGGTCATCTGTGGGTATATAGAAACTATAGGACCAACCACTGCTATATGAGGCTCTGTCACAGAAAAACCAAATACAGCTAAACCCGTAGATCATAGGTAATGAATTAAGTGTGCAGAGCAGTAATTTCATCCATGTTGTTATGTAACCATGAGAGGTCTGTTTTCAGAACTTTCTCATCATTTACAAATTCATTTTTTTCTTTAAATTTTTTTAACCTTTCTGTATTACATGCCTTTGTATTGGTGGTGTGATTGAGTTCCCCCATAGAAAGCCACATCAGAAGCTGTGCTGGTACACTGCAAGAATTCTGTGCATCACAGCTGCTTCCTACCAAGGAGAAGTAGACTTAAGGAGGTGGTGGGGAGGTAGTGTAAGCAGGACTAGAGGAAATGGGGGAAAAGACTTCCGTGCTGATTGTTTTTGGTCCTTTCTGTCCCTGTTCATTTAAAAAAAAAAATTGGGGGATGAGCTGGGAAAACAGTTGCAAAATTAAGCTCAGTTACCAGTTTGAAATCACTTTTAGAAAGGATTTGAAAGCATGTTGTGGGCACAAATATCTCTAACACAGATATTTTAATTTTATCTTACAGGATTTGAGCTTTTTGAAGAGCTGCCAACACCCAAGTTCAGTTTTGGAGGTAGATCTGGAAACACTGTAGCAGCTTTGGTTTTTCAAAAAAGTGAGACTTCCTTGGACAAAGTCAGTTAGCTTCCTAGAAGAAACTGTACAGCACAGAAACCTGATAGAGAAGAAGCAAGTACAAATAGTGCTTAGTAAGTACTTAGTAAGCACCAAGGCTGTGCAGATTGAGTACAGATAATGGGGTGGTGGGAAACCATAAGTATGGGAATCAGCATTTAGATATTAACTAAGAATAATTTAAAATTTTATTTTGTATTTGACATATAAATATTTTTCCTGTGCTTTGTAGCAGTTTTCTGTAACTATTAAACAGTTGAAAGCTTCAAGGCAGTATGAATTTACAGAAAGCATATATTCTTGTTTTTTTGTGTGTTGATAAAAGTTGGAATTGAAAATGACTTTTATGAAGATTTGACCAAGCTGTTTCAAGACCAGAATAGTTAAGAATTTTCTTATGTGTAATAGACTATGAAGTATGTTAAGCGATGCCATTTTGTGATGATAACTTGGAGAGCTCCCTGATTGTCGTGTTATTAAGCAAACTCAGAGAAATTGATGAAATATTTTTATTTATTTATTTATTTTTGAGACAGTGTCTCGCTGTGTAGCTCTAGTTGTCCTGGAACTCAGAGATCCACCTGCCTCTCCCTCCCCAGTGCTGAGATTAAAGGTGTGAGCCACCACACTGGTAACTCTCTAGTCTTTACCCTGTGGAGGAGAGATGGGTAGTTTAAGGAGATAGAATAGTTCCATGTTAGCTAATGATGTTTTATTAAATCATTGAGTCCTCCAGGTATTTTCCCAAGGTTTTACTTGTTTATGTATAGGAGAGCTGCAGCCAAGAGTGAAGACACTTTTGATGATTCCCTTTTATTTTTTACATCCATTGGTATTTGCTTGCATGTATGTCTATGTGAGGGTGTCAGATCCCGTGGAACTGGAGTTGCAGACAGTTGTGAGCTGCCATGTGAATGCTTGGAATTGAACCCGGGTCCTCTGGAAGAGCAGCTAGTGCTTTTTACCTCTGCACCATCTTTTCAGCCACCCCCTCATTCTTATTTTAATTTAAAAAGAATTATTTAATGTGCATTGTTGTTTTTGCTTGCATATATGTATGAGGGTATCAGTTATAGACAGTTGTGAGTTGCCATGTGGGTGCTGGGAATTGAACCTAAGTTCTCTGGATGTGGAGCCAGTGTTCTTAACTGCTGAGCCATCTCTCCAGTCCTAAGTGGAGACACTTTTGCAAGGCCAGATAGTACCTGGTGAAGCCAAGATTCTTAGTTGGGTCTGGCTGACTTTAGAATTCTTCTTCTAACATAGTCTACTCCCGGGTGCTAAATCTTTGTCTTTATAGTATCTAAGTCAGTGCTACATACAAAATTCAGGTGGACACTTACTTTTAGGAGCTGTATAGCCCTTTGTTAGTATTGATCACTAACAACTGACTAACTAGTGCTGGACTGTGGACTTTGAGAATAGTGAGTTAGTCACCCGAATCTTATGACATCCATTATTACTCTTTACTGTCTCTGTTTTGAGGGACGGTCCTTTCCCAGGAACTGAACTGTCATGACACACCTGTAGTCTTAGCACTCAGGAGGCTGAGGTAGGAGGAGAAACTGAAGTTAAAAGGCTGGACTACACAGTGAAACCCCTTCTCAAAAAAAAAAAAACCAAAGTTGCCATGTCACCATGAAGCCCGGAGTTCATACCCCTTGCGCCTGTGTAAAGTGCTGTATGCCGCAGCATTGCTTATAATCTCAGTGCTGCTAAGCAGAGATCAGAGACCCTGAGGCGTGATGGCCAGGCAGCCTAACTGAATCAGTTGGCTCCAGGTTCACTGAGAATAAAATAAATTCACAAAATAAGTCATAAATCATAAATTAATAAAATAAGTTCATAAAAAATAAAGTTGAGGATAACTGAGAAAGATTCCCTGTTTCGCATTCAGTGTAGTGACGGCACCTAAAGTAGCTGCTGTCCTGACTGGCATTGCAACTCCGTGTCTACCAGCCGCAGTTCTGATGTCTCACAGCCAGCTGGAAATTCCATTCCTTCAGGCACTGGCGCTCTCGTGGCTATTAAAGGAAATTTTATCTAAATCTCTATTCTAAAGAACTCAGGAGGGCTGGAGAGATGGCTCAGTGGTTAAGAGCACTGCCTGCTCTTCCAAAGGTCCTGAGTTCAATTCCCGGCAACCACATGGTGGCTCACAACCATCTGTAATGAGGTCTGGTACCCTCTTCTGGCCTGCAGACATTCACACCGAATATTGTATACATAATAAATAAATAAATATTAAAAAAAAAAAGAACTCAGGATTCAGAGGTTGAGGAGAAATCCTGCTAGCTCAGAGAGGCTGAATAGCAAGTAGCTAAACTCCTCTTCTTCAGGTCTCCTGATAAAGGGCCATCCTTCTGCTCAGCCCCCACCAAGTTACCCTTGCTACACTTAGTTAACCAGGTTAATTTTATTTAATCAAACAAATGACATATCTTTGCATCGTTTACAAAAGCAGAAACAAATATAACACACCTTTACATGGTTAAACTAATATTCCACAACAATACCTAATGATCTCTGACTTCTACATACATATCCATATACAGTGCACACATGTGCAAGCATACACACACAAAAGAAAAGTGAAAAGTGAGTTTTGTCATTTATCTTTCTGTGGAAGGGGATTGTTAGTTGTATGAACTTAGAGGGAGGTAGAGACGAGGTACTTATCTGGAGGGCATTTATATATTGAAAACGATAAAGTGTATCATCTATATATCTAGTATTTAAGGAAACTGTATTTGGGACAATATTTTAGTATTGGAGTCTTAATGTATTTTTTTTTTAATTATGTAACTTTGGGGGTACTGGAAAGATGGCTCAGCAGTTAAGGGCACTTGTTGCTCCTGCAGAGTACCTGAGTTTTTATCCAGAACTCACGTGGTTCACACCATCTGTTATTCCAGTTTGTAGGAGTCCCATATTCTCTCTTCTGGCCTCCTTGGACACCAGACAGGCATGTGGTGTGCAAACATTCATATAGACAAAATATGCATATGTAAAATAAATTTTTAAAAGTTATATAATTTTTGATGATTTTCAGCTTTTTGAGAATATTGAGTTTCAAAAACCTTTTTTTTTTTTTTAATGGTAAATATTCTTTTAGTATTTAGCCTCCCTAGTCCAGCATTATATGGTTTTTGTTTTGAGGGGTAGAGGAGGAAGACAAGCCTGTAACTTCGGTCAGCTTGACCATCAAGGCTACTAGTTGTCTTTTCAATATTTGGAGACAGTTATATAGACTTTGAACAAAAATAATGATTTTGAAATAGCTTTTATTTTAGAATGCAAAATGTGAGAAATTACTTTAAAATATATATAACTTAAGCTTTTCAGAATATTGTTATTTATGAGATATGGAATCTTTTTAGTGTGTATGAACATACACATGCTAGTGCATAGGCTACACATATGGAAGCCAAAGGAAGACTTTGAGTCTCTTTTTGTTGTTGTTGTTTTTTGTTGTTGTTGTTTGTTTTTTTTTTTTTTTTTTTTGAGACAAGATCTCTACTTAGTCCTGGCTGTCTTGGAACTCACTTTGTAGACCAGGCTTTGAGCTCAGATCTACCTGCCCCTGCCTCCTGATTAGGTGCTGAGATTAAAGGCTAGCGCCACCACACCCAGCCCAAGTATCTCCTTATATTGCTGCTTTATATTGTCTTCCTTATTTCCTCGAGGCAGGGTCTCTTACTGAACCTGAAGCTCAGTGTTTGAGTTAGGTAGCTGGCCAGCAACCTCCAAGGACCTGCTTGTTTGCGGCTGCCAGCTCTGGAGCATACACCCATGCCTGACTTTTCCATAGGTGTTGGGGATTCAAGTTCACGCTTGCGCAGCCTGCCCTCCCTAGGCAGAGGTCTTTAAGCTGTAGAGATGTACCGTTTTATAATTTATTGAGGTGGTTTTATTTTTTATAAATAAAAGGTATTCCAAAATTGCCTTCAGTTTCAAAAATAACAGTACTCTACATGGCAAGTTCCAATCCAGCTGGGACTATTTAGTGCGGACTCGTCTAAAATAAATAAATACTCTTAGAATTTTAAGTGGGCAAATCTAAAGTATTACTTCACTTTCAATAAATCACTTTCTGTGTGAGCAGGTTGACTCACAGTTAGCTTGAGATGTGTCTGTTGTTGATTGAGTCCTTTTGTGGGGCATGTTTGTTCTGTTTGCAAAGGTAGAGGCTTTTTCTTTTTTCACTGTGAAGCTGTGGATAAGGTTTAAAGGGGAAAAAAAAGGACTTGCTATTTCTTCTTAGCACTTTAATCTTGCTAGAAGCCAGCCATTTAAGGTTTGAAAATGCTAACAAGAAACTAGTTATTTTCAGATAGTACCAAACTGTTAAGAACCTAGTCATTAAATATCTCTAAATTTTATGAAATAAACTATGAACACTTTATTTTAAAGTTTAGTTTTGTTACCTCTTATTAATATGTGGGTACATGAATGAAATGATGCCTGTACAGAGAAGAACAGCACGTGATGGGATGATGCCTGTGTTCTGTGGATGAGAAATTGGAATTGGCCAGGCAGTGGTGGCGCATGTGCCTTTGATGCCGGCACTTGGGAGGCAGAGGCAGGTGGATCTCTGTGAATTTGAGGCCAGCCTGGTCTACAAAGTGAGTTCCAGGGTAGTCAGAGCTATACTACAGTGAAACTCTGTCTCAAACAAAACAAAACAAACAAACAAACAAAAAAACCTCCTAACACACAAAAAAAGGAAACTGGAATTGTAGTTTCATTAAATCAAAAGATGTTTTGAGGAAACTTGTTTGAAATGCAAGCAAGAACTGGGGCTACTGCAGCACAACAGGCCATTGTCTGTAGGAAGCACAGGTCCCAGGGCACATGCTGGTCCATGGGAAAATCAGGCCTGAGTGCTGCAGGCAGACGGTCAGGCTCCATGACTTAGCAAATAGAAAGTATTGAGAACATGTTGTTTTAACCAGGTATACAAGTTGAAGTTTCTTTTGGGGACTGACACTTCGGTCTGTGATTCAAACCTGACATTAGTCTTGGCAGCTTGACTAGAGCCATTTTAAAATAAGTACAAATTTAGTTGATCTCCCCCCCCCCGTAGTAATAAGCTTGTTTTTCTTGTTTCTCTCCGATGTGTATGGAATCTTCTGTTTGAGAAAAGAAGGGAGCCAAACATATGTAAAAGACCATAATATCTTTTATAAATTTTTAGAATTTCTGTACCACTGCAGTGTACCACTGCATGCTGACAGGGTTCATTCTCATCCAGATGGCAGTAGAAACCTCAGTTTTGAGGCACATATATAATTGTTTGATTTTATGTTTGTTTTCTTTTTTTCCTCTAGTTCTTTTTGAGACAAGGTCTTCCACATAATCTAAGCTTGCTTTGACCTTCCTTTGCAGCTATGGATAGCCCTGAGCTCTGGTCCTTGATCTTTCTGTCTTTATCTCCTATGTTGGGATTATAGGAGTTTGTCATCACACCCTGCCCAAACCTATGCAATTTCCCCAGTTTATAGATTTGTGTCTGTATGTACATAGCATGAATTTGTCTGACGTTTTACTGTCTGGTGTCCTACATTGAAAATAAGAACGAATACAATCAAATCAGTTTGTCTCCATGGGAGAGACTGAATTTTGACTTCCTGTACTTGCCTCTGTGAACTAGGATCTATCTTCTGCAGAAACAGCGCTCAGTTTTCAGGGTAGGAGACCAAATGTCTTGTGTTGCATGGTCATAACCACTCCAGCTAATTACAAGGGGTGTGGATAGCCTCTGAATGGAGTCTTGTCCAGTATATTCTACTGAAAGAAGGCTGCCACAACCTAGAGCTTGGTTGTGGGAAACAAGGAACACAGTAAATTTAAAGACATACTGGGGGTAAAAAATGAGTAAATCCTTATCATTTCTTTTAGTTAGGCAGGAAACAGAGATGTCCTTAGATGAAGGGAGAATGCAGGAGCATGTCTTATTAACAGTTAATGGAAGAAAATTAATGCTAATTTATTCTTCATACACACCATGCAATTTGTTAGAAAGTGAAGGAGTAGTTTGAAATTCTTTGGTCAATTGATGGATTCCTATGTTAGGGGCATAGAAATGAAACTCAACATTAAGCAGACAAATACCCTAGCCCACAGGCTGCATAAATGCTGAATAAAACCAGCTCTACAATGAAACTCTGAAAAGCACCGGGTACCAAGCCTAATGAATGATTGAATATGACCTTACCAAAATCCCTGGAGTGTTGTTGAAAGATCATTCATTTCCAGCTTAGATGTCAAAATGGGCTCTAGTAACCAGGAAAAGAAAGAGAGAAAAAGAACTTGAGTGGGTACTTTCTGAGTTTAAAAATCTTATAACACAGTGAGTTAGAGTAATCATTAAAAGGGCTTCTCTAGCGGCGTTCCAAGCTATTACTATGGACTTGCAGTTTAGGCCCAGAGAAGCCAAATTTAAAAAAAAAGAAAAATTCCTAAAACGTGAATGTATCAGTTTCTGTTTTTGTGAGTAGAACTCAAAAAATGGGGAAGTATGAGCTGATAGAATGTACTTTCGTCATGCTGATAATGTTGTGAGAAAGACTGAAGACCAAGCAATCCATTATATCTTAAAAGTGTTATCAATTATTGCCTGACTTTCTTGGAGCAAGCCTTAAAACCCTCAAATCTAGTTTTCCTTTTTTTTTTTTTAGAAGAAACTATTTTCTTGTTTTTCTGAAGAAATGGCACATTTTTTAAAACAATTTTTAAATTTATTCATTTATCTCTGTAAAAATACGCCATTTTGAGGAGTGCCCATGTAGGTTAAAAGAGGGTGTTTTATCTCCTAAAACATTAGAGTTACAGGCAGTTGAGAGATGCCTATGTAGGTGCTTGGAACCAAATCCCCGGAAGAGTAGCAAGTGCTCTTAACTGCTTAGCCACTTCTCTAGCCCCTGTGTTACAGTTTTACATACTGTTATTACTGTATCAGAAAACGATAAACATTTCAGTGTCTGATTTTTTTTTTATTGTGTATGGTTTCTGGAAGCTACTCTTAAAAAAGTGAGTATAATCTCTCCATTTCCCCAAAGCCTTAAGCATTGACACACGATCCAGGAATTATATATCTTGGAGAATACCAGAGTACTTTAGAAAGAAATATGAACTACTCCAGTTGACTAGGGGTCTTCACTGATGTATTGTTGATGATGTAGTTTGTTGTTCGGGATGGTAACTGGGTAGAAACTGAACTCACATAGTTCCTGCTGTTGCCTCTCTTGCTGCTTTAGAAAGGAAAGATGAGGAAGAGACCAAATGTAGATGAGTGTGGGTGCTTCAAGTTCAGATTTGCTTCCTAACCCCTTGCTAATATGAAAATGTCAGGCCTTTGTTCCTGTCTAATTTTAGTACATCCTGGCTAAAAAAAATTAGGATGATTTCCAACCATGGAACTTGAAGAGGCGGGACACAAGGAGGAAGACTGGAGGAAAGAGCAGTTTATATTCCATATCCGCCTACTTTTCTGTGACATCATCTAGCCCTTAATCTGTTGATTTGCTGAGCAAATAAATTTAGATGCACTGAAGCAATGGTAATTGCTTCCCTATCTTCTGTAGGAGTCTCATTGGAGTTTGGGGAAAATTATAGTATGTATTTAATAGGTTATTGCATTGTCTGAATTAAAGAGCCATGTGAAAGCTTTGGGAGGAAAGCCTAGAGATGTGAGGGATAACGTACATCTATGTCCTTTATAAGGGGAACATTGGAGGTATTCAGTGGACGCATTTTTATGCTGATGTTTGAATGAGAGCGATGTTTGCTGTTTCTGAGTAGTTCTAAGTAAGACACAGTTTTGATGTGTACGTCCCCGCAAACATAGCAGGCATAGAAGGAAGAGAGCTTGCTTATTTAGTGAGGCAGCTTTTCTACAGGATGCTCTACAGGATGCTTCATAAGCAGAAGAGTTCATTTTGTTAATTCTATTTGACTAAGGACTTGCAGCAAATGCAATAGGTTATTTTTGAATTTGAAATTTAGTTGACTTGTCCTGCTTCCTTTCATTGAATAATTACAGATAGTTTGTGTTTAAAATCTGTTTAAGTGGTCTAGGAGAACAACTTATTGGCAAGAGTCTTTCCCTGGCATGTTTAAGGTCCTGGGTTTTGTCTCACACAGCACAAACTCAGTGACTCAGTCGATCAGTGAATCTGTTGTAGAGTAGAGTACGAATCAAAGGGATTGGACTTAGAGAAACCGTGTTCCTCTATGTAAATCATGGGCATTCTGTAGGTAAACTTGCTGGGTGGTTATGGCAACATGCCTTTAATCCCAGTACTGTGGAGGCAGAGGCAGGTGTTGAGTTCAAGGCTACCATGGTCTACAGAGTTAGTTCCAGGACAGCCAGGGATACACAGAGAAACCCTATCACGGAAGTGGGGCGGGGGGAGATAAGCTTTAAGAAAAAAATGGTTTGTTTATTTGTTGCATGCACATACATATATGTCTATGTACATGTTGGTTTGGGTGGGCTGTGGCAGGTGTGTGAAGGTCAGACGCCTTTCGGGAGTCAGTTCTGTCTTTCTACTATGTGGGCCTTAAGATCAAACTCAGGTCATCAGAGTTGATTATGGGCATCTTTTCCCACTGAAGCGTCTTGCTAGTGCTGAGTATTTTAACTTTTAAGTTCCTTCCTACTCATGCAGCTCAGATACCATTACACTGTAAACTGGGTGGCATAAGCTACAGACATTTCTTTCTCAGAGTTCTGGAAGCTGGAATTCCAAGACAGAAGTGCTGACAAGATACAATCACCATTACTTTTTTACATTTATTTATTTTGTATGTGTGTGATACACACACATGTGGAGTTCAGAGGACAACTTGTGTGATTTGGTTTTTTCCTTCCTCCAAGTGGGATTACATTCAGATTGCTGGACTTGGTATCAGGTACCTTTACCCTCTGTGCATCACCATGCCTGTGTCCAGGTTTGTTTTATTTTGAAGTCTCATTTCTTCGCTTTTAGGTGGCTGCTGTCTTTGTGTTCCTATGACCTCTGTGTGTAAAAGATAACAAACACATAACCTCTCAGGGTCTCTTTGTGAGGGCACTGATCTCATGACCTCTCCTAACCCTGGTTATTTCATCATGACCTCACCTACAAATACTATTGCATTGGGACTTAGGGCACTGATGTATGGTTTTGGGGAAGGAACCAGCAAAGATCCCTTAAAATTGAGAGCAAATGAACAAAGCTTACAAAATAGATTTCTAGGATGTGTGAGGACATAACACATTCCATTTAGTAAGTGTCAGTTGTTGGATAACTTGATGGCTCTTAAACCTGTTGTCAGAAGAGCGATGAGCTGTGTCCTGCCACCCAGCTAGCTTATACCCCGAAATAACAACACACAAATTGTATTTATTTAAACACTGCCTGGCCCATTATTTTTAACCTCTTATTGGCTAACTCTCACATCTTGATTAACCCATTTCTATTAAACTCTGTGTATCACCATGTGACTGTGGCTTACTGGCAAGTGTCTAACCAGCGTCCATCTGGGGCAGGAGAATCATGGCATCTGCCACACTTTCCTTCTTTCCAGCATTCTGTTCTGTCTACTCCACCCACTTAAGGGCTGCCCTATCAAATGGCCAAGGCAGTCTCTATTCAACCAATGAAAGCAACATACAAACAGAAGAACCTCCTACACCATTTCCCCTTTTTCTGTTTAAACAAAAAAGAAAGGCTTTAACTTTAACATAGTAAAATTACATATAACAAAACAGTTATCAAGCAAGAATTACAGTTACAATATTTAACAAAGGAAAACTATAACTATCTATGTATTCTTCAACTCCATCAAAGACTCCAGAACATTCCCAAAAAATAGACTATGTGTACTTTCCTTTGTTTTTTTTTTTTTTTAAAGTGATGTGGGGGAAGTGATATGGGAGAATTGTCTGTATTCTGTCAATCATGTTTTAAATAAATGTTGATTGGCCAGGCAGGAAGTATAGGTGGGTCAACCAGACAGGAAGTAGAGGCAGGACGATGAGAACAGGAAAATTCTAGGAAGGAGGAAGCCCATTCCTCCCAGTTCTGCTCAGATCACTGAAGAAGCAAGATCTCACCTGCCCCACTGAGAAAGGTACCAAGCCATGTGGCTAACATAGATAAAAATAATGGGTTGATATAAGAGTTAATAAGAAGCCTGAGCTAATGGGCCAATCAGTTTTATAACTTATGTAGACCTTCTGTGTGATTCTTTGGGACCTAATGACTGTGGGAACCAGGCAGGACAGAAATCCCCAAAAGCAGGCCCTCAATGTTACATAAATCAAGGTATCTGACTATTAAAAACAATGTGTATGCGTGTGTAATAAAATATTTGAAACAATATTTTTTAATCTGAAAAAAACCTGTGCTTGGTGACTCTTTCTGATGTGTGTTTGATTATTCCGTTTATATTTATTTGACCATAGGGATGATTTGACCAATAAATTCAGAAATTTACACTTATTGTTTAGTTTGCTTCCATCTTACATGTAGAAAGGTAAGATTAAGATGAGGTCCAAGAAACGATCATGATACTCTATCGAATCTTCCCCTGATTCTTCTGTGCCCCAAATATATGCAACTGAATGCT
The DNA here is from genome assembly GCF_982192425.1 of Myodes glareolus. Taxonomy (NCBI): domain Eukaryota; kingdom Metazoa; phylum Chordata; class Mammalia; order Rodentia; family Cricetidae; genus Myodes; species Myodes glareolus. The sequence goes on from NC_142032.1 coordinate 71,396,917, forward strand.
CCCAGATGACCCACTTGGACTTTGAGATGCTTCTCTTCTGCATCACATAGACTCTTGAGTCTAATCTGTGGGTCTGTCCTTTTGTACCCACTGCCTTGGCAGCCTATCATTTTGTCCTGTAACTGCTTATCCTGCTAATGAAAAAGAATTTCTTTTTTTCTTTTTGTTTCGGTGGTGCCGTGGCATAAACTCTAGGGCTTTGGGCATGTGAGGCAAGCATTCTACTACTAATCCCTATTTCAGCCCAGAAACTGAACTTTGATAAAGGCGCTAGCAAATTACCTAACATGTAATACTTAGTCAAGGCTGCTTTAATGTCTGTCCATTTCTTTGAAGCAGCTTGATAGGTGGAGAGAATCAGGTGTGAACTCTACTCAACAGGACTGTTAGTATTGCAAAGATACATAGCAAGCAGCTTAGTGCCAGAGAAATACTTTTTCCTCCAAGAACCTTTTTCCCCATAGGAACTAACATTCAGCATGTTACCCCTCAGTGCTATCACGTTAATACATTCAGTTCCGTTGAAAGGTGTTTGTATTAAAGGAGTGATTAAATGAGTGTTGAGTAAGAGAAGGAGCATCTGGTGCCGGTGGACCTTTCAAAACATCTTTAAAAATCATTCTGTGTAACATATTCTTTAGTCTCTAACTCAGACTGTGCTTCTGAAGCACCGTTTTACTTGCTAAGGGAATGAAGTTTGGATGCCACAGTGCAGGATTTTTAGATGTTTTCCCATGTTTCAGAGTGCATGGAGGAACACCTTTCAGATTGAGAACATGATCTTTTAAGTAGTAATAAATGGTAAGACATGTGGATGTGGTGGTGAAAATGTAATGTGGATGTATTTGAACTGAAAACAAATGGGCAAGGTTACTGTGCGCTTCTCTTCGTTAGCTCTGAGCCAAGGTATAGCAAACAGGGACGCAAGGTCTAATGAGAATAGAGATGGACCTGGATGTTACTGGCTAGTTAAGAAGCAGTGGACTTACATGTTACAGATAGTTCCCACTTTCTATCAGCCAGGCTTGATTTCTTTGATGCCTGCAGTAAGTTAACTACCACTTATATTGTTTGATGTTGAGTAATAGTAGTTTATCCAATTTGTCCGTAGTTTATGCTGGAATTGACAAAAGGATGTGTGACGGCACAGTGAACCACTGTTTATGCTAGTCTGGAAAACATGTCTTCAGCCTTCTCATTGATGATTAAATGAACAGCTTCAGAGTGCCTAGCGTGTTTGTAGGACTGTCAGACCAGAGCCCTGCTGCTTTTTCTAGCTGATCCCAAGAAATTTCAGATCTTTTTTGGTCACCCCACTCCGAGTTTTGCTATGTAGTTCTGACTGCTTAAATTCACTGACTTCAAACTAACAGGGAGCCTCCTGCCTCTGCCTTCTTAACTTCTGGGATTACAAGCCTTTGTAGTAAATTGTAGCTTTTAAATCTTGATTTATTTATTTTTTTTCCTGAGCATCACTGTAGTCCTGGTTGCCTCGGCTCTCCAAGTGCTAAGATATTGACAATTGCTGCCGTGCCCAGCAAGTATTTGTGCCGTTTTAAAGATCTATCGTTAAAGCCTGAGGTCTCTTTAGAACAGGCTATGATCAAGGTGGTTTAACAGAATAATGATAGAGTAACCTTTCTTTTTACCAAGTCTTGAGATTGTTTTCTTTTGTCCCTCACCTGTAAATTCTTCAAAATAGGAAGTCAACTTCTCATTCATATTAAAGCTAGGACATCATGTATGCTGGTCAAGCACTCTACCCCTGAAGCTAATGCCCTCCCGCTCTGTGGTCATATCCATCCCTTTTTGCTTCAGGTATGGGTGTGTTACACCTACAGAAGAACTCAAACAAAACCGACAGGGAAGGAAAACAAAGGACCAGGTGAATCTCATCCTTCTGAAAATGACAATGATGAATGAAAACAAAAGACCTTAGCGTTTGGATACAGCAGAATGACAAACTGTTGGAGAGTGAAAAGATTCACAAGCTTGCAGCCTGGGTGAATGTTCTCATGATGTTCCAGTCCTTCCTGGAAGATCCAGAGACAAAATTCCCTCCTTCGTATTTTAAAACCAAAGGATTCAGGATTTAGATTGTAAATTTAAACCTGTGAAATCATGAGCTATACCTGGTTCCTTGATAATGAATGGAAAATGTCCTGTTGAGGGGAATAGGAAGGATATCAGTATTTTTTAACTTACCAGTATGGCCAAATTAAAAATAGGTTCACCTTGAGACAGTGACTTATACGATAGGCTTAACAGGGAAAAATAATTTGGGTTTGTATTGCAAATACTAAATGAATTCTAAAGACTAAGAAAAAGCTTGAAGTGTTTTTCTGTTTTGTTTTATTTTGTTTGAGACAGGGTTTCTCTGTCCTGGAGCTTGCTCTATAGATCAAGCTGACCTTGAACTCACAGAGATCCTCCTGCCTCTGCCTTCTGAGTGCTGGATTAAAGGCGTGCACCACCACTGTGCCTTGTTTTAGCTGCTTTTGGTGGAGTGACAGGAAAATTGTTGTAAATGACTAGTTGTGTGGTAGCGACACTGAAGTCCACTTCAGTTTCTGTCACAAATACATCAGAGGGTATGTTTTTTGTAAATTTTTTTTTTTTACAATTATTCTATGTGTATAAATATTTTGCCTGCATGTATATGTGTGTGCTTGGTGGCTGTGAGGGCCAGAAGAGGGCATCAGATCCTCTGGAACTGTAGTTAACAGATAGTTTGAACCACCATTAAATGGTGGGATTGAACCCAGGTCCTCTACAAAGGCAGTAAGTGCTCCAAACTCCTTAGACTCCAGCCCCCTAGGTTTTTGAAGCTTAGTATTGGACTGATAAGCTTTCATATGCTAGTAACTGAATGCTTTTATTACACTTTTTCCTTTTTGTTTACTGTTAATAAGTCTCAATGTCTGCTTTTCATTCCTCTGTTTTCTTGTAGCACATAATAATAATAATAGTCAATAGGAGCTTTAAAAAAAAGTTACTACCAAATTGTTTGAATTTTCAAGTTTTAACTCTCACTGTGTTCTTTTTAGCTTGCCTTACCCAGAGGTCTTCCGTCCAGAGTTGCAAGCGTGACATTTGCTGTGTTTTCAGCACCTGCCAACTTGGAAACCAGGGTTTGTGCTCAGGACATAGGCTTACAACCCACACTTTGTGGTGCACAATGCCGTCCCAGCTGGCATGCTTTCGTACCTCAATGGTGCTAGACATTCGGTTACCAAGCAGCACAGCTTCGCGTGTGCAGATTTCATTCCTCTCCAAACTGCTTTCAACTCTTATTTTGTATCACAGGAGTGAGATTAGCATCATTAAATTCACTGCTGTAGTTATTTTTCAATGAAAATAAATTTGATTTATTTTTGGATTTAAAAATACAATTTTCCTCTTAAGAATCGAAATGCTTCTAAATTGGCTAAAATATCATGTGTTTTATGTATCTAGCACACAAATATAGCCCTAAAGTTGTAACTTATTTTCATAGGAAAAAATGAAAGGATCGTGTATTAATTATAACATGTTTCATACATAGGTAGGCCTATTAGTTGTAATTCAGTGTAGATGTGGGAAAAATTGCAGACTTTTTCTGAGTAAGATTCACATAAGAAAATTGCCCCATGATGGGCCCAGAGTTTGGCTTCTAATTCTGACCAAAAACTTTACATATTTTCCAAAGAAGTATTTTTTATCAACTCGCTCTCAGTAGCCAGTGTCTTTGAAAACATTTCAGGTGGTTTTGGTGATGTCTGTCTTCCCATAATCTATTATAAGCAATTTTAAAAGGTTTTGCTTGGAAAAAAAAAGGTCTTTTCAGATGTAGAAAGAACAGTGTGAAATGTGAGTGACTGGCTTTTGATACAACAGTGACAAAAAGGCGCAGTGGCTTTTAGAAGCTGAATAAAGGGGTTGGTACACAAGCATCTGCATACTGCTGTTGGGCCCAATGCATAACATGTCTAACATGTTTAGTTCACTTTGTTACCCTAAATGAATTCCTATGGTTAGTCTCTTACAATTTTTAGTGGTGTACTCTTAGACATAGGTATAGATAGAAGTGAAACTGAACGGTTACTGGCACTGACTTCAAACTTCAAAGCTTAGTTCTTTGTTGTTTGAACATCACAGAACATCACACTGATCTGGTTCTAAAGGCATAAAAATAAAACTTACACTAACTGCCTTAGACACTCCTTAGTATATATCAAATGCAACCTTTACCCTCTCCACAGATGTGCTTAGGTGAACACTTCTTTAGCTTGTTGATACAAGTTATAGTTGGTTACACCCTTTCTTAATAAAATACACCCTTATTGTCTCCTGTTGCTTAAGAGGTCTAAGCTTGGAATTGAGGAGCTGTAACAGGGATACTCAGTGAAGAATATATCCTGCATACACAAACAGCCCTCTATTTGCTAGTTCTTATTTTGGGGGAAAGCCAAAAGAACCAGTATTGCTTTATTTATCCCTGGGTCCCATGTTGGTCTTAGAAGAAGAGATAAAGTAATCCTTGCATTTTATACTTTCCGGGGTGTTGCATGGTTTTAATCAGGTTAGTATTTATCCAGGATAATGACAGAGTTACAAGTGGTCGTTTTTTAGATTTGTGGACTTATTTCTGAATTGCCTATGAATTTGTGTTTAGGCATCTGGTTGTACTCTATAAATCTGGTTCTGATTTGGTTGACCATTTAAGCGTGAACAAAGGTAGACAGTCAAACTCCCTCCCTCTTCCCAGCTGCTGTTTACCTAATCTTAAATTCAGCTGACTGGCTTTGTGTCTATTCTAAATTAAACAAAACTTTAATACAACAGCTTTATGGACAGAACTTTTTATAATAAGAGACATTACATTTAACATTAAGAATCAAATGTGTGGTAATTTTTATAGAGGACTGACATAAGCCTTAATGTATATGTCTTTTTAGTGTTGAAGATTGAGATTTAGACAACTACATTGATAAGTTCAGCTCCTTAAGCAGGAGTTTTAGTCCTAAGTACTGTCAGGAGAGGCTAAGAACCAGAAAAACAGGCTGTTTAGGATTGGAAAAGGAGGTAGTAGAGCTAAGGAACTGCCCATAACCCCCATCTTTGGAATTTCATGAGACTAACATGGTCCTGAAAGCTACAAGAATAATGGTTTCAATAATTGTTTCCAGGCGTAGGACCCCTGGCATCTTGATTTTTTAAGTTGACCCAATGAACTAGTAATTGCAGGGATAAACTGAATGTTTGCCAGCAGGAGTCACTCTAGGCCTCCCAATAAAGTTAGTGCATTAAACTCGATCCTTAACAGCGCTTGGAGGCTAACGTGGTGGTACTGAGATAAGGTGACTTTCTGGAAGGGAAATAGCATTAAGTATACCTTCCTTTGACAGAACACGTGGTTCTTATTCCTAATTGGCTCATAACACATTTTTAAAAAGAAAATAATGTATTTTGTATTCTAGATGTTAGGACACTTCTGATTGTGTTCACATCATCTCTCTGAGGTGAACAGACTTTTTCAGATGAGCATCTTAATCTTATGTCAGAATCTCTAGAATGAACTGTAGTCAGTCTGAACGAGGTTAGCTCATGCTTTTCTGGAAAGAATAGGTCCAGTGTGGTGACAAACTGAAGTATTTCAGCAATAGCCATGAAATCTGATAGTTTTCCCAAGTGCACACAAGCTCAAAAAGTTAATTGTTCATTTATGTTTGATACTAGGATTTCAACATTGGATTAAAACCAATTAAATGTTCCTAGAAGCAACAGAAAAAGTTTCCTGATTTATGAATAGAACCATTCAAACGGTGCAGACACAATCCATGTAAAGTAATGAGGTGTTTTGTTTTTTTGGCAAAGGGGAACGCAAATCAGTCATAGGGACTTAAAAAACAACTCTTATAAAATCTCTTTTTGGATACAAGGTTAATAACACATCAGCAGGAAGGAGTGATAGGAAATCTAGGACTTCGTTTCATAAGGAACATAGTCCCCTCCCCCAGGTGAGCCGCACAATGAAAATACTCTGCTTATTCTATCAGGGTTACATTCCTGCACTTAAGTCAACATCCTAAGTTACAGAACTAAACATGCCCTGCCTCTGCTTAGCAACCGCAAATCCTTCCTTCGCCAGTTGCATGTATTTTGGATGTGGCATCTGAAGAACAAATTCCTCTATTTCGATCGCACCCAAAGTCAGGAACAGTGCTTTATTATCCTAAAGTGTGGCCGTTCCAGGGCCCTCCCCCATCCCTTGCGATCCTGTTCGCCCTAGATAGGATCCCTTTTAAACTGCTAAGCCTAACCCGGAAGCTGGCCGTCCGAATCCCATGCGGCCTGGGTTTCGGTCTTGACTCGTGCGGGGCTGTTTCCCGCGAACGGGGCCTCCAGGCGCAAGGGACGCGCGGTGCGGGTTCGCTGGACACCCGGCACCCTACCGGAGGCGCGCCGCGACCCCCCCCCCACTCCCCGCCCACCGGCGGCTGCGCGCACTGCACCTCGTAGCGGCACGCCGGGCGCCCGGGCCGCGACGCCGCCCGCACAGCGCCGCTGAGTTCACGCAGCCGCGGTCGGGCGGCCCGGCGGCGGCACTGTCGGCCTGGCCGAGGCCAGTTAAAGGGACGAGTTGCAAACAGTTCAGGAAGTGACAAGTCGATTTCCTCCTCCCCGGGAGCCGCTCGGTACAAAGCGCTCGGCGCCGGCAGGAGAGCGTGCGCACGGCAGACGCGGGCGGGCAACCCGGACGACTTGACGAGCACTAGCAGTGACGGCCCCCGTCCGGCGCGCACAGTAAGCGACCCGGCTGGGCGACCGCGCCTGGGGGCTGGTCCGGAGCGGGGTCGGTGCGTGCTCCGGGCGCCGGTGGGGGAAGCCCGGCTCGCGTGCGCTGCGCTCGCTCTTTTCTTCCCCAATGCTGCTGGCTTTCTTCCCCTCTTTCTCCTTGTTAGGCGGCGGATCGGGTGGTTTCTGCTGGCGCCCAGTCTCGTTTGCCCTGGTGCAGGCGTGAGACTTGTCAGCGCGCAGGCGGGGGAAGAGCAAACCTGGAGCTGCAGAAAAGTCTGTGCTCCGCGGGGTGGGCAGCCGGCCGCGGAGACGGCTGCGTCCTGGGCAGCCTCCTCTGAGGCTCAACTTGAGCCCGGGCTTGTGGCAGTAGCGAAGGCGCTGAGCCCCGAAGTTCTGCATCGTTTGCAGACAACTCTTTTGTTCGCGGAAGTTTACACCCGTCACCCCCGGGATGTGGGTGCGCAGGGACGACTCCAAAACTGCCCGACTGGCCCAAGAGGTGGCGAAGGGGGTGAGAGGGCGCTTTGCCTCGCGAGGGGAAGCCGGTGGCGTGGCTGCGGCCAGGGCTTGCCGAGTGGGGGTCGCCTGTACTGGCGTGGTTTTTGCACATGGCGAAGAGGGCCGTCCGTCACAGGATACTAGTCTAGTCACATTTTTTTTTTTTTTTTTGCCATGTCTTGATTTGCGAGTCTGTGGAAGTCAGGTTCCCAACTAGGGGTTTCTCTTGGTGGGACCGGACGAAAGAGGTTTGGAATCCCAGAATCCGAAGAGGTCTGTGGTTTGAGTTGCCCTCAGTGTCTTCTCGGGCACCCCCACCCCCATCCCCCGTTGCTCCTCTTACACCTCCGGACCAGGGAAACAATGCTTGGGGTGCAGGACAGGGTCCTAGAATTGCGTGGGCAGGCTTGCTCTGGACCGTCGCCTTCGGACGCTGCTTGATGCCAAGCGTGCTCCTTCTGACCGCCGGGTTCATTAACACGTACTGTACTTAGTACCAAGGCGAACAAAGAAAACCTCTTTGCAGCATTTGGTGAATAGGATTCTGCCTCCTATAGGCCACACTCTTGAGTATTCCATACGGTAGAATCCGGACTCCGTGGTGTTGGGAAAGTGGCCCCCGCGTGGGTTGCATTCCGGTGTTGGCCCCTGGGCAGGGCATTTGTGCCGCCGCCACCGCCGCCGCCTCCGTGGTGCTTGTCTCGCAGGAGTTGGTGCAGATGGAGCCTGGCTGAAGGTTGTTCAACAGGAACAAATGTTTGTTGAATTGTTGGATGGTGGAGAAAAGGGGCTGTTTTCTGTTGACTGCTTCAAGAGTTGGAATGGCATTGTTTATTGGCTCAGGAAACCAGGCAAACGTCTTGTGCTCCTTCAGCTTATTAGCAGACCTCCAAATGACATGCTAGCATATGTGTTCCCAGCAGTCTCCACGCCTGGAAGGGGGAATCCCTCCTTGCTGAATCCTGGACTCCAGTTTAAAAAGATGCGATTTGATTTGAGGTCCTAAGAAAGAGTGGAGTTTGCCCACCCCTGAAACTCACTGCTCCTGACTGGGACAGGTTTTGGTTTCATTTTAATTTGTCCACTTAGCAGGGATTTATCTCAGTTATAGTTTTGACAGTGAGTTGAAGGTCTGGAGCTATTTCGCCGCCACAACCTGCCCGTTGCTGTGCACTAGATTAGCAGAAAACAACTAACTTGTTCCAGGTGATAGACCCCTGTTAAAGAAGGTTTGAGTCATCAATTTAGTAACTGTAGCTGTACATTCAGGGGTGTACTGATCCAGTTTCTGGATGCTGTGGTAAGCAATAAATCTGAGAGGCTTGGGGAATGCCTATGGGTTTCTCCCAAATGTCCAAACAGGGACCACGATGCTCTGAAGACCAGTTCAAAGCTGCTCTGCTCCAGGACTTGTTATTTTTCCCCCTCAGAAGACGAGCTTGTATGCTCATTTTAACATCAGAGCAAGTATCATGGACAAGCTGGCGTGCGATTGCTGAGAGGTGGACTTAAGGGTGTTCAAAGCAGGATAAGTGGGGTAGTTTACAGTTCTGATTGATAGTGATTCTGATCAGTTTCTCCCCTTTTAGCATAGTAGGTATGTAACGGAAAGGGCTTTAGATAGATACTTCAAGGGGAATCACTCAACTGACATTTTTACAGGAAACCCTGGTATTTCCTGGTCTGACTGTCTGTGTGTCTCTCTCCCTCCCTCCCTCCTAATCTTTCTTTTGCACCCTGTTGATTGCTTCGGTATCCGCTAGCGTTCCCATCCTTTAGTTCCGTAGAAGCTGGTTTGCTTTAAGTGAGTCCCTTTAGCCAGTGTCTGACCCACGATGAGAGCTCAGCCAAGGCTGTTCTGGCCAGCTAGCTCTCTCCTCCCCTTCATGGGGAGCTATGTTTAAATACTATCAGCAGGGGACACTGTGGAGCAAACCTTGTGCCTGCAGAGCGCTTTAAAATGCACACTCTTCTCAACCCACTCCTCTCCAGCTGGCACTGAGGACTGAGGGCTGGGTCCACAGACTTGGTTGATAATGTCATTCGGGCGTGAGACTTTCTAGGGTTAAATCAATCATGCACAGTCTGGAAAACTTCTTGTTTGTGCCCTTGAGAGGAAAAAAAAAAAGACCTAAATAAATCCTCAGGTCATCCCAACCCCCATCATTACCACCACCACCATGCACACCTCTCTGATGTGTAATAAAAGAAACCTGCAGGCATAATTTGTTATGTAATATGCTGATAGTACAAGTTTTGGTTTTATATGGAAACCAGATGTGGACAGATGTGGACAGACTCTGTTTAATTGATCCAGCAATGAGGGGAGGGGGTGTTAATAGATTAAGTAGTTCTGCAAACCCCAAAGGTGGTTTGTTTTTGTTTTAACTTCAGGGGATAGCCCCAATCCCGGGGCTTTCTTGAGGTTTTTGCCTCTCTGCTTTTGCTTTGCTGCAGCTGTCCCTTTTGTAGGCTCCTCCTCTCTCGAAAGAACCGGTTTGTTGCCAACACGAAGCACATGGCTGGGTCTGGCTGGGCTCAGTGCTGCTTAGCTCTGCTGGGCTCCATTCCTCCTCTCCTTGTCCAGCTGCTGCCCTGCCCTCCACGCTTCAAAACAGAGCCTGCCCAGGGACTTGGGTGCTGCCAGAAATGCTGACTGCTCTCCTTTCTTAAACATTGTCCCAGAGGCGTTTGTGTTCACACTTGTTCAATGAATACATTTCTCCAAAACTCATGGCGCTCACTCTCCTTCTCTGATTAGTTTCTGTTTGTTTCCTGCCTAACTTCATGAAGGTTGTTTTTCTTCTTCTTCTTCTTTTTCTTCTATACACCGCAGTCACCTTTATTATTCTCCAGGGTTGGGGCACTGCTTAGTAATAGCTGACCCCATTAACAGTAGCTTCATTGCTTGCTGGGATGTGAACTTTGGAAACAAACCCAGGGGCTTAGATATGCTGATGTGCCCTGAGACTTGCTTAGAAAATTTTTGTTTTAGTGCGGTTTACATTAACATGATTAATGACCACACCACTGAAAAGTCTATATTCAAAAGCAGTTTCCATTCCCTCAGGTTCTTCATATGGTGACGTAATTTTCTGTGCCAAACAACACTGTTTTTAGGTAACTCCTTGGACTTAACCTCCAGTGCACATGGTTTTTGCTGAAGGTTTGGCCTTTGTACATTTGGGGCTGTGGTTTTGATGGTTTCTGTCTTAATCTTAAGGAAACCTGGGTTAGAGGGAACTTGTGTTCTTGTCTATGAAAATATTCTGAGTTTCTGAGCAGAAATTAATGCCTTGCTGATAAAATGGGAGAAACTTGGCTTCAGGATGTTTTGGAGCGGGTGCTGGGAGGCTAGAGCCAAGGACAAAGTTGTCCCCCCCCCCCCATCCCGTAGCGAATGGTGACCCTTGAGCTTTTCTGGAAAAAAAAATAGAGATGTCCTTGATCCCCACTCCCCACCCCCATGGTAGTTGTTAAATGCCAATTGATTGAGAGGGAAAATGCTGATGGGTGGGTCTGAAAGCAGCCTTAGGAACCCGAGAAAATAAAAACACATTTGAAGGACTCTGGGAGATTTTGCATTTCAAAGGGTCTACCTTGTAGACTTTCACATCACGTCAGGGGTTACAGAGAAGTGTGACAGGCACCCCCACTCTTTTAACTGGTCTCTCTCTCCTGCTGTGGGGGCTGTTGGGGAAGCTGTCTTTTGCATGGGGGGATGGGAGCCGTGTGGCCAGATCTTGCTGGGACATCGTGGAAAACAGGAGCACCTTCGAGGCATTTGTGAGTCTCTAGAGGGGCTTTCCCCACTGTAGCACTCTCAGGTGGGTGACAGCAAATCATGTTGGTAAACAGCCAGTTTGACCCCAGGATGGGGTGGCAGGCCAGCTGGTGACTCCTCCGGTGACTCCTCCGCCACCCGCTCTTTCCATCACCCATTGTACAAAGACAGAGATTCTCTCTCTGTGCTGATAGGATGCTGTCCCCAAGGCTGCAACCCAGACGAGCTGCCCCCTAAGCCTGGCCTCCTCGTGCACAGCCAGCCTGTGCTGAAGAAGAAACTGAGGCTCTGCTAGGCCGGGTACCCGGTCCAAGGCCACACAGCTAGAAGGGAGAGAAGCCGGTAGCACCAGCTGAGGCTGGCCGGCCCCAAAGCCTGCTTTTCCCTACCCTATGCTTTCAGTCTAAGTGATCCAAGCTAGAGAACTTAGAGGCTCTCGTTCTGTTTTATCTCAAAGCATAAATTTTGTTTAGTCTTGTTAACACAGCAGGGAAACTTACAAATTTTAACTGCCCCCCCCTTTCCTATGGTCTTTTTTTTCTTTCTTTCTTTAATTGAACTCTGAGTTGTTTCTTCTGCAGGCCCAAAGTCAGGGCCTTAGCTGGGAAGACTGAGATGTTTTTCTTGAACTTTACAAAAGACAGATTCACAAGAAAATGTAATTATTCCCAGTGACCTTCTGGGGGAAACAGGAAGTAAATTTGGCAGCTCCAGCCTCACCATTTATTCAGATTCCATTTTTTCCACTCAAGAGGTTGTTAGAAGGGTTTCCAAAGCCATGTGTGTGCATGCTTTTTAATCTAGCTTTTTATTTTTTAAATTTGTAATTCAGACGTCTCAAAGTAAATTATGTTGCGGTCCTTGCCACCCCAGGTTTGTACAGTATCATATTTTGTTTGCATGTCTGGAGTAATCAGAGAACACAATTGCACATCTTCCAGCACAGGGGAACTGGGTCTGCCCCTGCCAGGGCTGGGCAGACTCCTCATCCCCAGACAGATGGTTCTGCGCTGGCTAGTCTCAGTGTGGATGTGCTGTGGGGGAGTGGCCCTCAGCAAGGCCTGCCTGCCTAGGTCTCTGACCTTTCTCTAAAGAGTCTGTGGGGGAGGGCTAGCTCCCTGTGTGCTGAGTTTCTAGAAGGCAGAGCGGCAGTCCTTGCGCATGACTGTGAATTACTTACTGTAGAGATTTCAAAAAAGCCAGTTGCCTGGACTCAGGCCTGATTATGTCACGACTTCTGCGAATGGCTAGGGCTGGGGGAAGGGATCAGGGACTCAAGCACTGGTATTTCTAAAGTTCCTGAGTTGATTCTGTTTGACAATCAAGACCAGGGACCAGAGTAGAACCTGCCTATTTTGGTCTCTATAGCCAGGGTTTAGGAGCCTTCTTGTACAGGAGTGGAGCAAAGCCTTTGGAATTTTCCACTGCTGTCTGGTCTCTGAAGAAGGATCTGAAAGGTACCCACCTCTGGGCGAGGTGCCCGCTGTGGATGTCACCCAGGTAGTTCCTGTTTCTGTTGTGGGCACCCAGTCCCTGTTTAGGGTTCCTGAGATCTCTGAGGTACCTTCCTCAGACCTGGGGCAGGCCAAGAGGCTGCCCAGATGGTGGTTTCAGGGTAGTTTCTCAAGCAGACTTTCTCTGCACTTTCTGCAGGGGGAGGGGGGCAGTACATGATGCTCCCTTCAGGCTCAGGGCAGGCAAGATGCAGTTTAGGTCCAGAGCACATCTTGGTAGTCTTCCCAGGAGAATGAGGGTCAGACCTGGCCATAGCTCTCAGCTCCGAACCTCCTCCTGCTGCCATCCTTAGGATCGCAGCACGGAGACTTGGCTATTGGCCTTGGCGAGCAAGAGCTCCTTTCACTTCTCAGTTCAGGCATTTGGAAGAGAGAGGTAAGGTGACTCCTGGGATCACATGCCAATCCCGAGAGGAGTAAGCCTGCATCTCCGCAATCCGTCACCCTACCGCCGTGATCTCATCCCAGCCTCAGACCATATGTTTTCACACAGGTCAGCGGGCTGACCAAACCCCCGCCATCCCACGTTCTTCAGCCAATCAGTGCATACTCACTTGCTTTGGGGTGACAGTGACTGCCGTGGTCTTCTCTATCAGCGCACACTTAGCTCAGCCGAAAGGCCAGTGGGTCAGTGTGCCCTGCCCAGTCGGTACTCTAGTGTTCCCTGCCTCAGAGATGGGTCTGGATGGATACGCCCGCGGGGAAGATGGACTTCCAGCAAAAGGTGTTGACTTCTTGGCTCCAAATCTGTGTGGCAGTAAGGTAGCTTGGTCCTAGTACAGGGCACAGAGAGGGGAATTCTCCAGGACAGGTTTTTCCACGTTCATCTTGCAGACGTTCACTGGGCCTTGATGAGTGTTCGCCTTAGAGGTGGACGCCTTTCTTCATTAACGCTTGCCACTCAGCGTACTGGCCCCATGTTGTTGTTTAGAGAAATCTCTTGCTCTCTTGAGAGGGTGGTTGGAATGTGATCCCAGCTTCTACCATGCCGTTCCTTCTCATCAGTGCAAGGGAAACAGGTCTTTGGCTATAAGCAGTGTGCATTCCTGCCTGGAGGGGCCTTGGGTGACCATGTGGTAGGTTGCTGCCGTCTGCCCTGTTCACCTTGTCCAGTGGAGGCTACCTTCCCTCCCAGGCTGAAGCACAAAGTGCCCTGCCAGACAGAGCCCAGCTGGAAGAGGCCTTGCTTGTTCTGGCAGTCACACTGGCCAAGGGCCTAGGACTGGAGGGTGGTTCCACGGGCCGACTGGAAACAGTCTTTATGCTTGTTTAGAGGTGAAAGCTAACATTCCTTGCTGCTTACCATCCTTTGGGTGAGAAAGGAAGTCTATCTATCTCCTAGGGCCAGTGGGTGGGGTGTGTGTCTTTAAACAGTATAGAGAATGCAGGGTAGTGGGCTGGAGAGATGGCTCAGAGGTTAAGAGCACTGACTGTTCCTCCAGAGGTCCTGAGTTCAATTCCCAGCAACTACATGGTGGCTCACAGCCATCTGTAATGAGATCTGGTGCTCTCTTCTGGCCTGATGGCATACATGGAAGGAATGCTGTATACATAATAAATGAATAAATCTAAAAAAAAATTTAAAAAAAAGAATGCAGGGTAGCCCCCCTGGCAGTCATGTGACTTTCCTGGTTATAAGGTAGTGGGCATCGGACTGCTTCCTAGCTGGGCCTAACTTGTCTGCTGTTGTCTCTAGGCCTCAGACTCCTCAGCTTGCTTGCTTGGCTCCAGTGTGTTTAGAAGGATAAGTTGTGTGTTTGTGAAACTCCTGGCAAATAGGAGGTGGCGGCTGGGGTGGGGGAAGGAGGGGATTGGACAGGACAGGACAGGGGCTATTGTTTCCATGTGAAGGGATGTAAAATAGGAGGTGACTGGTAGACAGAGTTCTGTCATGGTCTATGGCAGTGTACGGTGTACCAGGGCCTTTTTTATGGGAGTGGGAAGAACTGGGGATGTTGAGCATCACAGAGGGACTTGGAGCGAATGTAGGCGAAACCGTTCCCATGTCATTTCAGGCAAAGCTAGCATTCCTCTCTGGGATCGGTGCCAGGTTCAGATCAAGGGTCTGCTGTAGGCCTGACTGTGTGCCCTGGAGCAGGTAACTCTGCCTCCTTGGCTTCCCTCATCTGGAATATGATAACTTTCACCCTGTGGGTTGGGTCCATGTAGAGTCCAATGGCCACTAGTGGCACATGTGTCACTGCGGGGACAGTCAGAGGACTCCTGGACTCCTCCAGTGAAGAACACAGGGCGGAGCTCGGAGACCTTGAGCTCTTCTAGACAGGCCTTTACTCTGCCCTTAGGGCTTCTGACCATAGGGCTTCTGGCTTTTTCAGGAAGATGAGTCGAAATTATGCATTATAATTTAGTTTGTAGTGTGCGCTTTAAACAAGAGTTAGAAGTAGTGAAGTCTTTTAAGCTTTCTCCTTAAGAAACTAAATCTTTGTTTATCAAAAGTGATTTCTCCGGGCTCATAGAAAATTAAATGTATGCATGGATGATGATGATGATGTGGCCCCGATCGGGTCTTGGCTCCTCTCTGCTTGACCGCTGTGAGTAGATTCTCTAGAAACCGTGACTGTGCGCCCCTCTGGACAGGGGGTGAGGGGCCCACCATCACTTGTCAGATTTGGTGTCAGGGCCTGTGCAGTTGATGTTATTGGTAGGTGCCCCTTCTCCTGGGCTGGGGCACGGTAGCACCTCTCACTGGAAGCTGTGTGGTTCAGCTGGAGCACTCTCCCCACTTCCTCTAGAACCCCACCACCACCTGAGCATGACCGCAGTCTCTTCAAGGAGCAAGAGTTCACTTCAGCTCATGAGCCCTTGAGCCAGTGACGCAGGGCAGAGACTGTATGCCTGGAATGCCTCTGTTGATGCGGGCCACCCATTCCTGTGTGCACGTGTGGGTCCACATGTGTGCATGTGGAGGCCAGAGGTCATCAGGATAGTGTTTGTTTCTCAGGAACTGTTCATAGTTATTTGTGTGTGTGTGTGTGTTGCCTGCCATGGTACACGTGTGGAAGTCAGAGGACAACTTCATGGAATTGGTCCTCCTCTTTTCCCTTTATGTGTGTCCTGGACATGGAGCGTAGGCTGGGCCTTGTCGCTGGCCATGTCTCAGGAGTATTTTACTACTATCAGTCACAGCTCAGCTTCCTGCAGGGAGGATGGAGTAGACAGTATTTTGTTTTTTGTTTGTTTCTTCTGTGAAACAGTTTCCCTAGGCTGGCTCCAAACTTACTGTGTAGCTAAGACTGGCTTTGTGGTCCTCCTGTCTCAGCTTCCAGGAAGAGTCTAGAATTATAGGCATATACTACCATACCCATCCACGTAGACATCTGCAATTTCCTGCTGTGCTTTTGGCAGTTTGGAGGGGGAACATCCCTTGAGAGAGGAAAACTTTTTTTGTGGGATTCTGGGAGGGGCTTAAGTTCCATGCTGTGGCAGCCCCTTCCCCTTGGGGACTGACCTTAGTCTTCTGTCTTACTGCATTCCCTCTTTCAACCTGTCTCTGCTTTTGTGGAAAGCACTGAGCCTGTCTGCCATAGTGGTGGTATAAGGGCTCAGATGAGTTCGTCAGATCTGGCAGGTACCAGTCTGATACACTGTTAGGCCCCGAAGAGCTAAGAGATGGAAGAATCAAATCCCAGCTTCACAGCACTGAGGCTTGGGTTATGGCAGTCGAACTGTGGTTGTTGGCGGTTTCTACCGAGTGCCCCAGTGTGATTAATGTAGTGGAGATATGTGGACACTGGTACCCATGAGTCACACAGTCCTGTGGAAGCTTAGGAATGTCACTTAGATCCAGCCGAAGGGTAGAGGCCAGGCCACCTTCTTGGAGGAGGTGGCATTTGACTTGAATCTTAGGGATGAGCAGGGGTGTGGCCAGATGAAGACGAGGAGCTAGGCAGGCCAGAGAAGAGTTGTCTGTGCAGAAGGCACAGCAGCAGCAGGAAGCCGTCTCTCAGACACTCGGGACCCTGAGCACCAGGTGAGAAATGTGTAGATGGGAAAAGCTAAGCTGGCCGAGGCCAGGGTGACCTCGGAGTATCACGTTGAAGGGGTCTGGACTTTGAGCCCCCAAGGGTTAGGAGCTAGGAATGCCAAGCTAATGCCTGTGGGTTTGAAGGCTCTGTCTGAGGAGTGACGACACAGGGCGGACCGGGGGTCATTGTGTGACCTGGGGAGCATGTGGTCCTCAGTGGCAAGAGACAGATGAGGGCCAGCGGTAAACAACAGGTGGTTAGACGCCACCTGATGAAGCTGGGCCTGCCCGTGTGGATATCTGTGCAACTCTGGGATGCAAGCCAAAGGCTTGGGTCCATCTTCTCCAGTCGGCTCCACTAGGTGCCGTCTTCTTGGTAATACTGACTGAGGGTCCTGCTCTTTTGACTTTGGAGCAGGCTCAAGACTCTCCCTGCCTGCATGACCCGCATGACACAATCTGGTTTATTTCAGTCACAGTGAGCCTTCAGTGGGCCACCTGGTACTCGTAGGAGTGGCTCGCATCTCACCCATGCCTGGACGGTAACAGTGTGTTTCAGCTTAGCGTGCATTAAAGACGTCTGATTCACTGCAAAGCAACCCCACCCCGCCACCACCAAGGGGAGAAAAGCATCTCGCGTTGATGTGATCGAAAAGGAGCTTCAGTGCCCCTTGGGCTCTGTTGAAGCCTGTTCTCCAAGGGTGGGGGAGTTGCTGACACAGGCACTGGGAAGTGGCCTGCCCAGGTCACCTGACTGCTGGCTGCTGGCCCTTCTGAGCCTCATGGCCCTCAGATGCCAGCCCAGATTCCAGGCCCAGTTGGCTATGTGGCATGTGACTCTGGCCCAGAGGAGGAGAAGGAAGAAAAATAAGGAAGCTGTGAGGAGGTAGCAGCTGGCTTGGCTCTCTGGGTGTCTCTTCCAAGCCCTGTCGGCTTTGCTCATCATCGCTGCCTGCTGAGGTGGGACGGGACGGTGAGCCTCCTGTTCCTCTCATTCCCCGGAAGGCTGGCACAGATTGGGCCTGACTGAGCCCGGCTCTAAGGTGAGCTGTACTCTGCAGCGAAAGGGTGACATGGCCAGAATCAGAGGTGACACCCGGTGTGGATCCGACGGCCAGGCCACTCAGTGCGGTAGACCACAGCTGAACGGGGTGTAACTTGCCTTAGGGAAGCACTTTTTCTTTCTTTTAGGTTGTGTGAATTTTAGGCCTAGCCTTGTGTGTCCTAGCAAAGACTGCAGGAAGGTCACAGTTATGTGGCCTGATTTTCTCTCTGCTACATAAGTGCATGGCCAGCAGTCTGCTCTCTTCCTCTGCAGAGAGCTTCCTGGCCTGGTAACTTCCTGCTGGGCTTTGAACCAATGATGTGACAAGCCTGACCCAGCCCAGTCTTTCCTCTGTATTTGGGAGAGAACAGCCAAGCACAGCCACGCCTGTGCAGTTGGTGGGAGAATTGAACATGGGAAGGGACCTGGTGAGGATGTTGGGAATGCTGGGCTTTAAGGATCTCTGGAGAGAGAAGGCCTAGTTTTCAGTGCTGAGCTGGGGCTGAGGAGAGAGCTGAGCCCAGTTGATCCTCCCTGAGAGGCAGAGGGCGCCTACTCCCTGATTGGCCATTGTTTAGTTTTGGGGGGTTGCTGCTGGTGGTAGCTTTGGCTCCTAGTTGATTGTGTTTTGTGGTTCTGGAGAACAGGTGGTTCAAGTGACCTTTTCTTTGGTGCTGATAACCATGGTAGATAGTCTGAGGAGAGAGAAAAGGACACTTGGTGGCCCTTTGTGCCTGGGTGGGACCTAAAGCTCCATCCCAAGTAGAGTAAGAAGCAAGTTTTCACTCGGTTCATGTTGGAGCTGGCCTAATCCTGTGGAGGTCTGTGTGACTCTGGAAGGCCTTCCAGAGAACAATAGTCAAGAACAGGACAGCAGTTTTCCATTTTGGAGGCCTTGTGGGAAGATGGGGCTGTGGCCAGCAGCCCGAATTCACCTGGTTCTCCAGTGTACCAGAGGTCGTGTGACCTATGATCCTGCGTGGTAGAAGGGGAGCTACCTTGGAAGGGTATTCCTGTGCCTACTGGTGATGGCATGGAGTCCAGAACATTACCCAGGGGAACTTGACACCTTAGAACCCTTAAGATGTCATTGGCTCACTTTCTTTTTAAAAACTTTTTATTTGATGTGTATGAGTGTTTGCCTGTATGTGTGTGTGTGTATAGCACACATGTGCCTGGTATCTGTGGAGATCGGAAGAGGGCCTTGAATTGGAGTTACAGGTAGTTGCGAGCCGCCAAGGAGGTACCGGGAACCGAAACCCCATCCTCTGCAAGAGTAGCAAATGCTCTCCAACACTGGGCATCTCTCCAGCCATGACTGTGTGTTTCTGTGCGCTTTCTTCCACTGACATCCACCATGGTACAGATGTTACAGTTGGTCAGGCAGTGCTTTGGTTGGGCCACCACCAGTTGGGGTGACTTGAGAATGAGAGAGCCTGGCAGAGGACCAAGAACTAGGAGCCCGATTGCATTTGACCTTGAGACCTGGTTGTATTTCTCATGCTGGATTTTCCCACCTGTAGCCCGGGAACCCACAGCAGCAGCATAATAGAGACATAGGATGGCGTGGGGCAGAGCCCTCAGGACTCTCCTGCTTTTGTTTAGTCCAAAAGGTTCCTTTGGTGCTTGCTTCGCATGAACATGGCCTGGTAGAGCTCCAGTGCTTACAGGGGTTGGGGAGGGTGAGCGAGGTGTTGAATGTGTTGTAGGCTTCTCTTTTAATCCCGCTAACCACCTTGGGAGGTGAGTGCTGTTGTCCTCGTGTGTGTGTGTGTGTACATGTGTGTGTACACCAGACCAAGACCACACACATATGCCAGCCTGTGCTCTATCATTGAGCTGTATTGACATCTTTAAGGGTTAGCAGAATGTGCAGGTCTTGGCAAACTATAACCAGATGACAATATCTGGCCCTCTGCTTGCTTTTGTTTTTGTTTATCGAGATAGGGTTTCTCTGTAGCTTTGGGGCCTGTCCTGGCACTAGCTCTTGTAGACCAGGCTGGCCTCGAACCCACAGAGATCCACCTGCCTGCCTCTGCCTTCCAAGTGCTGGGATTAAAGGCATGTACCACCACCGCCCGACCTCTGCTTGCTTTTATAAATAAAGTTGTGTTGGAAGACAACCACACCCATTTCTTAAAAAAAAATCTATTTTTGTTATTTTCGGTTATGTGTAGGTGTGGGTATGTACCTGTCTGTGGGTGCAGGTGCCCTTAGGGGTCAGAGGAGCCCTTGTAGCTGGAGTCAAAGACAGCTGTGAGCCATCTGACATGGCTGTTGGGAATCAAACTCAGGGCCTCTGGAAAAGCAGCAAGCTCTCTTAACCACTGAGCCATCTCTCTAACCCCAGCCACACCCTTTTCCATGACTGCCTTCAAGTTGCTACAGCAGTTTATAGACCAGATGGTCTGTGAGGCCTGAACTGCTTCCTGTCTGGCCCTGTGCAGAAAGTCCTGACCCTCTCCTTATATGATGTTCCATACTCCAGATTGTGCCGGTCAGGGCGGTAGTCGCAGGCCACATGAAACCAAATGGAATGTGAAATTGAGTTCTTCCGAAACATTGACCACATTCTAAGTGCGAAGGAGCCACTGCGAGTCTGCGTATTACAGAACATCGGCATGCCACTTTGTCCTCCCTGCAGACTAGGCCAGGTAGAGGGCCCTAGGCTTGTTTCCCAGAGTGTGGAGAGTCTAAGTTTCAGAGACCCAGCCGTGCAGAGGAGACAGTCTGGTAAGAGGACGGACACCAGAGCTCCTTGACCTAAGGACACAGAATTGGAAGTGAGCTCATTTCCTCTGAGGGCTAGGGAAATATCTGCCCAGGCAGAGGGCCTGATGTACAGCGCTGCCCCCTGACCTGTGGTCCTGTGAGTAGTCCATAGCTCTGTCTGGCGCTCCTCATACTGTAACCCCAGCTCCTCCCTCTTAACTCAGAGCTCCCTCGGGCCCTTTGACCTCTTTAGCTAAGCCGTGTCAGGAGCCCTGAGTGTCTGCATGCTGGGCCCTTTGGAAATCTGCAGCAGTCGGGTTTCCTGTATGCAGAATATGCTCTCTGCTGCTGCAGCTGGACCCGCCAGAATCTGTCACTGTTCTGTTGGGATGGGATGGGAGGGTCTCTGACCTGGTGCTGTGGCCACGTTTGCTGCAGGCAGCAGACAGCACTCCTTTCTCCACTCAGAGGGGTGGCTCCTGTGCTAACTGATGACCTGGGGCCTTCTGAAAACGTGGCAGTGGCAATCCTCAGTGCACCCTGCTGAGTGGTAGGAGGTAAAGCTAAAGTGTGGTTCTGGGCTTGCTTGGCCCGAGTTTGCGTTCCTACATGGGAATTTCTGGGGAGGCAGATGGGGGCAGAGTTAGCTTGAATGTGGAGATGAATGAGAGGAGCATGGTTTCTGATTCATTGGAGCCAGTTATTGAGGCAGGAGTGCCAGGACCCTCTCCATCATCCTGGTACCTGCTGATGGACTCAGTATGGAGGAGAGCTATGCAGCTGCATGCTACAGGGCTTGGCCTGGTCCTGGTCTGAAATGGGCTGTGGTGTCAAGCATACAGCCTATGTGAATCTTCACTCTGTCTTCAGATCATCCCCACTCCCTTTCTATTGGAGTGGAAATGTTCTAAAATGCATAAGTAAGACGCACGGAGAATTCTGGACCTTGGACTGGAGTGGAAAAGGAGAAGACTGGGCAAGTCTGATAAGTTGAGCCCTGTAATAGTTTCATGAAAGATGTTCCGAGTGGTAAGGAGGAGGGCGTTGGGTGTTGGGAGGACATATGTGAGAAACTGTTTCCAAAGGGGAAAAGATCCTGGGATAGCCTTGGAAGGGCAAACTTGACCACGGGCTCTCCTGCCATGCCTCTGTGCTTTTGGCAATGTTTGTCTCCAGCTAGCCACTCCCACAACTCCTCTGGGCCCTGCTTTAGCCAGTGGCCAGTGAGAACATGGAAAACTGCTGTCCCAGCACTGAGAAAGGGGGTGAATTTTGTTCGCCTTCAGGGAGAACCTTGGTTCCGCTGTGTGAGGGCTACCAGCCTTTCCCTTGCAGAACTGGCATTGTTTGGTGTCCGTGTGTACATTGTATGTTGTATTGCAGTTGGACTGGGCCTGATTCACAGGGATGAACCAAGTTTGAGCCTTAGGCCTGAGAGTGTGAACCCCGTGGAATGGAACCTGTCTTTCTTACCTAGTTTGGTCCCCAGTCACGGTCCAAGTTGCTATTTAAAAGAGAACACTTCGGCTCTTCTGGATGGCTTCGCCGACCACATTTTTTTTTTTTTTCTGTCACAGACAGTGGGCAGAGATGTCGGTTGCTCTCTGTGGAGTGACGTTTTAGAAATCGGGCTCTATACAAGTTTCCCTTTGACTGTGTTGTTAGGGTGCAAGAAGTTTCCACTTGTCCTAGGATATTTTGAATTGAAGGAAATCCCCCTCCTGTTTCCATATCTTGCATCAAAGTTATCAAAATAGAACCGTCCATCCTCTGCAGTACAGGATGGAGGGAGCAGCCCTTTGTGATGCTAGAACCAAAGCCAGCAGCCCAGGGGCTTCTTCATCAGCCCAGATAAAACCCAACCCCACCTTAGGGGAGCGGCCAGAGGAAGATGTCCCAGGGGTGTGGTACAGAACTCAGATCCCTCTGCTCACATAATGTAAGCCCACTCTTAGGAGGAAGGCATGGCACAGCCTAGAAAGGACTGGATTCACCATCTCTCCAGTTCGTGGTTGGAGGGGCAGGCCTGCCCTGGGCTTCGGAGACTCAAGGGTCAACTTTGCACACAGTTTCTCAATCTGAGTTTCCTCGTCAGTGTGAGCCCTTTAGTCATCTCATGGGCTGAGCTGGGGAGTGATGCAGATGGGTCCACATGCCTGTGGATTTCTAAGACCAAAGCTAGTCCATATGGCTGTTCCAACCAGTAGAAAACTTTTAAATGTCTAAATGTCTTCAGGGACCCAAATAGTTACCAGCATTCAGACCACAGTTTGCACAGTGGTGGTCTGGGGGCCAGATGTGGTCCTCACAGTTCATTTGGCCCAGCAATTTACCAATGTTTGGACTTCTGTCTGCCTGCCCCCACTCTTTGCTTAAAAAAAAAAAAGATTTGTTTGTTTCTCATTGTGTGTGTGACAGAGTGTGTGCATGTGTGTCTTGTGAGGTGTTTGTATGTGGTGCAGGTGTCTGAGGAGGCCAGAGGCTTCTGATGTGAAGCTGAAGTTCCAGGCAGTTGTCAGCTGCCTAGCATGGGCACTGGAAACTGAACGCAGGTCCTCTACAATAGCAGTAACCTCTCTTAACTGCTGATCTCTCTAGCTCCACCCTTTGATTTCTAAATTAATTAATTTATTAATTTATGCACTTATTTATTTATTTGAGACAGGGTTTCTCTGTGTTTTCCTGGCTGTTCCAGAACTCACTCTGTAGACCAGGCTGGCCTCAGATTCAAAGATCTGCCTACCTCCTAAGTGCTGGGATTAAAGGTGTGAGGCACCACCACCTGACTTAAACAATTTCTTTTAAAATTTTTATTTATTATTGTTGTGCATGAGTGTCCATGCCATGGAGGGCATGTGGAAGTCAGAGCAAAATTTTCTGCACTTGCTTCTCTCCTTCCACTTAAAAAGTTTAAAACATTAATTGTTTTATATGTACAGGTATTTTGTCTACATGTATGTCTGTGTACCACACACGTGCAATGCCTGTGGAGGCCAGAAAAGGATGTCTGATCACCTGGAACTGGAGTTACAGATAGTCGTGAGCCATAATACATGTGCTGGGAATTGGGCCCAGGTCCTCTGGAAATGCAACCAGTGCTCTTAGCCATTGACCACTCCTCTAGCCCCTGTTTGTTCTACCTTTATATGGATTCTGGGCATCAAACTCAGGTTGCTAGGCTTGGCAGCCAAGACCGTTACCTTCTGACCCATCTCCCAGCCCCTACTCACCACCTTGTTTCTAGACTGGCTGGCCATGGAGCTCAGGTTGGCCTCCAATTTGTTAAGTATTCAAGGCTGGTCTTGAACTCTTAGTCCTCCTGCCTCTACCTCCCAGTTTCTGCAATTACAAGCATGTGCCACCAGGCCTCACTAATGATTCAGCTGCTTGACAAGATTTAAACATCACAGGATTGTATAAAATAGTGTAGCATTTTGGCATCTTTTAATAAGCTTGGTTCTTTTTTTTTTAAATTGAAATTTATTGAACTCTACATTTTTCTCTGCTCCCCTCCCTGCCTCTCCCCTCGCCCCTTTAATCCTCCCCCAAGGTCCCCATGCTCCCAATTTACTCAGGAGATCTTGCCTTTTTGTGCTTTCTACTTCCCATGTAGATTATATCTATGTAAGTCTCTCTTAGTGTCCGTATTGTTGTCTAAGTTCTCTGGGATTGTGGTTTGTAGGCTGGCTTTCTTTGCTTTATGTTTAAAAACCACTTAGAGTTAGTACATGTGATAATTGTCTTTCTGTGTCTGGGTTACCTCACTCAAAAGAATGTTTTCTAGTTCCATCCATTTGCCTGCAAAATTCAAGCTGTCGTTATTTTTTCCTGCTGCATAGTACTCCATTGTGTAAATGTACCACATTTTCCTTATCCATTCTTCAGTCGAGGGGCATTTAGGTTGATTCCAGGTTATGACTGTGACAAACAATGCTGCTGTGAACATAGTTGAGCACAGGTCTTTGTGGCATGGTTGAGCATCCTTTGGATATATACCCAAAAGTGGTATTATTGGGTCTTGAGGAAGGTTGTTTTCTAATTTTCGGATAAATCACCACACTGACATCCAAAGGGGTTATACATGCTTGCACTCGCACCAGCAATGCAGGAGTGTTCACTTTTCCCCACAACCTCCCCACAAGCTTGGTTCTTGATATCGTCTGTTCTCTCCCCGCCACGGCTGTGCAGCATTCGTGTGTACCTACAGCTCTTCACTGTTGATAGGCACGCCCTCCGAATGCAGTGTTGTTCCTACCCAGTGCAGCATGCTCCGAGCTCCTTGTCTGTCCCCTGGGCGGCCCCAGAGAGCATCAGAGTCTGAGGTCTTGGAGTGGTTAAGACATTCAGAAGACAGATTTGCTGCTTTTCTCCTCAGGTTATTTGGTGCTGGGTGAAATGCCCAGCAGATTCTTCTTTCCGTGCTCAAGGTCATTGCCGACATAATCCTAACTGTTCCACCCGCAAGGAAATGCTCCAGTGGGTGGGAATGCAGGGATTGTATGTTCTCAAGGTTTGTAAATCCACAGTTGTCCTCTATGTTTCAACAGCCAGGCTTAGCCTGGGACCTGTCAGCTCTGTGATCACTTCATGAGGCCAACCTAGGTTTTTTTTCCCCCTGTGAGACAGGGTTTCTCTGTGTAACAACTCTGGCTATCCTGGAAGTCACTCTGTTGACCAGGCTGGTCTCGAACTCACAGAGATCTGCCTGCTCTGTATTAAAGGTGTGCACCACCATGCCCGGCTAACCCAGGAATTCTTCTTGTTTCTTCCCCTCATAAAGTCCCTCAAGGTGCTTTACCCCATTTAATCTTCTCTGTCTGAAAAGTACTGTCATGATCTTCATAGCTGCTGCAAAATTCTTACTAAAGTAAAGATTTTTATCTTTACCTTCTCTTGACACACTGTCTAACTGCCGTGTATAAAGAAGCTCATTTCTGCTGGTGGTAAAGGACAGCTGAGGCTAAACTAAGCATGCCTCGTAGTCTTCTAGCCTGTGCTTCTCAGCAGAGGTTCGGTGAAACTAGTGTGAGTGAAGACTGCCCAATGACAGTGCATATTTAGGGAGGGAGCAGGCTTGGGGAGAGTGGCGCACTCGGGAGGCAGAGGCAGGCAGATCTCTTGAGTTTGAGGCCAGCCTGGTCTACATAGTGAGTTCCAGGACAGTCAGGGCTGCACAGAGAAACCTTGTTTCAGAAAGCTAAATAAAACAAACAAGTGGAAATCAGAGCTTTTCGGGCTGGACAGACGGCTCAGTGGTTAAGAGCACTGACTGCTCTTCTAGAGGATCTGGGTTTGATTCCCAGCATCCACATGACAGCTCACAACCATCTGTAACTCCAGTTCCAGGGCATCTGATGCCCGCTTCTTACCTTCCTGGGCGCTGTATGCACACCGTGCATAGATATACATGTGGGCAAAACACCAAAGCATGTAAGATTAATATGATAATAAGATTTTTTTAACTTAAAAAGAATGGAGATTTTTCTCTCCATATTCTCCCTCATATCTGATAGCTGGCAGCCACTCCTTTGTTACTCAGCTCTGTTATTTCTTCCTCTGGTGACAGATACTTCACAGATTCTTTGGGCTTCCCAGTGTCATCCTAGATTTGAGCCTGAATTAAGACATGTATGGCACACGCCACGTTGCCTGAGAGCCCTTCTTGCCTGCCCTGTTTCAGCAGAAACTTGGTATTCCTCTCTGGGCCACCTTCCACGCTAGTCAGCACATCCTAAGTTTCAGGGCTCGTCTGTCCTTTGGTTTGCTAGAGTAAGTTCTGGAGTCAAAACTTAAAGACCCTGGCAATGCCAGAGTTGTCCTTGAGTGCATTATGGACATGGTTGGGAATCTTTTTGCCCCAGACCTTGGCCCAGCGGAAGTGCTGGGTGGGCTGTAGGCCTCCTACCTCTTACTGGCCTCTTAGCTTTTTACTTCTTATGGATCCTGGCTTTCTCTTTTGCAAACTGACTTCCCAGTTGCTTGGGTTCTGGGACTGGAGCTACTTAAGTGGTGACTGCTGGCCACAGCCAAGTCGTTCTGATGCCTTTGGTCCTGTTTCTAAGGAGCTCTCAGGTGATGCTACTATTGCTGCTGTTGATCTGAAGATGACTTTGGGACCATGCTGTTTCAGTAGGTGCCAAGGTCCATGTTTACCCCAAGGGTGCAGGCTGGGCTGGGGTCCTCACTGGCCTGCTTTGTGTGAGGTAGTTCTCTCTTTCTTACATGCATCACCCACTATCCGTTCCTGTCCGCTCACTTTCCTCATGGGGACCCTGGATGCCAAAGGAGATGACCATTGGGAGTTTGTGTTTGAAGCCTTGGCTTCTCAGAGATTTATCTTACCTATCCTCACCAAGGAAGACTGTGTTCTAGTGGCTGACAGAACTAATACGTATTGGATTTGCTCTCTGGAACGTTCAAGCTTCGCCACAACCGCCATCAGTCTGTGTTGAGTCTTTATTGTCCTAGGTGACCCCAACTCAGGGATCCCATGTAGTAGTGGGAACTGCAGTGGCAAGAATCAACTGTTTCAGCCCTTCTTCTCTTACCCGGCTTCAGGAAGTGAAAGAACCCTGTAATGGCTGGAAAATGAAGGTCTAGAGCCAAGAATGTGCTTGAGACCATGCAATACCAGCCAGGTGACTGGGAGATTTAGTGTTTGCTGAGATTGGTTCCATCATCTTTGTCTGGAGGAAGTTTGAAATCATGGCTAGCCTAGTGTTCTCTGAAAGGGATGAACTGGTTGGCAGGCAGCTCTTCAGTCTCTTCTCAGTTATTATTTGTGTGTGTGTGTGTGTGTGTGTGTGTGTGCACATGCGTGTGTGCGTGTGTGTGCCACAACATTCTTGTGGAAGTTAGAGAATAACTTTATGAAGAGTTGATTCTCCTTTCACCTTATGTGGGTTCTGGAAATTGAACTCAGGTCACCAGTATTGTGTGGTAAGTGCCTTATTCACTGAGCCATCTTGTTCAGTTTTGCTTGCTTGCTTCCGAGCTGGGAGATGCTAGGTTAGTCGTAGTTGGAATGACTTCCCTCTGCTGTCCCAAGCCCTGCCCTCAGCTTCTAGCTTCCAGCAGCTGGGGCACATGGGCCCTTATGCTTTCATAGCTATAAGAGCACGTGGGGAGCACGTGCCCTGCACATGGCTTGAGCACATATTTATAGCTGTGGAGTCTGAGACCATCGTGATGTTCTCACATGGGGCTCTTTGTAGCCGCTCTCCTTCCCCAGGGGAGAACACAATTGTGGTATTGTCTGTGGAGTTCTGGGTGAGCCGTGTGGGTCAGCACGGAATTGTTGGACTGGAAGATGGAAATAGCTGTTTTGCAGCTTTGAACCCTGATGTAGCTATTGTGTGAGTGGGGGAGTTTTGAGGACACTCCCAGGATCCTTTGGGTCACCTGACTGTGCTTGGTTGAATACACTACAGCCTTGTAGCTCAGGTCACTTGTCTGGAAGTCTACAGAAGAAGTGAGCGAGCTAGGGTCTGGTGGGCAGACTCTGCAAGTTAGAACAAGACAGAGCAATGAGAGTGGGCGGCTCCGTGGCCACCCTGTGAAGCAGACACCTCCCTGTGGGCCTCATGAGGGCTGCTGGTATGTGCCCTGCCTGCCTAAAGCTAAGAGAGAGCCCTCAACTCCCAGCCTCCCTGCGGCTTTCTGGATGGAGTGTCAGACTTATTACTTAGTGACTTCCTCTTCACAGCCTCCAAGCTCAGCTCTGACTGTTGAAGTCCTATCCTGTTACAGCCCAGCACTCACGCCACCTTCTCCAGGAAATCCCAGCTCTTTTCCTCTCTTCATTTTTCTGTGTTGGACATTCATCGTGTGATATCTCTCATGCCCGCGGCTGTCGCATGCGAACATTAGGTCCCTAACACAGCTCAGTGAGGGTTGTTGGGTTTCGGACAGGACTCTGGCGTCAGGAGGAAATAGTGATGGATGGAGGAAACATAGGAAGGGTGTGTGCAGGGTCTTCCTGTTCAGCTGGAGTCACCCAAAATGCAGCTCAGCTCCTTGGGACAACTCTGCCCCCTGGCTCTCTCCTCTTTCCAGTGGGGCTCCTACAAAGGCTTGGGCTGGGCAGACTCTGCCTGGCTCAGGGCTAGCCTAGAAGCACTGCCTCACCTCTGCCCTGCGTCTAGCCAGCCTCTTCTAAAAGCAACAGAACACCAGAAACAGCTTTGGGGCAGGGCTCTGTGCTCTAGGCTTGCCCCATGGTTGGTTGTGAGCAGGCTTCTGACTCTAGAAGCCCTAGACTCTGTTGCGTTGTGGAAGGCCCATGGGGTTTCGGGGAGGGGTGTTTAGCTAGCCAGTGGACATTCTAACTTACTCTGCTGTGGTGCCGGGGCGACAAGCTTGATCCTTTGTGAATGAGGTGGTTCAAGGCTTTGAATTAGTGTTAGCAAGCATCATTTTGATAATGTGGGAAACTCCACAAGCAAGAGACATCTCAGCACCTTTTGGCAGCTAAGCTGAGACTTGACGAGGTGTGGCGAGTGTGGTGTTTACCATTTCTAAAATCACAAAACCAAACTAGGCTGTGCTGTGGAGCCTAAGCGGCCCTCCGACTCCTAGTGTTCCTCCTGCTGCAACTTCCCAAGGGCTCAGATTCACAGGCAGGCACCACCAGACCAGGTTCTGCCTCTCTGTTTCTCTCCTCTCAGCAGATATTTTCTGAGTAGTCATGTTTGCCAGGTACCGGGATGGGACCTACTAAAGTGGGTTCGTGCCTTGGTGATGATAGATAACTGTGGTTGAAACACAGAGTGAAACCCAGCGAGGGCCTGGCTCAGGGTATAGGGGGCTTCCTATAGTTGGATGTGTGAGCTTGAAGGTGGTTGGTTAGTCTGGAGTTCAAGAGGGTCGTTGGAGTGTGAACAAGTCCCAGCCAGCCAGTGCGCAGAGGTCTCAAGGCGTGAGACAGTAAGGAATATTTAGGGACTATAAGGACTTTCTGTGCCCATTTTCTTGTTAACCTCCCAGAGCTAGTCCCTGCCTGTGCAAGCTATTCTGTAAATATGTTAGCATCTGCGTTTTTAATCTCTGCATGTGTATGGAGTCACAGACTGGCTGGCCAGCAAGCCCCGGATGAAGGCAGCTTCCTCTACCTTCTTTGTGCTCCTCTGACGCTGTGCTAAGGTTGCAGACACACTGCAGTGTGTTCGGGTTCTGAACTCAGGTCTTCATGCTTGCATGCCAAACACTTTACTAAGTCATCTCCTCAGCCCCTATATTTTATTTATATTAGTTTCTAAAAATGTCCTGTATTTTTGCACAGATCAATACGTTAAAGGGCATTCCTTGGAGAGTGTCCTGTTCCTGGATCCCCACTTGGCCTCCCCGTGGATAGCTGATGTTAGTTCTTTTATACCCTGTGAGAGGCTTCTGTCCTTTAGTACAGTCTCCAGTTTCTCCCTAGTGGGAGCTGCTGTACCCATTCTTCTGATTCCCTCATTTTGACTTGGCGCCTTTAGGAAGGTGTTCTGTTGAGAAAATTGTGTTCTCATAACCCTTTGCAGACTACACTTGGTGCTTGGAGTGAATGCCTTGGCGCTTGCTTATGCTGCCCCTCTGGTTAGGTGGTTAGGGTACTGCTTGGCCTGGCCCTACCACATGGCCTGTGTACTTTGCACATGAGTGGGACTGTGTGAAGGACAGATGGATAGGCACCCCAGGCTTCTGTGGTGCAGAGGGACAGCAGGAAGGGTAGCAGCAGAACGGGATTTGGGCACTGGCACATTATCTCCCAGTGCATCTCAAATCGGACCTGCTCCTTATTGTGGCAGTTGAGTTCCATCAAGTTTTGGAAGAAGTGGTCTTGTTCCTTAGTTGCCTTCATCTGTGATTTCTTTGCAAAGGGACCCAGGTCCCTGTGTGGGCTCTCAGAGAATGAGGCTTACCCAGGGGTGTGGTCAGTATTGCTCCAAGACTTCTGTGCTGACTCTGACCCTTAGGCCACACCCAGTGACAGGCATGACCAGGCCAGCCGGGCCACTCCAGCCCTGCCCTGCGGGACTTCGTGTAGGCAGATGCTCCTTCCGGGCACTTGATAGGTTTGTGCCACACTAACATCACAGCTATAGTACATGTTTGTCAGTTTGTTAATAAGTGAAGAGAGCAAGGACCTGCACAGGCAGAGGACACATAAGGGCGTGGGAGGGAACAACCCAGGAAGGCTTTGTAATCCTTACAGCACTGTGGTGCAAGGCTCTGGACCTCAGAGAGCCCAGTTTTGTTCCACTATTTGTTTTTAAGCATGCACTTTCTCTTTTTTAAAATTATTTTACGTGTATGTGTGTGTGTGTGTGTGTATGGGTGTGTGTGTGTGTGAAGGCCAGAGGTCAAACTTAGATATTGTTCCTCAGATCTCGTCAACTTTGTTCTTTGAGACAAGATATTGCTTTGAGTCTTGAAGCTCACTGGTTTGGCTATACTGGGCAGCGAACCACAAGAATTCACCTGGTTCTGCCTCTTCATGGCCGGGATTACAAGTGCACACCACTGTGTTCAGCTTTGGGTTTTTTTTGTTTGTTTTTGGTTTTTCAAGATAGAGCTTCTCTGTGTAGCCCTGGCTGTCCTGGAACTCGCACTGTAGACCAGGCTAGCCTCAAATTCACAGAGATCTACCTACCTCAGCCTCCCGAGTTCAGGGATTAAAGGAGTGTGCCACCACCACCCAGCCTGTGTTCAGCTCTTTAACCAGATGTTGGGAATCAAACTCAGGTCACCAGCCTCCACCTCATTTTTGAGAATGCTTCCCCACTGGGACCTGGAGCTTGCCAGTTGGGCCGGCTAGCTGGCCAGTGAGCCCCAGGGATCTGTTTTCCCTGTCTCACCAGTGCTGAGGTTACAAACCTGTTACCTACCCACAGCTCTTCATGTGTGTTCTAAGGGCTCAAACTCAGGCCTTCATCCTTCGGTGGTGGGCATTTGTATACCTTCCCTCTTGGTGCATTCTGTTCTGCTTTTTAGTTCCCTGCATCAATCATTACTGATTCTCACTTCTTTGGAAGCAGAGAATGTGGTTCTGGATGACTGTGTCTTCTATCTTACCGTAATCCTAGCACACCCAAAATACTCCCTTGGTAAGTAAGCTTGGTCAAATGAACTGATGCGATTACTGATCACCTAGGTTTTCCAGGACTTCATTGTGTTGTTGACTGAGCATGATCTTTTTGTGAACAAACGCTGGGCCCTTAAATTTCTGTGCCTGTTAAATTTCATCTGTTCTGATCTCATTCATAGTTAACTTTGTTGTTATTATTATTTAAAAGATTTATTATTTGTATGTGAATGTTTTGAGCCAAATGAGTTTATATGTACCATGGATATGCAAAGAGCCCTTGGAGGCCAGAAAAGGGTGTTGGATCCCTTGGAACTGGAGTTGAAGGTTATGAGCTATTGGGTGGGTCCTGGGACCCAAACCTGGGTCTTCTGCAAGAACAGTAAGTGCTCTTAACCAGTGAGCCATCTCTCCAACCCCTGTCATTATTTTTAAGTCTGGGAGCGTGAAACACCTCCCAAGCCTGGCTCACGGTCTAGGCTGCCAGTGTTGTTGGTTTATAGAACTGTCCTCTTCCATATGGCTGTATATCTGTGCCACTTGGTTCTGGAGGTGTGCGGAGGTGGAGTGCTCAGAGCTCGCAGTGAGCTTTGCTGCTGACGCAGTGAGTGGGCTTCCTGAGAGCAAGGACATCTGCACCCAAACCTGGCTCAGACGGTGCCGCTGGGGCATGACTGGGGCGTGACGACAAACCGTGATAACTACAGCAGCAGCTGGCGCGCTTGGCGGTGCGTCAAGCACTTTAGGGTATGTTTTGGACAAACAGGAGAATGAATTTCTGGAACATAGGCCATTTTTGATGAGGATGATGATGTGCTCATCTTTGGGACTTGGGTTAACTCTTTCAGGGTCCTTTGAATCTCTAGAATTATGCAGAGATTGGCTCGAGGCTTGGAAGCGGCTATACAGCTTCCCAGTTAGAGCTAGGCTGTTTCTCCTTTAGCCTGGAGCTGACCCCCCCCCGCCCCGGTCTATATTCTCTTCCTTTCCTGGACACTTGGTGTAGAAGGAAGTGGAGAAGAACTTACAAATGAAATACCTGGCCTTCCTCCTGACCCCACATCCTGCCAAACATAAAAAGAGAGAGATGGAGACCCAGTGAGCAGCTGCTCCTTCAAATTTCTCCTATTAATTTTATGGCCTGTTCAGTAGACCGACTGCCTGGACTGAGTTTGGAATTAGGACTTAGTGAAACCCTGAGTTGGGAGTCTCTATCTAACGATGAAAGAGTCTGGTGCTATTTTGGTCTGTCTGCTGACAGATGGCTGCTGTTGTACATAGAGGTTCCCCCGCTGTGATGCTGCAACCGATGTGGGAGTGGGTTTTCTGGAGCTGATCCTGTCCTTGGGAGCCCTCCCCACCATAGGGACCAGATGGATGGCTCTGGCAGTCTGACCCGAGAAGGCTACTAGTTTGCTGGTTCTTGTGTGTTTGTCATAGGCAGACCTGCTGGGCAGCTCTGAGATGCTCAAATGTTGTTTTGGCAGCTGATGGAGTTCTTGAACTTGAAGATATTGTAGATCTTGCAGTGATGTAGGGTAAAGGAGAAAAGACAGAAAGCTCAAGTGTGATTGGTTCGTCTGATTAATTTCTACACCACCTCTGCAAAATAGATTGGGTATGACGCCACCAGATCAGGAAGGGGAAGTCTTGAAGTGTGAGCCGAAGTCAGGATATGTTCTGTGTGTGGGTGGCAGATGGGAAAGCTGGTGACCTTCATGTCTATAGTGGTTTCTACAGTGCTCATATGTCTGCCTTTTATATCACCTCCAGGGTTCTGGTGTGATTCTCTTTTGGATAAGGATGTTATGTTGGAGCCACTAACCTCAGTGATAAAGATCGCTGCCTTCTTGGCTGTGTCCTAAATGGCAGTGGTTAAGAAGCTATCTCCTCTCAGTGCCTCAGCCTTGGGGCTTCTGCAAGCACAGGGCCAATAGGAATGCTTTTCTTTGCTTGCCCAATCACTGAAGCCATACTGTTAAGAAAGCTGTGTTGCACCTTGGGCTGGGGTGGGTTGGCCTGCAGGAGGGAGAGCACGTTTTTACAGAAGGACCCTATGCCTCATGAGCATTTCCTGGGCTGGGGAGATGGCTGAGTGGGTAAAGAGCTTGCCATGCAAGCACGAGGAGCTGAGTGGAGATCTGGAGAGCCACAGAAAGTCAGTACAGCGGTGTACAGTACAGCACAGTCCTAGTGCTCCCAAGGTGAGATGGGAGAATCCCTAGGAGCTTGTGTGCCAGCTGTATTGGAGTATGAACAGTAAGAGAAAGCAGGTAAAGACCAGCATTCAAAGTTGCTTTCTGACCTCCACACATATCATGGCATGCATACACCTGCCTGTCACACATTCATGTGCATATACATGTATATACACATGCCATTTTTTTTTAAAAAAAATAAAGTTTTTATAAAGGAAGAGAAGGGAATTAGTGTCCTGACAAATGTCAGAACTAGCCAATGGTGAATTTGTTCCCCTCCCAAGAAACTCTTATAAATCAGAATACTGTTACCTTCACCAAATTGTGCCAGTGTGCTTCTGTGTGCCTAAAGTCTGAGCTTTGAAAATGCACTCACACAAACATTGCCATCCCCACCCACTGGTATGCAGGAGAGGGGCTGCCAGCCCCTTCCACCTGTGCATTTAAGAAGATCTGAACATAGATTTGGCCCTCTACCCCAGTGTACCTCTGGGAGACGTCACATTTTGAGCCCTGTGGCACCAATGAGGATTTGACTTTTGCTATTGCTCAGCTTCTTGGGGCCTTGAACGCTGCCTATCAGCTCTGAGTGCTACTAGGATAGTGGGACTTAACACAGCCCAGTATAGTAATTGTTTCGGGGCTAACGTGGGGTCCCCATGTGCATGAGACCGGTAAGCAAACTGAGGCTCAAAGAGACAGAGAGCCACATAGCTGATATGTACTGTGGATAAGGCGTTGCCGGCCAGTGGCACTGCCAGGGCCAGAGTCCACACTTCCCAAGCCCCATTCTGCCCGCACAGTCCACACTGCCTGTTGTTGGAACGTCTCCAGTTTTAGTTTTGTCTTTAATTTTTTTTAAACCCCTCGTCTCTTCTTTAAATCACGGGTGGATTAAATTCGATGTAATGTAAATAGGTCTGCTGACGAGCCTGTTGTGATTGTCTTAGGCTAAGTGGCTTAGCATTGCTGTAGCTTATCCTTGGCCCCTGGCTGTCCTCTTGCCGTCCTCGTCTTCCATTCTGCTCTTCATCCTGGCTTGGAGGAGAAAGTGCTGTTTAGTTCTGTGCTTTCAGTAAGTACTAACTCCCTGTGTCCTGTTCCTGTTTCCTTCCTTTCGGTTTGTTTAGAAAACTCTAGTCTGCAGCAGGTTCTCCCACAGTGGCTGGTGACAAGATCTGTGGGAGTGCACCTCGGAACCCATCTCTCTGTTATTTCTCATTGGGAAACAAGGCTCTTGACAAGTCATGCATGGACCCTCTTGTTCCCATGTGCAAATCTGCTCTGCTCTCCGTCACAGTACTTCTGTCCTGGAATGATGTCATTTCTGTCCCTTCTCTTGAAATGTTCACTTAGGAAGAACAGAAACATCCCTGTGACCCTGAGAGGGTGATGGAAACACTCTCGAAAACAGTCGTGGGTTGGTTTAGCAGTTCAGCCTACTATTGTGTTTTGTTTCCTCCCATCCAGACCCAGAGAGAATCAGGGGGAACCTAGGGCAGATGTCATAGCCCCTTTCTTGCTGTGTACCATAACTACAAGTCCTTCCCCAAATATGAGACTTCAGTGGACTTTGATTACCCAAAATTCTGGGCTAGGGAACATGTATTCACCCCAGTGATTCAAGAGATCACCTCCTAAGACATCATGCCTTATTCTGAAGCAGGGACAGGGGTCAGGGTGAGGAGGCCCCCTCCATGTAAGAGTGACAGGTTCTTTATGATTGCATAAGAAAATACTTCTCATCCCTTGAGTGCCCAGCATTAGCAGTGGGGTGGCAGGACTTTTTTATTTCTAACCAGTTTGCAAGTATATTAGTATAAGTGTCTGCTCTCTGGGGAATCCTGCTGAGGGTATCAGTAGATCTAGGGATATTTTTGTGCTCCTGCCAGATAGGACATTATTTCTTAATCTTACACCTGAAGGCACTAGAACACAGAGTTCTTACACTTTGCATTGTATTAAAACAGAGTATAGCTTGTCCAGAACCAGATGGCTGACCTTGGACTGAGCTTGGAAAGACCACTTTCCAGCCAGTTCCTCAGCTTTGATGCTGGATTAACAGATAGTCATTGATGAGGCTCCTGCTGTGTGTGTGACTTAGCACTGAGGTTGAGGATCACTGAGGCAGGAGCAGGGTAGGGTGTGCCCTGGTGGGTGTACAATGGGAGACAGAGGCCCAGGGGACACTGGGAAGGTGGATGAGCACTGATTCTGGCTAGAGTAGTGATAAGCAATGTGATCCCTCCATGGCTGGAGTACCAAGTTTCCCAGGTGACGTGTAGCCTTCTGTATGTACTTAGCTTAGCTAAGCAGATAAATGTGGAAAGTGATGGCTTTTTATCCCCCCTTCACCTTCAAGACCGCCCTCACTTGTCCCTGCCTGCTGCCTGCAGTGTGGCCTGTGTTGTGTTCCAGCCTATATTCTAGAAGACTGGTGCTTGCCCTAGATTGCTTAAGAAGAGCTGCATCCGGGAGGCACATGCACTGTTTCAGTGTTAGAGCAGTGTGTGTGTTTGTACATGTGCATGTAAACGTGTGTGCATCAGTACATAGATAGGTATTGTGAGTGTGTGTGTGTGTATTGGTTTTTTGAATTGAGTTTCTTTGTGTAACAGCCATGGCTGTCCTGGAACTCTCTTTGTAGACTAGGCTGGCCTTGGACTCACAGAGATACATCTGCCTCTGCCTCCCAAGTGCTGGAGTTAAAGGCATGGTGTGTATGTCTGTGTGTTTTAAGACAGGGTTTCTCTCACTGATCTGAACTTGCCAAGCAGGCTAGACAGGCTGGTCAGTGTGCCTCAGAGATCCTCCTGACTCTGCTTCCCTAATGCTGGGATTATATGCAAAACTGTACTTTTTTGGGGGGGGGGTTGTTTGTTTTGTTTTGTTTTGTTTTGTTTTTCTTTCCTCATAAGTTCTGGGAATTGCACTCAGTTTTTCAGGCTTACAAGGCACGCACTTTGCTCCCTTAGCCCAGGGGCTTGTAGATTTGTTAGCCTTTGGAATTTAGCAGATGTAAGTTGAGGCTGTGTATTTTGTGTCATGACTGGATAACCTTGGACCTGGACCTCTTTCCTACTCTGGAAATGGCATGACTACACCTCCTTTCTGTAGAGATGTTGGGTTTACAGTCAGTACAGTACTTAGCATGACTCCTCTGGCTAATATTTTATTCCTTCTGGGTTGAAAGGCAGACTCTGTGTCAGTCCATTTCTGCAGCTAGACATGAAGAAGAATTTGGAACATAGTTTTGAAAATATATGTTTGTGAACTGGTAGAATGCCGCAGCCAATAAAGTGCTTTCCGTACAAGCACGCATAAAGACCCGAGTACCCAAATTCAGATCCATCCCCAACACTCAGTTAAAAAGCTGAGCATGGTTGAGTGTGTACCTATAATCCCAGCACTGGGGAGGCAGAGACAAGAGGATCCCTGGAGCTTGCCAAATAGCTAAGTTTCAGGTTCAGTGAGAGACCTTGTCTCAAAAAATAAGATGGAGAGCAGTAGAGGAAGGATGGGCGCACACACACACACACACACACACACACACACACACACCACACCACACACCACACACACCACACACACACATCACACACACACACCACAGACACACACACACACACACACACACACACACACACCCGTGCTGTTTCTATTGTGGGGTTTGCTTAAGTCGGGATTTAGTTCTGAGCACATCTTTAATGTCTGGGCCTAACTGAAATGTGAACGGTGGCGAGGCTACACATTCCCAGGATCTTTCTCAGGCTGGAATTGCAGCTTCTTTTCAATGTCACCTTGGTTTGGAAGATAACGCTCTAGATGAAGTCCCTGCGCAGCTTTTCACGCTCTTCCTTCAAATAGAGGTGGCTTAGTGAGACCATCAGGAAGGAAGGGCGCCCTATGGATGCAGCGCCCTTCTCTCGACGGCTAGGAAGCAGGCCTGCAGGACTCAGCTGCCTTGGCTCTGCTCACGCGTCTGAGTTTTGAACGGGATCTGATAGAAGATGGCGTGATTGTGGAGACGTGCACTCCTCCAGATGTTTCTAAGTTTGTTTCTAGATCCTGTCTCCAGATGACTTGTCATGCAAGTTTAAATGTGCAT
Organism: Myodes glareolus; assembly: GCF_982192425.1. Taxonomy (NCBI): domain Eukaryota; kingdom Metazoa; phylum Chordata; class Mammalia; order Rodentia; family Cricetidae; genus Myodes; species Myodes glareolus. Next base: position 71,434,606 of record NC_142032.1, read on the forward strand.
GAGACTTGCACAAAGACCTTGTGGTCTTGCTGTCCCCTCCTTCTTCCTTTGCTTAGCGAGAGGGGAAGTAGGACACTAAGGACTGTCAGGAAAATCAGTGTCTGTGGCCAAGTCCACACTTAGGTTTCGCTCAGAGTTCTGTTTTTAAGACACTGAGATATAGCTGTCCGTACAAGCCACATAGGCTGAATGAAGATGATAAAAGGAGGAAAAGTTTAATTGTCCTGGCCGTTTCTAGTGTGGTTAGTTTCTTTTTAAGGGGTGGCCTTTCAAAGTGGATGACGGACACCTTCTTCCTTCAGTAAACTCCTGCCGTCTTTCTAAGATGCACAGGGAACTGTGAAGTTTGCAGAACTCTGTGTGTGTTAATTCATTTAGCATGCACTTCTGCCTGGGACGTGCCCTGTGCGCTTTTTATCCTTCTAAGTCAAATGCCTGGCCTGCAAGTGCAATCACATGGCTGCATTCAAGGGTGCAAACCCGTGAACCTCACTGAAGTATGCAGAACAAAAGCAAGACAGTTTCCTGTTAGGAAGGACTGTGTGAAAGAGCAAAGCTGTCCCTGTGGTATCAGAAGAGGCCCATGCTAGCTCTGGTAGTGCACACCTCTGGTTCCAGCATTGGAGAGACGGGGGTAGGAGGGTTGCCATCAGTTCGAGGCCAGCCTAGGCTACGAAATGAGTTCCAGGCCATCATGGACTATTGCATAAGACCCTGTATCAAAAGAGAGGTAGAGGAGAAAATACGCGTACGCAAGGGAGGGAAATACCCAAGCAACAGGCCTGGGTTTGAATGCCAGCCTTGTCCTGTTAGCTGTGTGGTGCTGGCAGATGGTTGGATTTATGTTCTTCTAGCCTTGATCTGCCCTTATGGAAAACAGCGCTACACAGCAATGTTCCCTTCATAAGAATGTAAGGAGATTAGCTGAGACACCTGCCTGGGTTGATGCTCAGGGAGATGAGTTGGCGGCTGTGGTGCCCAGGTTGTAGCCCTGGGTCTCTCACCTTGAGGTCTTGCTGGCCACAGCACTGGGAAGTCTAGGTGGTTTATTCCCTGGGGAAAGACTGTCGCTGAAGTTAATTTCAAGCTCCTTGTCTTTATATCTCAAAGGCTGGGGTTTTAGGCATGTAGTATGTTCTTATGTAAATGTACCATCAGGGTGAGGGTTTGGGGGTCGGCAAGGAGTTTCTGCCATTTCATCGACACTGTGATGTGAGGTCAGGGGACAGTGGAAAGTCAGATGTGGGCTTTTGTTCTGGTGTAAATCCTGGGGAAGGTGAGTCACTGAGTGGGTCTCTTGGGGTAGGAGCCGGAAGGCACTGTGTCCCCATGTTCACCCTGGAGTGACAGTCAGGGGTGGCCCTGCGCAGACACTGGGTGGCTTAAGGAGTGCAGGAACAGAGCAGGAAAGAGACCCGTGGCCAGGGCTTTCTAGTTCAGTGCACTCTTGAAGTATTTAGATCTGTGTGTTTTAACATGCACACTAAAATTTTTAATTAAAAATTTCAGTTTGGAGGCTAGCGAGAGATTCCCAGGACCCACATGGTAGAAGGAGAGAGTGACTCCTGCAAGTTCCCCTTTGACCTCCGCATGTGCACCATGTCCTGTGCGTGGACTGTAAAAGATTTTCGTTTGAAATGATGTTATTTTATATTCATTCAACTGTAAGAAATGAGACAGAAGCGTGGGCGGTTTTCACTGTTTCCCCCATAGCAGCAGCTCGTAAGATGGAAGCCCAACATCAGAAACAGGAAATAGATATGGAACAGTGGAGGTCAAGTTACTTCCATCTTCCACAGTGTGCCTGGTGTTGCTTTTGTTGGCACCGCCATCTTCCAAACTACTGACAACTGCTGTTCTTCAGTTCTATAATTTTATCATTTTAAGAACTCGATACAAATGATATCATATAGCAATTAAACCCTAGGAGGTTTGCTCCCCCCCCCGAATAATTCTCTGGTGGCACATTGAGTTCTTGTGCATGCCTAGTTCCTCCTCTGACTGCTGACTGGTATTCTCTAGAACGGATGAGCCACTGTTTAACCATTCACCAGTGAAGGACGTTTGGCTGGTTTCCTGCTTTGGCTGTTATGAATCAGGCATTTGTGCACAGGGTTTGAGGTGAACATGTTTTACTTTTCCAGGTAGATGCAGAGGAATGCGATTGATTGCTGGGCCATGTGTTAGTTGTCTGAGTGGGTCTCTGAAGGGCACAGGTGAGATAGGCAGGTGGGCAGTCTTAGGGAGATGCAAGCCTGGGAGCTGGTCCACCAGGGATCAGACCCCAACTTTCAGCCTAGGTGCTGGTGAACTGCTTCCTATACCTGTGGAATGGGGGTAGATGAGCCTATCACAGCTCGTATGTATAAAACAGCTTCCACTAGCATAGTAGGTGATTAGTAGATGCTAGTCTGTTTTATTTTATTTTGGGATGGTGGTGGTTTGAGGCAAAATCTGATTTAACTGAAGCTCGTCTTGAACTCTTGGTCCTTCTGCCTCCACCTCCCTAGTGCTGGGATTACAGGCATGATTACAGGCATGACTTGTTATGCCTGACTTGTTAGTTCATCTTCTGCTGCCATGATTAAAGAGCTGAAGCTGGGTGACTTCATGAAGGACAGACCTTAAGAGGGAAGGTTCACACTGTGGCTGGAGAATTGGCTCAGCTTTGAAGGACTCCTGGCAGATGGTGTCACACTATATATCGGGAGAGGACAAATGGTGAGACGAGTGACTGGTGTGGCCAGGCGTGTGGACCAGGCTGGCCTCGAATTCACAGAGATTCTGAGTGCTGGAATTAAATGTGTATGCCACCACTGCCTGGCCAGACATGTGATTTTATAAGTTGTTTTTGATTTTTAAAGAAAATTCACCTAGTCCCACGACACCTACTAAAGAGCAATGCCCCTGCAAGACCTGATCGATGATCTCTTACTGTGCCCTACACCCCCCTTAACATGGCCACAATAACACCATCTTAACAGGTGACCCCTTAGAGACAGACCACAGTAGTGCTCAGTAGACATAAATAGTTCTTCATTGGTTATAGAGAAACCAACCAGGCTAAGGAGGTCCTGTGCTCAAGAGGTAGCTCGAAGAGGGCATTGCCAGGCTCATGTCTTGTCATCCACCTTTCTGGGACCCCCCAGTACATTCCCTTTCTCTCTGGAAAGAGTCTTCTTACACTGTTCTAGGTCATTGGATGGACACCAGCATACTCTGATGGGGTTGGTTAAACCTATGCCACTGGGCAAAGGAATCTCAGGCAGAACCACGTTAGTGGCACACCCCTTTAATCCCAGCACTTGGGAGGCAGAGGCAGGCGATCCCTGTGAGTTCAACGCTAACCTGGTCCACAGAGTGAGTTCCAGGACAGCCAACACAGAAAAAAACCTGTCCTGAAAAACCAAAAAAAAGAAAAAAAAAGAAAAAAAAATCCCCAGACAGTTTCAGATTGGGCCGGCTCTGGTGGTCTGGCTTAGCCTCTCCGGGTCTGAGAATGTACCCGAACTCACAGAAGCTGCTGTGACTTAGCCTAATTCCAGAAGTGTGTGCTGAGCTCGCACGCTGTTCAAGGGACTGTACTGGGGCGTGTAAAGGGCAGAAAGACTCTTCCCACAGATCCCAGAGACCAGTTCCAGCCACAGCTCCTCTGGGAGCCATCATGTTGTAGAATAAAGTCTGCATTCAGCATGGCTTTCAGAGCTCAGGGTCTTTCCAGCTCTTTGTTCCGTTGCCTTCCATGTACCCCGTGCATGGCTGCCAATGTGCATACCATTCCCCACTTCATGTTCTGACTGCTTCATTGAAACCATTTTAAAGGCCACACAGTATTCTGTCACACAGCTACACTGTAGTTTATTTAACCGGTCCCTTGTGAGTGGGCAGCCAGGGTGTTCGTGCTCTGCCCCACCCATCCCCAGGCAGAGGCGTCCTTAAGACTCTCCCCTCCACTGCCCTTCCCTCTGCTCTCAGTGTGTACACAGTACTGCCTCTTTTCAGAGCTGCGAGGGCAGGGATGGTCCATCCTTCTTCCCGACTACCCAGGTACTCAGGTGCTTGTAGTGCTCCACCCCAGTGCTGCCCCTGCCACCCATGGCCCTTTGTAGGGGCTACCGTGGGGATGGAGCTGGAGGGAGCGGGAACTCATTGCTGTCTCAGTTGGCTTTGCAGCTTTGTGCGGAGCTGTGACTCGATGGGCTGTCGTGTTTCCATGGCGATGCATTCCCATAGCATTGCTCTTCCTAGTCTCCCAGTTTCGTTAGAGGGATGGACCATAATACAGCCAGGCCCCTGCTGATGGAGTCTGAACAAATTAGAGAGGATGACTACCTGCATGTCCATTGCCGGAGCGAGGATTGGGGCTCCCCATGGAATGAACAGTAGCTTCTACCATCTATGATTTTTTTTCAGATGAACCGGGCACTAAGCAAAGGGCTTGAGCTTTGCTTTTCTAGGGTAGAGTAAAAAGAGGGAAACTGAGTCCCATAGAGAAATAATATATTTCAAGAGTGGGGAGTTTGACCCAGGTGTGCTGGACTTAGCATCCGAGTTTGTGACCACTGAGCCTTCCAGTCACCTCGGAGAAGGAAGCGGGGAGTTTACCTCCCAGGCCTTGTGCCAATGGCTGCCTGCCCTAGAACTGAATTGAGGCTCACACCCAGAAAGGCGATGGCTGCCATCAGGCCTCCCCTGCCTTGTGCAGCACAAAGGGCCTCTTTGAAGGGCGAGTCCAGGGGTACCCCTCCTGGCCTACTCCTGATCCAAGCATGCAGGGGGCCAATAGGCCCTTCTGGCCCTGCTGTTGAGCCAAAACTAGGCAGAATGGCTTGACATTCCTTCTTTAAACACATCACACTTGGTTAGGGTGCATGGCTTATAGACTGATGTGGTTTTGAAGTGTGAAGCAGCTCTCCCAGCGCTACCGGGGACTCTTAACCCCCCCCCCCCGGCCTCCTTTCCTGAACAGTCAAGTTTTACAAATGCATTGACCACCCCCCCCATCCCTGATTTTGCACTTTGGACGAACCTTGTTTTCGAAGAAGGTAGAAGGTCCTTTTCCTGTGCTCACCAGCTGGCCTAGAATAGCAGATCCAATAGCACCCTCTGTAAAGTTTAATAGAAGTAAACAGGAAAATAGGATTTACAAGCTGGATGGGAAGTAAATACCAGGGTGCAATTAATTTTTACACCGCAGCTTCTAAAATATTTTCCTGCACCGAGCAGTTTGTTTTTAATCACAGATTAGGAACTGCCTTTCTATTTATTTATTGCTATTATTACCATTATTTTTTAGATTTTGGTGGTGACCTTCAGATCCTCATTCATGTTCGTGTAATTTTCTTTGAAGGGCTAACTAGTGAGTTGGGATGGGGAACGAGGATAAGAGAAATCACCTTGTAAGGAGCTGCTTTTCGTACCTACACCGAAGTCTGTCCAGTTTCTGCCTTTGCTCGGTGGAACCTGGTGGACAGAGAGGCGACATGACTATCTTTGGAGAATGGTAGTACCAAGGCGGTCCAGGCACTGGCTCATAGGTCACTTGGTTTAGTTCGCTCTGGGGAAAGGGACAAAGCTACAAAGTCCTCTGGTGTTGTGATTCTGTAGAAATGAGGCACAGCTAAGGGTGGGGTGTGTGTCTTTAAATAGGCCCTCCTGGTTTGTCAGTAGTGTTTGTTCATGACTAGGTAGCTGAGGTGAGCCAGCACCCAGCTCTGGATCCCCTGTCCTCCTTGATATTGGATGTGAGGATGAGGAGTATGATCCTTAGCCAATCTAAGCTTGTCCTAGTCTGAGCTCAGTGTGCCTGCAAACAACCCAGTCAGTTCCTGCCGCATCATCAGGAACCACATATTGCTAGCACCTCAGAACCTGTGGTCTTGAAGATGTCTTACGGCTGGATCCAAATTTGTTGCTCTGTCTAGAAGAGCATTGGCTTTTGGCTATCCTGAGGCTAGCTGGGGTTTGTATATGTGATCTAAGAAAGCAATTCTGGGCCTTGGTAACCTCCCAGAGTGCAGTAAAAATATAGATCCTTCCCCACTGGGTCCCTTGCACTATCGGGATTGAGCTACACTATTGGTATTCCAGGCTTTTCTAGTCTTGAACCCCTTTGCCTGTCTTTTGTCTTCCCAGGTTGTTGACTTCTTTTGGCCATTCCCAGAGGCCCTTGTCCCCAGACTGAGCAACTGATGGGGAGCTGTTGCTGATGACATCACTCCCTGGGATGCCCAGGTATCACTACTAATCTGCCCACCTGAAGATGGCCTGTGCCCACCCTGGGATGCAGCCCAGTGCCTGAGGTCCTTACCATGGTGATGATCCTAAGGAGAAGCCTCATCATCCAGGGAGCTGACTCCATAGCACACAGGACCTTCATCCCCGAACTGGTGAGGGCCCTCAGGGGCTGTGTTTTTTTCTCCTTCTTTGTGGCCTGGTGTGCAGGCAGGGAGGGTTTGTGGTGTGACTATCGATGTGGCACCCAGGTTTAGCAACTTAAGTAAGTTGAACTCTGCAAGAGGTTCTAGGCTGGGGCTATGTGGCAAATAAACTGTGTGGCTACATACTCAGAGGGAGAAAGCCGCTGGGCCTAGCTTAGAGCTGCTTCAATGAGGGGAGAAGGATCATGCCAGGGCATCAGCTGAGCCCAGCATTTCTTTCCTCCCTGCCTGGCTTCCAGGCTGAGGGGTGCCAGAGGCCATTATAAGTTTGTCTCCCAAAGGGCAGTGCAGGTGAGAGAATGGTAGATGAGGGAGAAAGGAAGGAAGGAAGGGAGGGAGGGAGGGAGGGAGGGAGGGAGGGAGGAAGGAAGGAAGGAAGGAAGGAAGGAAGGAAGGAAGGAAGGAAGGAAGAAAAGAAAGAACAGCTTGGCAGCAAGGCGGTAGGCTGTGGTGATGGCCCCTGGAGCTGCCCTCTGGCTCAATGGTGGTAGGCTTCTGTCTTATCACCCACCTTCCTGGAATCACCCAGTTCTTTGCTCTATACCAAACGATGGTGGGCTTCACATTCAGCCTTTTGGTGGGCTTTCTTTTCCTTGTCTCATGTTGGCAAATACCACATTGTGACTATTGTGTGGACTGAAGCTCCTCACCTTGGTAAATTGGGAAATGCTTGGGACCTGCATGTGATCCACAGACCTTCACAAGTGCCTGTCCTATGGATGGGAATCGGCCAACAGAGTGGAAGAACCAGCATGATTTAGAGCTGAGCCGTGCCCTGTTGTCTAGAGTAGTTCCCAGTGTAGAGGGAGGCTCTGTCAGACAGAATGCAGTGACCATCAAGAACCATTAATGCCAACTCATAGCTGGCAGCCTGTTGAGATTCAGGTATGCTGAGGAGGCTAGCTGGGCTATAAGCACATCAGGGTGAGCCTCCCAGAACTGGGGTGTTAGGTGTGGCCTTGAAGGCTGAGAAGAAGTGGGCTCAATCTTACTTTCCACATGCGTAGTTGAGAGCTACGAGCTGCCGCGGGACAGTACTGCCTTGGGGGCATGCCCACTTACTCACCTTGTGTCCATCCTCAGCCCCACTTCTTGCCCTGTGTTTAGGTTTCCTCCCTCAGCCTGGTATAGGGGCACCTATCTCTGAGGCTCTTCCCTGTGCCCCAGCACTGTAGACACAGGGCAAGGAGAAGCAGCTAAGGTTCCTGGCTGATGGATACCTGGGTCTTTCTAGGAGGAATGGAGCTACTTCAGCCATCACACCCCACTTCCAATCTTCCTATAATGTGTATCTTCAGTTTGATCACTTCTCACAGTTATCCCCCATCCCCACTGTCAGCTACCCTCATCCTATCTGCTGGCCTCTCTCACATAGATTCTTGTGGTAACTGAGCCTCTGCTTATAGCTCTTAAAATCTCTTCTCTGTTCAGCAGCCACATGGAGTACCAGTCTAGTCTGTTCATCTGCTCAGAACCATCCCCTGGCTTCATGCCTCACGAGTACTGTCCCTCTTTCCCGGCCCAGAGATGCCAACTGTGAGCCTACCTCAGGACCTTTGGACTTCTTCCATAGTGTAGAACTCTTCCCTTCAGACGACAACTCTCTCCTTTCTGTGGCCGCTCAGCCTAAAATTCAATCCTGCCTGCCCTCTACTTTCTGTCTTCTTTCTCCTCATGATGTCCCTGCTTGGCTCTTACCGCTTCTTAGCAGGTATGGACTGAGTGACTGACACCTTGTGCTAGGGCACGATACTTAATGAAAGCCAGGCATTTCATGCCACCAGGGCCTGTTGCATAATAGGTGTTCAGTTTGAGTGAATGCACAGGCTCCCATGGCCGCAGCTTCTGACCTTGTCATTTTGGTCCTTCTGTTTAATCTGTAGCCAAGATATACGTCATGCTTGTCTTATCTTTTTTGTTAGCATTAACCGTCTTTGGGGAAATATCTGCAGACGGTGCTTTGGACTGAGAGGCTACCCAGAGATCCCCAGGGTTGTGCTTTCTAGGGTTCAGCTGTATTATTGGTCCTCCATCTGTCTCTGTGCTTGTCTAGTGTCAAGGTAGGACTGGTTGGGGCTAGCCAAGAACCAGGGCCCAAGGTCATGGAAGCAGCCCTTCCTGAGTCCCAGCTGAGGAACAGGGTTTTACACCTTCCCTAGAGGAGGAGCCTTGTCTTCCTAGAACAGAAGGGTGGGGCATACTCATCCCTTCCTCAGGGCTCATTGCTTGTACTCTTACTCCAAGGCTCAGGCTTTGTCTTCCAACCTCTGCTCCCCTTCTAGAGAGCACCCTTCTTGTTTCTGTTCCTTGCTATTGGCCTATCTAGGCCCAGAACCATCTGTCTCTTCCCCTCTGATCCAGAGGTCAGGTCAGTGGTGAGGGATGGCCTCTTGGAGATAGCTTTTCTTGTCTGTGAGTTTGTTGACATCTTTCATATTGACCATCGCTTACATTCTAGGCCTGGTTCAACCCAAGTGCTGGCCGCAGAAGGTGTGGAGAGTACCATGGAAGGTGCTCAGCCAAGGACAAAGGTGTATTCATCTCTGTCCCATAGACAGATGGGAACTGCGGCTCAGAGAATTCAGTGTGGGAATGCATGGTCTCTGGCCAGGATCTTTCTGCACTGACCACTCTTCTGAAGGTCGTGGCCACATGGGGAGAAACGTTCTGTAAGTGCCTGAAGACCCAAATAGTGTCAGTCTAGCGATGTCCTCCCCGTGACAGAGTCTGAGGTCAGCCCGTCCCCTGTGTGAGCAGCAGAGGAAGTTGCTGGGGTTTGCTCCACAGGCGGCACGGATAGCATCATCCTCACACCAGGTGCCACCAGCTGACACAGAAAAGGTGGCAAACGGTTTCTCTTGTGTTTTCTAATTAGACCAAGAAGATAACTAAAGTGGAGGTTAAGATTCTAGGGAGACTGGAAGAAGGTTCCTTAGACTCTGGGACCCTGGGGCTCCTCAAGCCACTGTCCTGAGTCCCAGTGAGAAACAAGAAGAGCTGTGGTCCCTGCCCTTCCACCTTCTCATTCCCTTTTAAACAGCTGGTGACACACAGCTGTGATTGCAGAACCTGGGAGGTGGAAGCAGGAGGATCGAACGTTCAAAGCCAGCTTTTGCCACATAGCTAGTTAGAGGCCAGCCTAATGACCTGAGAACCTGTCTCAAAGCAAAACAGCAAAACCCTAATTCTGGTGACAAAGGTGACCATCTTTACTCTCAAGGAAGGTTCAGGAAAAGGAACAAAAACTGATGAGTGATTAGCGCATTCCTTCCGGGCTCAGGAACCCACTTCTCTGGGAGTGATAGGTCTGGATACTGGATATGTTCACAGCCCTGGCTTGCCTTGGTCAGGCAGCCATGCATAGGTAGCCATGACCACTCCCGGTCCTCTTTCTTTAGTCTGCCTGGTTACTTTCCTCTGCTCAGAGGGCTTTTCCTTCTCATGTTCTAACATTAGCCACTGTCACTGGAAGGCAGCCCAGATGTTTGACCCTGGAGCACTGAATTCCCCCCAACTCCTGCCCATTTGCCTACATGCAGGCCAAGAGCCTGTTCTTGTTTCCAAAGTAACCATCTCCTTTGGCCGGGCCAACTTTCTCTCCAGCCTACTCGAAATCCTGGAGCCCAAAGGAGACAGGCAAATGGCTGCTCTGAACAGAGAACAGTCATAGCTATAGACTCCTTGCCTGTCCCCAAACCGTGCAGCCAATAGTAGAAGAGACACTGCCTTCCACCCTGCCACATTCAAGTGCCAGCGCTAAGGCATTTGCCCACTCTGATGTTAGTAGCCACGTTAGGCCTTGTGTCCAGCTCTCTAGGCACAGGGAATTCTCATATTCATTGTCAAACCAACCTGGCACTTTGGCCTCAACGGCTCCAACCAGAGTCTCTGGCTGGCCATAGACTAGCTGAAGTCTGATGTGTTTCACCCTGGGTAGACATAGATGGCCCCTGTGCCCATCTCAGCCTTGAAGTCAGGACTCCCTCCTTCACACCTTTCCCTTCTCAGCTTCTCTTCGTCTTCCCGAATTCCTCTCTGCTTCCTGCTGTCTTGGCCTTACTGAGTTCTGTTTGAGAAGCAGGCACGATACTGTGCCTGCTCTTAGTATGTGGTATGAGCATCTCCCCTTCACACTGTGGCTCCCTGCATACTGTGTCAGCAAGAGGAAAAAGTGGCTAAGTTGTTTTAGGCAGTAACCTTTGAAGAAAGTTGTGAAAGCTATGGGTACGGCCTGGTATTTTCCGTGTTTGCTAGCTTCTCCTTTAGAGCCTTAATTGGGTCTTTATTGAAGTCAGGGCCACCTTTAGTCAGACAGATGTCCCTGAAGCCTCGATTTGATTTCCAGCTTTTGTCTTTCCTTCCAGGACCTGATTCCAAAGACTTCTCTTGTGACGTGAATTGTGTCACTGAGACTGAGCCCTGGTGGGTTCAGGCACAAAGAGGGAGGCGTGCAAAGAGGAAACATGCTCTCGGCTTCCTTCCCTGCAGACCTCAGCCTGCAGTTGAGCTCACTCTTTTGTAGATTCCGGAAGTCTTGGGGTCCTCACAGCAGAGTCCCTTTGGGGCTGCTGGACCTTGACTTGGCATAGTGATTCGCTTATCCCTTCTTCCTGCTCTGGGAATCTGAAGAGTTGGAAGCCTGGCTGCAGGAATGGCATCTGCCAGTAGGAGTTTTATTGTGTTCTTGGTAGACTGGAAATAGGAGGGCTTGTGTCAGCTTGGAGCCAGAAACTCCTAGGTGCTGTTTTGCCCATGTGAAGTCCCCAGGCAAACCTGCCAGGGGCCAGGGTATGCTTGGTCCTTTGACCCTGGGAGGCTTAGGATGAGATGCTCTGGTGCTTAGGAGGTTCTACTTCAGAAGTCAGGCTCAGAAAGCAAGACAGGGCCCTTGTCCTAGCTTGAGATCCAGTACAAAACCAATCAAGGTCCCTCTTCTTTCTCTCTTTCTTTCTTTCTTTCTTTCTTTCTTTCTTTCTTTCTTTCTTTCTTTCTTTCCTTCCTTCCTTCCTTCCTTCCTTCCTTCCTTCCTTCCTTCCTTCCTTTTTTTTTCTTTTTTTAAAGTTTTATGTGTGTGGATGTTTTGCCAGCATGTATGTGTTAGAGCATATACACACCTAGTGCCCGTGGAGGCCAGAAGTGAGTGTGAGCTTCCTTGGGATTAGAGTTACAGATGATTGTAAGCCAAGTCAGTGCTAGAATTGAACCCTGGTCCTCTGGAAAAGCAGCCAGTGCTCTCAACTGTTGAGCGGTCTCTAGCTCCGGGTTCTTTATTTGACAGGAGCTATCTCCAGTCAGCTCAAACAAAATGATTACTACTGGAATAAAGGTGGAACATTCACAGGCTGTAGAAGTGTGTGCGGCCCAGGCCCAGAATGATCAGGGCCAGGGATAAGACAAGGGTTTAGAAGTAGGTGCTCAGGGCCAACTTAGGCCTCCCTTGGCCCTGCACTCCCAGCTCAGAGCAGAACTCAAGCTCTCCCATCCTGACAAGTACCGGTGGCTGTCCTCTGCTTCCTGCTTCTTCACGTGAAGCTCCAAGCTCTCCCTTGTGTCACCTGTGGTCACTAGTGCGCACACTCACTGTGCCAGTCGTCCTGTTCTCTCAGCTTCCTGTGGTCTTGTCTTGGTCTGGTGTCACTGGGCTCGTAGCCCATCTGGTTGACACTGGGCCTGGGTGCCCTGGGTAGAACAGACTAGGACCTACCTGAGCGGTTGTTGTCCTTGAGCCTGGGTACCCTGTGAACACTGAGACCTTGTTTCCCTCGGCAGGCAAGGAACCCTGACAGGAGGCGACCCCCATTCTTTCTCAGAACCCTTCTTTGGAGAGTAAGGGGCCTGCCTAGCTGCTGTAGGCTTCTGCCCTTGGTTATGTGGGTGGTTCTTCCCCTAAGGCAGGCTCTCCTGTATTGTTACCTGATCTCTATTGGGTGACTTTGGTGCGGCTTTCAGCTGAGACAGAGGCAGGTACAGCTCTTTTGAACTATTTCTAGATATTTCAGTAGATGGCTATAAGATAGTTATATACCAGAGGGTGACCTGGCCTGGTTATGTTAAGGACGGTTTTAAGCCAAGAAGAGGCCTGGAAAAGGGCTGTCTGTTGTCAGTAACCTTCCTGTCTATCAGCACCTGCTCAGGTGTTCCTCTGGAAACTGGCTCTGTTCTCTGCCCACCTCATACATGCTCTGCACCCCACCCCCAAGCCCCATCTCTCTGTAATGAAAAGAGTTGGCTGTGTGACTGTGTCCTCTTTGAGGTCTGAGCCCTTCTTCTCTTCTGTGTCCTCAGTTTGGGAAGGACCGTCCTGCCCTTTAAACTGTTAACCGAGAGCAAAGGTCCCCAAATTGGGCACTAGGGATGGGGTGCCAGGCGCCTGCCACCTTATCTGGGTGGACCAGGTGTTGCTAGTCAGCCCCACCCTCCTCCTGGGACTTTATGAACCAGAACCCAGGCTCCCACCCACTTCTCACCCTAGAAACCCTGCCTTTTTCTGTCATGTGGTAGGGTACTGGAGCTCCTCTCAGAAGCTAGAACTTCATTTCCCATTGCATGAATGCAGCCTGAATGCAGGTAACTGTCAGTTCCTGTCTACTGGGTATACTGTAACTGGTCGTGAGGGAATGAGGTAGCCGGTCTCTGGGGTGCATGAGGCAGACCTTCATCTTGGGGTCCTGTCTGGGATGTCTGATCCTCACTTGCCTTCTGAGTAGGCCACTTGACTTGGATGCCAGCTAGCACACGAGCCCCAGACTGTTCTGTGCTCGGCTTGCCGTGCAGGCTCAGCTTCTTTGCCATCTGCTGCTCAGCTGAGGTAGGTGCGGATTGTGAGGGAAGACAGGAAATGCTCACAGTGGAGGGGGAAGCCCAGTGGTGTACAGTGCCCAGGAGTTGAAAACCGTAACTCTCAGGTTGAGACCTGATAGATCCAGGGAGTGTCTTGTGCTTCAGAGAATGATCGGCAGCTTTGCTGTAGCCGTCACAGCTGTGGAGCATCAGCCAGCATTCCCTTCTGGGTTGTGGAGGATGCTGGCTCTGAATCCCCTGGGGAGCCATCAGAGAGTAGTGAGGGTCCATTGCTCCTCACTCCTAGGAGGCCCACCTGTCCAAATTTCTTTCTAGCCCCTAGTAGAGTTTGGTTCTATCAAACCTCCCCATATCCCTCTGTGGAGAGAACCCTCTTGTCAGGAGTCACAGGCGTCTTGAATGACTCAAAGGCCCGTTAGCCCGCTCCGTCTGTAACTCTGGGCCTTGGGGCAAAGGTCAGGCTCAGTCCTGTGCTGATGTTGTCTCTTGGGCTACTTTCTTCCCCTTTCCTCAACCCAGTACTGGCAAAAGGCAGATCCTCCTGTAACTGTGACTTTAGCTCAGTGTCATGAGCTCAGCTCAGAGTCGTGTGCGAACGTGCTTCTGATGACGTGAAGTCTGAATAGCTTTTCTGGTTGTTTTCAGCACACGCCAAAGAAGATGAGTCAAGGACCTACCCTTCTCTCCTGTGGAATTATGGGTGAGTAGCTACACAGCCTGGACATCCCCTTCTAGTTCTTCCAGCCAGGGGAGACTCCAGAGGAGTCCTGGAGAGACTCTCTTCTGCGTTTTAATTGTTTCAGTCCCCAGCAGGGCTGGAGTGGACCAACAGGGTACTGGGTGTGAGAGTGAGGGGCACTGGTGTGTGGTTTATTGGCACCATTTCCACCTCCAGCATTGAGTTCTGGCTGATTATTAAGTAAATCATGACGATACTTTTCTTTCTCTTCAGAAAATATACCATAGGACAGGAAGTAAAAAGCCACTAAATTTTGGTTCTCAGTGATATTTTGTGTGTGTGTGTGTGTGTGTGTGTGTGTATGCATGCATATGTTTTGCATATTTCACATAGCCAAGTTCATCATAAACATATAATTATATAAACTGTGTTTGTTTTTGCACTCAGTAATTCCTACAGCATGCAGATGACTCAGGCCCTGCTTCTTAATGCTGTATAGTGCTGCACGGTGTGGATACATTAAAATGTCCTGGGATTTGCGATTCTTGCAGTCATGGGGTAAAAGGACTGTTGAATTTTCAATTCTAATGCCCAGGGTTCCCTCGGTCTAAGTTTTTGTTTTTTGTTGTATTTCTTAGGATAGTCCCAGAAGGGAACTAGAGAGAACAGAGGTCAGGAACCTTTGTAAGACTCTTGTTTATATGGCAAATATCCTGTCCAATAAGCTGCTTGGTCTCGTGTTTCTATGCACACGTGATGCTGTTTCTCGTAAAGAGAAGAAAGGATGGTTGTATTGGTTATATGCATTTTTTGGTGCTCTGTAGATGGATTCTGTGCTGCCTGTGTTGAATCGGAGACCAGGCCTCACTGATGGAATAGCCGTAGTGGGATTTCAGACTCAGTACCTTGCAGGGTATGTAAATATGAGGTTGTGATCACCCTCCTTTCTCTGTGCCCAGTGGTTTATTTTTCTAATTTCAAGGTACTTCCCATAGGTAAGACTGTGAGTGCACAGGGACCTGGTTCTGTCATGTTGAACACTGCTACACACATTGTAAATTCAGAGCCAGGCAGGTGCTTATTTATACTAGGGGGAACTGAGGCCTAGTGACTCTCTGAAAGATCTCTTAGGAGTTAGAATTAGACTAGGTGGCAGAGAAGGACAATTATTTTCTCTTCAGCACATACTATAGTGCAGGAAAAGCTGGGTGTCTTTTTTGATACCGCTACCTAGAGGACATGGAAGCAGAAGTCACTTGGCTGACACATGTCTGTGGCCTGTCCTTACATGACCGTGTACTTCTTTGGTGGTTAATGCCTTTCCTCTTCCACCACTACCAATACCATTCCAAGGCACAGAAGCCTGCGGTACTTCCTGTATCCTGAAACAGATTCACAGCTGAGCTACCTTGCTTTGCCATGGGGCGGCTGTCAAGTGTGGCCAACCTTCAGCCCAGACCGAGCTCCCACAGAGTCAGCCCAGGAACCTGGGTCCCAGGGATGGCGGGCCTCCATTGCAAGGCTGTTCTGTTAGGCTTTCCTGGCCTAACAGTGGCTCTGTATTGTGACACTGACTGATGGGTCTGGTCTATGACTGGCCTCATTAGAGCTGAACTTTTCAACTTCTCAGCCTCGGTTTCCTCATCTGCAGCATAGCATAGCAGTTGTGGGCTTGTGTGAGAGCCGTGCGGACGTTCATGGCAAGGAATGGCACAGGAGAGCGCACCACAGAAATAGCTGCAAAGAGGACTGAGACCTCAGCCCAAGAGACTGTTCCTCAAAAGAGAGACCACAGTGGCTTCCTTTGGGGGTGGCTATAAGTAACAGAGTTGCCCATGGGGCCAGAGTAAGGCCTGGGGAGGTTGTCCAGGACCGTCTGGCTGCCCGAACCTGTGAGGCAGGCACACAGCCTGCCTGCTCTCTATCCAGGGTAGCACATGGCTCGGAGGAAGTGCCAGATTGTGTTTACAGGTTGACTCTTCTGGAAGTCCTGTCCCAGGCTCACGGGCTCCCCACTGGCTCTCACTTCTGCAGAACAGTGCTGAAGTCCTGCCACTGAGCTAGAGGAGGCGCAGGGGGTGGCTTCTTAGATGCTGGAACAGCAACATCCTGTGCACCCTGCTTCTCCAGCTCTATGCCCTTTATCTGCCTGCTGAGCAACCTTCCTAGACTCAGGAGAACCGTGCCCCATGCAACAACATGTGTTACCAGGGCTTTCGCTCATCACAAGTGGTTTCAGGGGCTTAGTCTCATGATTTTCATTGAGAATTCAGCATGTTCTAGGAGCTTAATGCTGGGCCAAATGACAGGGACCCTATCTTAACCCACAAGGAACTTTGTGTCTAATGGAAGAGCAAGAACCACAGACGGTAACTCCCATGTGACAAGATTGGGGAGACCAGTAGAGACACTGAGCGGTAGACTCCGTTTTCCCACTTCTTGATCTCTTCTTCCTACAAAGCACAGCTACTGTGGGTAGGAGGTGCTAGCACCTCTGTCCCGTTCCAACAGCTGCCGAGCCAGGGGTCTCAGCAGTCAGAGGCCTCCCTATTTTCCTTTGAGTTGGAGCACCCAGCTCCCACAGCTTTCCAGCCCACTGACTCCATGAATGGAGAAGTTTGTGGCCTTGCCTTGTTGGGTCACTGTAGCACACAGGGAGTGTACCCCAGGCAGGGAGATTTCATCTTGGGTGTGCCCGGCTTTTCAATAGCGGGGAAGAGAACACCCTGAGGGACTGGCCAGACTTTTCAAGAGGGTTTTTGGCCCTTCTGGGGCTGGACAAAGCTGAGCAAAGATAAAATGTCAATTATCATAATCACCACTCCAGCCCAGGCTCCTGAAGACAAAGGTCTGTGCCTCAGGGTTTTCCCTTCTAACCCCACTCCAGGGTCCTAACTGGGATCCAGTGTGTGTGGTGGGGGAGAGGAGCCTCCTCCGTGCTCTGAAGTAGAGCCAGCAAGATCACCAGGGCTCTGAGAACAGCACTGGGTTGCTGCTCCTTCACAGAATGCCACCCTTCTGGATGGCTGAGCTGCCTCCATGCCCTCTTACGATTCAGCATCTAGAACCAAGTGCTCTTAACAATGCATGGGTTGTTTTAGTTTTTCAAGTACCTCATTCTTGTGATTGTGGACTGGATGCCAGACCCCTCACTACCCTCGTGCCCCACCTCAATTTGGGAACTTGATGCCAAGTATTTTTACACTTTTCTAAAGTGAGGGAGAGACCAAATCTGGGTTAGGTGTGGACTGGAGACACAGGACAAAGTAGAACCCAGCCCTGCCCACCTGCTTTGTACCCGCTGAAGGCTCTTCTTAGGGTGCCAGGCCAGCTCCTTCTAGCAGACACCACGTACGTTCTTTTCTCACCTCAGATCTTCCCCACCCACCTTTGCGCTGAGGCAGAATTTCCCATGCAGGCAGCTCTCTCAGGGAGAGGCATCTCCTCATGACATGAGTTGAGTGGCAGCTCCCAGTCTGCCATCTGGGCTGGCAGCAGCGCCGTTCCTTACACCTAACTTCTGGTGGGTTCAGGAAGTGTGGCAGAGGTGTCCTGTGTTCAGTGAAGCGGGGTCTGCATGGGAAAGCTTAGTCTGAGTCTGGGACCCCTAGGAGATGCTACTTTGTACTTGCTTGGGGTGCCAGCTCCTTTTCCTTTCCTTTTTTTCCCTTTCCTTTCCTTACCTTTCCTTTCTTTCTTTCTCTCTTTCTCTTTTTCTATGAAAAAGGGCAAATGGGGTGAGTACAGGCCCCATTCATTACCTTTGACTAATCACAGCCGCTAAATGAGCCTTCTTTCATCAGGAGAGTAGATACCACACATTCCATCTTTCTCACCACGGCCGGGAAATTAGAAATCACATAAAATGTGAGACAGCGAAGGCAACATCAATTATTCCCAGAAGGCCACTAGGAAAAATCTTGTAAATACAAGTCAGTGGACAGAGAACAAAACGATTCATATGCTTAAAAAAAAAAAAAGGATGAAAACCCATAATTACTTCAGGAGTTATGGTAATAAATTATTTATTAATGTAAATTATTTCACAGGCAAGGAACATAGAGGAAACTTGAGCAGAAGGATCATACATTATGTATAAAAAGGAATTGTAAAAAGATTATAGCGGCCCGACTTGTGCCACTCTGGTTCAGGTTTGTCAGCATTTTAATTATAAGCCTTTACTTTCAGTGTTTAATTACTCGGCTGTTAACGTCTACTCTGAACATAAAAGGGTTGTTCCCGGGGGCGCTCTCTGAATGGAGTTCCTCGGGAAACCAGTTGGCCGTGTTGAGCTGCAGAGGGCTAAAGAGATTTCACGTTGAGATTCATCAGGCTTAGGTCCCTTAACTCAGCCCCAGCTGATCACTGCAAGTGGTCTGTGATTGTACCTGTGTGGAGTAGCTGCTTTCGGGGCTAGACAACTTCCATTGCAGTCAAACAACCGAAACCAACTGGAAAACACCAATCACAGTACCAGAGCCACCCAGCCCAGGTTTTTGTGCCGTTTTGAATGTGATCCTTGAGCCAGGGCCTCCTAGAAGAAACTGCTCACGAACTAATACAGACTAGCAAACAATTTGTTTCCAGGGGAAAAAGTACATCCGCATACAAGTACATGTGTCTGCTTAAAAAATAACTCTTTACATTTTAAAGCTATCTTTGTTGTGGTTACATATGTATGTGATTTTTAAATCCACACAGACTGCTTTCAGTTCTTCCATGTACCTTTTATTGCTTCCAGACAGTGTATATGGGATAAAGTACAGCGTGGAAGTAGACGGGGTGGAATGGGCACGTGATAGCTGTTTGCGGTGACGACTGAACAGAAAGCCTCCTGCCTTCTCACGAAGGTGAGGGAGGGGCCGTAGCGGTGCCAGGGCCAGGGAATGGCCAGAGAGCGGCTCCTGCATTATCTCTGAGTGCTGGCCTCTCAGTGGAGAAAGAAGGGCAGTGGGCAAGTCAGGAACAGCCTATCCTAGTCGCAGGAGTATGGCTGTGGGACCCCAGAGCATGTTAGGTCTGGGCTCTGCAGTTTGCCAACTGGGCATGCCTAGCGGACTGATGGCACTGTTCTGAAGCCCAGTCTCACCAGTGCAGGGATTGCTGTGGTGACCTGGAGATAAACAGTTGCCTAGGGAGCATGTTTGCGTTCTCTGTCAGTTTCAGCAAGAACCTCAGTTTGGTAGGTATTGCATCTGTTGACAGTTTCCTGAAGAGCTGCCCTCCCTGCCAGTTCCCTCATCTAATACAGAGGCACCTGGCCTTGTGTGCATGGCTTCGAGAACCATCTATCTCGCATGTGCTGTAATATACCCAAAACAGGAAGGAATGAAAAAAAAAAAAAAGAGAGAGGACCAACCTGGCCTCTCCATCCCTTCGGATTCTGCTGTTGTGGAGAAGACTTGCTTCCCTCACATTTACACGTGCTCCTGGGAGCTTGTGGGTGAAGTGGAGGCTCCTGTCAGAGTCGAGAGGGTTGTCAGGACTCCACTCCACACCACCTTGTACAGATGAGGACACAGAGATCTGTGCCTTCGACGTTCAGCCTGGTGCAGCTTTTCTATCTTAGTAGTCCCAGTGGCCCACAATTTTTTCTTCCATGACTACGGGGTTGCCAAAAGCCATGACAGCTGCCGTTTGCAATCCCTGCCCTAACGGTGAAGTGAAGGCCCTGGTAGCCTTTCTGCACCCTGATCTTTGTCCCTTCTTTCAGAGCCCCACAGGTCAGTCTTCCTGTTTGCCCAGAAGTCACCTTCAGCCATCCTAACACTTTGTCTGTGTGAGGTCCTTGTGAAAGAACTTGGTGTCTTGTATCATTGTCCCTAAGGCATGGTGAGGCCAGAGGCTAAAGCAGAGAGGCCCAGGAGCCTTTCTTCCTGACTCAGCAACTAGTAAGTTTCCATTCTGGTGACCCAGGTTCTAAACCTCATTAAGATCATACGAGAAAAGCCATACATGAGGGCTGTAATCCCATCATCTGAAAAACTAAGACAAGAAGATTGCAGCAAATTCAAGTCCAGCCTGGGTAACACAGTGAGTTTCAAGTCAGCCTGAGCTGTAGAGTGAGACTCTGTCTTTAAAAACAACCTACACCAAACAACTAACCAGATGAGACCTTGTGGGGAAGCTCAAGTTATTGCTTAGCTTCTCCTTCAATGTTCTTATCAAAAGATCAGTTTAGCAAAGCTGCCTTCAGAAAGGCGCCAGTTCTTTCAAAGGTTGGTGAGCTTCTGCTGAGAACAGATGTCCTTGCAGCCCTGAGGCCAGGTTAGCACACCGCAGCCTGGGGGAAGCGGGGATGAGCACACCTCACTGTCAGTAAGAGTGAGTCAGCCCCGGGTCAGGCTTGGGGCTCGCTCCCCGGGCGGCTCGCTCCCCGGGCCTGCTGGGTCTGTGTGTCACTACTGGAGCTATTCGAGAAACCACATTGTGATCTGGTTCTGTCACTTTAAGAGAGTATCGAAAACACAGCACTGAGATCTCCAAGGCTGTAAGCCTCCTCTATCTTTTGAACATAAGAAGTCATAGAGTCCCTCAAGAATATGGGCCCCTGGGAATTTCCCAGTTTCAGTCCTGAAATGGAAACAAGAACATTTGAGGTCAGATGCTATTTGTGTTCCTTCAAGTGCTTTTCTGTCTTACAACTCAAGATCTGTGCATCCAGCAGCCTCTGCTTTCTGGTCAGGGCAGCAGGACTGGGTTCTGTAAGTGTGGATTTGGGGTCTGTTTCCTCATCTCACAGGGTAACTGGTCAGAAACTTCAGGCTCAGTCCTTGAGCCTTGGCTTTGGAAGGGACTTTGGTCATGTGGTTCACTTGGGGGAGAGCTGGGCCCAGGGTATATTTATGTCTGTGTAGTTTACCCTCCCATCCATAGGCAAGGTAATATGCTGTTCTCTCTCTCTCTCTCTCTCTCTCTCTCTCTCTCTCTCTCTCTCACACACACACACACACACACACACACACACACGCATTGACATATTCTCACCATTGTGTACATTTCACACTTGTGAACATGAATGCACTGGGAACACTGGGGAGCTTTTTAAGATCCTTATGACAGTTGATACAAGAGGGATGGTATAATGTAGGCTGTGTGTCGTTTGGGGTGGAAACCCAGGAAGCTCCTACTTGGCCTGTGAAACATGGTTTTCCAAGGACTCGAAAAGCAGAGAGAGGCTGGAGAGATGGCTCAGCTGTTAAGAGCACTGACTGTTCTTCCAGAGGATCTGAGTTCAATTCCCAACAACCACATGGTGGCTCACAACCATCTGTAATGAGAACTGGTGCCCTCTTCTGGCCTGCAGGCATACATGGAGGCAGAATGTTGTATACAGAGTAAATAAATAAAAATCTTTAAAAAAAGGAAAAAAAAAGAAAAGAAAAGAGATTCTTTTCTATAGGTTTACTGTCCTCTGATTGCCCAAAGCAGCAGCAAATCAAACCTACCAGCTTCATGCTTTTGAATCAAATTTGTAGCAATCAGGGCTCTGCATCTCTACTCCCCACCTCCCAGTTCCACCTCCTCCCTTCATTGTTCAGCGGGCAATCCTGGACCCATATCCTAGAAAATCCTAATATAGAAAATATTGGTTCCCTTTTCAGCCTGAGTCTACAGACATCGGTACCAGGTACGGAAGAGCAGGTCTCAAATACAGGCATGTTTTTTGGTTCTGTCCTCTCAGAATTACATTGACAGCTGCCACTTCTGAGAGATTGCTCTGGGTGCTTTGCTGGTCCTGTATCTTCTCTCAGCAGCTGAGAGAGATCAAGAAGTGTGCAGAGCTGAGAGTCAAACCAAGGGCCATGCCCTTTCTAGCCATATCAAGTGACCATTGCTCAGTGGCCCCTCCATATCCTTGGCCTTTGTCACTTTGGAAAGCCTTCCAGTTGTTTATGCAGAAGTGATATTGAATGGCAGGGTGGGGGACCTGCTATCTTCTCTTCAGAGCCCTTTGTGCTCTGGAACGTTGGGGCTTCACACATAGGGCAGTTTGCCATCAAAAATCAGCTTCTATTCCTGTTCTTTTGTCTGGTGACCTGACCCAACAGATTGCTTTCTGGACCCCAAGTGAAGGGTGGAAACTCGAGAGCTAAACATAGCTTTGGTTGTTTTTACTTTTTTGTATTGTACTTTTCAAAGTGATAAAGCTAGGAACCGTTAGAATCTGTGCTGCAGGCAGGACAAGTGGCCACACCACATGGCTGCTATTGATACCCGGTAACAATGTTTTCCTTTTTCAAAATAGCTTTCACTTGACGCTACCTAACTGCCTGCCTGTTTCCTATGTAGCCAGTCCGTGGCTTGGTAGGCCGAGGGTTTCTGGCATAGCCGGATGGAACCTACTTGTGTTAAGGACAGTGACAAGAAACAGCAAGTAAACACCCACCACCTCATTTTGTCACCCTCTCCTCCTTCCTGTCCTCCCACTCTCTGTCAGGTCTGCTGTGTGCCACACTCTGGGAAGGACCCCAGAGAGCCTCGCTGGGCTGTACTCCAGAGGTGGTAGTCCAGCAGAGTGAGAAGCAAGTGCAATCCCTCCGTAGATGGGACCAACCTCTTCTACACTGATGGCTTTGTCTGCATTTGACCGAGACACGTTCTGTTTTGTGTCCCAGGCTCCCAAGCCCCAGCTCTGGTGCCATCTTGGTCTTTCACTGTTCTGTGGATTAGACCCACTGGTTTCTTCCTCAGCCTCTACCACACCGCTGAGCCTTATGGTGTTTTCAGTGTCTTGGCCTCAAAGGGAAGTTGGTTCCACCAACTTCCTGAAAACCCGGAGAAGAGAACCTAGAGGAAGATGAGGTGTGGGCCCTGGTTCTAGAGAGGCTCCCTTCCAGAGCTAAGGCAGAGCCCAGCCCTGTGGACACAGCAGCCGCAGCTCTCACAGCTTGTTAGTTCAGCTTCTCCTAGGAAGTGTGCAGACAAGGAAAACAAAAGTAAGAAAGCATAAATTAACCGGCCACCTGAGGATCGGCCATTAACATTTTGGTCTGTTTATTTTTAGTGCATGTGCAGCACACTCTGAATTTTACTAAATAGGAATCATAGGGCTTTATGCACGACTTCTTTAGCAATATCACTGGCCTTTCACCACGCCATTAACTGCAGTGTTACATACTGTGTGTGATTTTCTTGTAATCTGTTTAACCAGCCACCCATTGCAGGACATTTTAATTATACTTAGCAATTTGTTATCATTTTGATTTGATTTTCACATTTTCTTAGGATTACTTTTCTCTTTCCATAATAGACAGCCATGACTCAGTCCGTGTTGGTTTGTATTTCTTCTCATTCTGTAGCTCAGGCAAACCTTGCATTCAAAGTGATCCTCCTGTCTCAACTTCTTGGAATTAAGCTAGATTTATATTTACCATGCCAAGTTTAGCTTATATTTCCTCTGTTTTGAATTCATTATTTTTGTTCACGGAACTAATGTCAAATTAAAACGTTTTTCAAAGAATGATAAACATTGAGCAGGGGAGATGGGCCAGTGGGTCAAGCATGTACTGTGCAAGTGGATGACCTAGTTCAGGTCCAAGACCTACAGAAAAGCCAGGCACAGAGGAGCTCATGTCGGTAGTCTCAGTGGGCCCTCGCAGGAGACTCTGGTAGGTCACTGACATACTCATCAGTGAGCAAGAGAAATGCTTTCTTAAACAAGATGGGAGAACTAATACCTGAGGTTGTTCTACTCTGGTTTACACACACCTGCACGCACACATGCACAAACACCACCCACAAAGCACACAGACACACACCCCATACAAACACACATCACACAAACAAACACCATACAAACATACCATACGGACACATTCATACCCACCACATGTATACCACACAAACATACATGTATACACATGACACACACATACACACAGTACGCAGAAATACCCCCCACACACACACCCATACATATACCACATATAAATACAAATATCACACTTGGGGAAGGGAAGAACACTCAAAAGGAATGGAATACTGGAAGGGAATGTTTTCCACGGGTAATGAAAGCATACTTGAACAATATACACAGCTTGCAAAAAGCCTTTTTTGGGGGATAACGTTTATATTTGAAGGTAATTTGTCAAATTCACCTAGAAGAATAGGTATCAGAGCTGCCTCCATCAGGGTGGGGAAGATTCTGAGTTGAGGTCTTTGGATGTTCAGCCACAGTCCTGCTCTGTTCCCAGCTGTCCAGC
This sequence comes from Myodes glareolus, assembly GCF_982192425.1. Lineage (NCBI taxonomy): Eukaryota > Metazoa > Chordata > Mammalia > Rodentia > Cricetidae > Myodes > Myodes glareolus. Next base: position 71,458,731 of record NC_142032.1, read on the forward strand.
TAAACTTGCGGTAAATCTTTTCTCTGTCTCTTAGCTCCTGAGATTCTCGGTGTTTATAGCCCTGGGCAGTCCTGTGGCCTTTGCCCAGGCTGCAGTCCCCTCATGCCACCGGTCTCATGGCTTAGCAGAGTCATGAGAGTCTGGGAAGAAGGAACTTTATGTCTAGCTTTGGTTTGCTTCCTGGACACACCCTTTTGGGCTGAATTGTTTATCCCTTCACCTGGTGATTAGGTGACGTTTGGGCGACATTCAGTCCAGGTGTTTCTCAGTGGCCTTTGAGAGAAGTGACCCCTGTAAGCCAGGTGTGGTCCTGGTGTCTCCTATCTAATTCCATCACTTGGGAAGCTGAGGCAGGAGGTTTGCCACAGGCTCAAGGCCCTAGAGCACAGGGTAGCATCCTGCCTGGAAGAGGCAGCAGAGCGGTGCTGGGGAGCTCATTTCACAGTCCTTGCTCCGTGAAGTGTGCATCACCTAGGATAGAGCAGTCTTTTGAAACATAGTACATTTTCCTGCACCATAAGCCTCTTGAGGCAGGGCCAGTGTCAGATTGGCCTGAATTGTCACTGTGTCATAGAGCTGTATTGCCTGCCCTGGGCCAGGGTGATCCTTCATGCAGGATGCTGTGTGGATGTCATGGTCCAAAAAAGGACGCTCAGTGAGTGATCTGTCTGGCTGTGGGTGTCGGTGGGGACGTGTAAATACCTACTGCGTGCAATTTCCAGCACCGTCTAGCATTTCTAGTTCCACTGACTGCCCGACTCACATTTGCCAGCTAGTGCATAGACACAGGTTTTCAGAGTTAGACAGGGTAACTCCCGACAGCACGTGTTTCTGATCTTTGCTTTTGCATTGTAAATCTGAGAACAAGAACTTTGCCAGATTGCTCTTTGCATCTCCTAAAATTCCCAGCATGGCTCCTGGTTCTATAGTAGAAAGACATTAATTTGTTCTTACGATTTTACTGAAATAATAGTTCAAGTTAAGATTGAGCAGCATCCCACAGTTGGACCAGCCCGTAGATTCATGCGTTCAAACAGAATTGAATGGCCTTTGTATTTGTTTTTTGTTTTGTTTTTTGTTTTTTTGAGATAGGGTTTCTCTGTGTAGCCCTGGCTGTCCCTAGAATTTGCTCTGTAGACCGGGCTGGCCTTGAACTCACAGAGATCTGCCTGCTTCTGCCTTCCTTGTGAGTGCACCACCACTGCCCAGCTCTAAGTGTTACTCTTGTTCATTTCAAATGCTTCATATAGTTCAGTTTCAGCAAGAATTGAAATGAATATGAAGAAAGTTTCTGTGGTTGGCAGCTGGTGTCACTGCTGTTATTGTTAGATATTTTGGTGGAAGGCGTCAATAAAAGAGTCTGTATCTTTTATGAGCAGACGTTTTGATGATGGAATTCAGATGAGCTAAATTATCGGTATCCCAGCCCCATTTTGACCTTGACCATCTGAAGTGGCCAAGACTCAGTGTTGGTTGTGGTCTTTGACCATATGCTGACTTACACTGCTCCCTTGACTCTGCCCCCGACCAGGGCAGGACTCAGGAGGAGCCACCATCCTGGGATGTTGGGAGGAAAACTGGATCAGGAGCCCCAGGAATGAGTTTGGACCCAAGGACATCTTCTACTTCCAACTCAGCATGTTGGGCCTCATTCCTCTGGGCCTCAGTTTTCATCTGTAAAGTCAGGTTGAACTGATTTATGAGAGCCTTTCTGGTGCCGGAGTACTACATAGCAAACAGGCTGTTGGTGGAGGAACATAGGGTGTTGGAAAGGCCTCTCAGATCCTGTTTTCTCTTTGTATTTATGCACCAGAAAATGACAGATGGCGAGACCTGGACAGAAAATGCCCTCTTCAGATTGACCAGCCAAGCGCCAGTATCTGGGAGTGTCTGCCTGAAAAGTGTCAGGATGGCTCCCTCTGGCACCAGGAAGCGGTGACTGCCTGTGCAGTGACCAGCTTAATCAAAGACCTCAGCATCAGTGACCACAACGGGAACCCCTCAGCTCCCCCCAGCAAACGCCAGTGCCGGTCACTATCCTTCTCTGACGAGATGTCCAGCTGCCGGACGTCATGGCGGCCCTTGGGGTCCAAAGTCTGGACTCCTGTGGAGAAGAGACGATGCTACAGTGGGGGCAGCGTCCAGCGCTACTCCAACGGTGTCGGCCCCATGCAGCGGAGCTCCAGCTTCAGCCTCCCTGCCCGGGCCAATGGGCTCTCCTCACCGTGCCACCAGTCAAGCCTACACCAGCCCTTTGCGGGACAGCCCTGCCAAGGAGCACCAGGTTCAGCTCCCTGTGGACAGGTGGGCGATGCCTGGAGCCCTGACCCACACCCCGTGGGAGGCGGCCGGCTGGACCTGCAGCGGTCCCTCTCTTGCTCACACGAGCAGTTCTTCCCAGAATACTGTCCCCCCTCAGCCAACAGCACACCTGCCTCAACGCCAGAGCTGGCAAGACGCTCCAGCGGACTTGCCCGCAGCCGCTCCCAGCCGTGCGTCCTTAATGACAAGAAGATCGGTGTGAAAAGGCGGCGTCCTGACGAGGTGCAGGAGCAAAGGCCTTCTCTAGACCTTGCCAAAATGGCACAGGTAAGTGTCCCAATGGCCTAGAAGAGTCTCCAGGAGCAACTCGCTGTTCTCTGGGACTTGTAGTCCTGGTCCAGCCAGTTAAGTGCACAGTGATACTTTCAGAAATGTTTGAGACTCAGTTTCCTTGTTTTGAAATGAAAGTACTATATATAAAAAAAATCTTTCTCAAGTTTTTTCTTAAGTATCTGGTGCTCTCCACTTAAAATGAGGCGTGCTCTTATCCTGCTAAGCTCATTGCCAGTGGACCAGGAGCAGCCAGATGGTGAGAGGCAGGCATTGGCTGGCAGTCCGGTGTGACCAAACACTAATTAATCCTCTTCTGGCCCTTTGCTGGAACCTCTTCTCCTGGAGCCCACACACCAGTGTTCAGTATCACCCAGATTATGCTGATCCCTAGATCAGGGCCATGAGTTAATGACTTTAGAAAAGGTAGGAAGGGATCAGTCCCTTTGATTAAACTGTCAAACCTTTAGACTACAGAGAAGTTGCCATCAGTACCCTCTGTGCCACCTCTGCAGCTGTCCTTGGGACTGTTGTAGGAGGAGCCTCTCCCGTGTGCTCCCGTTCCCGTCTTTGTCCTCTTTGTCTTGTAGTCCGGGTCGTGCCAGCACTTCTCCTGGGTATCACTCTGAATGAGATGGTCTCAGAGTTAGACACCACCATCAGGGCAGGGTCAGAGGCTAAGTGAGGGCTGGCTGCATCGGTTGGTTCTTACTACAGAGGTCTTAGGATGTGATGAAGACGGTGAGACCTATGGTGTGACATTGGTCCTTGCGACTGTTAACGTTAGGATGGATGACTGTGGTGGGCAAAACATGGGCCTGTTGACTCCATGCCCATCCGGGAGGCCTCTTGCTCAGTGCTGTAATGTATTCACTTTTGCTGTTCTGTATAAAAGCATTGGTTACTGCTTGGTTTGAGGAAATGACGATCTATTTGCTAGTGAGGGAGTGGGCTCAGCAGAGTTGGCCACATTCTTCAGACCGTGGGCAGATCCAGGGCAGGCAGGCTCATGGTGACTGTTCTGCACCAGGCATGTGTAGCCAGTAAGCAGTCTTGGGTCCTCCACACTAGTCCTGCCCCATTGAACTGCCTGCTTTCAAGAAAGACATGGTTTCTATTCATGGTTACCTTCTGTTCCTTTCATTCTCCAAGCCTGTCAGTCCCTCACTGAAGACAAGGTACAGGGATCTATCTGGGTGGCCTCAAAGTTCACAGTTTTGAGCCACCTTAACAGATTAGCCCAGGTCCCACACAGGACAACTGGGGTCAAGTTGGTGATATGCTTGTGCCACCGCCGTGCCCATGGGCTGACTTGAGACAGAGCTCCTGCCTCCTCCCATGTCCAACTTCTATGACTTCCATCTTGGTTCCAACAGAGGCCCTTCCTCCTGGGACTTCTTCCTGGCTTACTCACTGGATAGTAACTGAATGTGTGTTTTGGTTACTGAGAGGAAGTTTTCATCTCCAGATAGACTGAAGTAGGTTAAAAGGGGACAGCATTCAGGGACTTCTGCAGGAAACAGAGCCCTGGGTTCTGGGTACCCACACAGCCTCAGTTAACTTTGTTATGCCAAGTTGTATTGGTGAATAAGCTAGAGAGGTAATAAAACCAGCTTACAGGTGTTACTAGATTCCACTGGCCACAAGCTGGAATAACACCGCTGCTTCACTGAAGGCATTTTCTGGTCTCACGTGTGTAGAAACTGTTTAAAAATATATTGCTCGGTGGGGCTGTGCCCACGAGTATGGATTGCCTCATCAGTTCCAGACAGGCCTTTAATATCCAGGGAGGTTCACTGGTGCCTAAGAAGGCCACCCTGGTTCAGCTGGTCCACCTTGGCTGGCTGCTTGGCCATGAGTGTCCCAGTGGTGGGACAAGGCACAGGGAAAGGAGAGAGTCCCTTGGGAAGAGTGTGTACCCTATCGCCAGAGGTCAGGTCCTGAGGATGGAGTTCCATCCAGCATCTCTCTCTGGCCAGCCGTCTTTCCATGGGGCTCTGTGGTTCTGCCTGCTTTGGCTCCCATGCAGTAGTAATAGGCTCAGGAGGTGGCCCTTACTTGCCAAGGGGCCTGATAATCAGGCCTGAGACCATCCTTGTGTGTTTGTAAAGAGTTCCGGATTAGGGGCCCGGAGAGATGGCTCAGTGGTTAAGTGCATTTGCTGTTCTTGCAGAGGACACAGGTTTGGCTCTTGTACCTACATGGTGGCTCAAAACTGCCCATAAGTTTAGTTCCAAGAGATCTGATGTCCTCTCTAGCCTCTAGGGGTATCAGGTATGCATGTGATACACATACATACATACAGGCAAAACACTCAAACACATCTTTAAAAAGAGTCCTGGACTCAGCCAGGACATTGTAGGGTCCCGAACCTTGGTTCCAAACAGGAAGTCCTGTGGTTGGTGGAGAGACCCACACACGCTGCAGTGGTTGGTTGAGGTGGAGTGGTAGCCTCTGCACACTGTGGCTTCCCTGGACGTTCTCAGCTGAGAAGAGTACAAAGTCTGCGCGTGGGTGGAGGGAGAACGTTAGGTGATTTTCTGCGTCTGTAGGATAGGCTTGGCCCCAGGATTGGTGCAGCCCTCTCTTCCCTGAGCTGCCTGCTTCGTAGGTCTTTGATCTTGGTTGGTATATTCACTCCACTTGTGTGTTCTTCTAAAGGAGCCTCTTTGCACGTGGTGTCTGGGACCAGGTGTCTGAACACTTTAGATAAAGGTACAAAGTATCTTTCTGGTTAGACCTTTGGAGCAGCTGGTGTTCTAATAAACCAAGTCCCTCCAGGGCCCCCCTGGGGCCCAGAGTAGACCCTGAGGGTGTGGGCCTGTGGGGGCTTCCCTATGGCCTTTACACAGCTGGTGGGAGTCAGTGCTCTCTGATCTGCTGGGAGAAAAGAAACCCAGTCACGATGAGTTCTGAGAGTCAGACAACAGGAGAGGGTAGAGAGCTCTGAGGTCGATGCTCTGAGGCCCAGTCTTCCTTGCCCTAGATAGCAGGAGCATGTGCCATGGGCACACTCTCTCATAGACGTCAGTATTATATCAGGGCTTATCCATTACATCTCCCGAGAGGATTGAGATTTTGCTGGTTCCTAGACCTGCAGACCTTTCTGGATAGAGTTCTGTACCCATATGTAGGAGGGGCGTCGACAAACCAAAAGGCCTCCAGAAAAAGGGTTGTGACGTGCTGGAACTCTGGGCAGTTTGCTTAACATTACTGTGTAGCCGGTCTACAACCAGCACAGGGCTGTGGGGGAGTTAGGCAAATAACCAGCTTGTGTGTGTGTGTGCGCGTGCGCGTGTGAGTGTGTGCGCGCGCGCGTGTGCGTGTTCTGTGTGATCTGGAGAATGCTCTAGGATAGCCATGTTTTTGGTTTTAAATGAGTGAATTTATTAGTACATAGCAAGTCAAAGTAAAAGGATTAATAGCTAGTAGTAGATAGGCAGAAGCAGCAGATAGCAAAACATTAAGTCATGGAGGCAGCTAGCTGGAGTTTCTGATCATCTCTCTGCATGAGCTTCCAACTTCCCATTCCCAATGCAGGCACGTTTATATGGGATGAAGGATGGTAACCCCTTTTGGAAATGGTTTGCCTTCTTTTTCCCCCCCTCTTCTGTGTTGCTGGGAATCAAACCCGGGTCTTTGGGCTTGCTGGGCAAGCCCTCTTACTCTGAGCTACATCCTCTAACTGTTCTAAAGGACATAATGTTTTTTGTTTTTTTTTTTACTTTTGTATCACTTTTCTGGTCTTTTCCCTGACACTGGGGCCAGGGAGACCGTCCACCCACAGGCCATCTAGTAGAACACACTTCGAGATACACTTTCTGAAGTGTGTGGGGGGGTAACCACATTTCCCAGGTAGCTTTTTAGTGAACTTAGACAGCAACCGCAGGTCTACCAACACAGTGTACCTTATAGTATTCATGAATGCATGTTCCTGTATCTCTGTGTCCTTCTGTTGTGTGTCTATCCATAGTTTTTGTAGGATCTATAGATTTGCGTATCTAACCATATGTGCGTGCACACAACAGCCATGTCACCCCGCGTACTGTCTCACACGAAGAGTGCTGACAAGCACAATTCACCATTGCACTTGGCAGGGCCAGGGAAGACGTGTGAGCGACTCCAAGGGCAGATAGATACACACGTGCTGAGTGTTCCCAGAGGTGCAGTCTGTCTTCTATTATAGATACTGTTTTTCTGCCTCCTCCTGTCCTAGTGCCGCTTTCTGTCTTAGCCATTTACCGTCCCGTGCGTGTTCATCCTCTCGCCCCATTCTTTTCTCTTGTAAACGGCAAGGAGGCAGTTGCTGGCCATCGGCTTGCCTGTTCAACCCCCTGTTGCGAGCCAAGGGTGATGAAATGGTGACAGAACAGGATTCATTCGCCTCCCCTGGAAGTTGGCCATATGTGAGCATTCTCTCCCCATGCCCGGCAAGCACTCTTGAAACCGAGGCTGAATATCCTTGGAGCCCACAGCCACCCCATCTCCTGTCGCATCCCAGGGGCACAGCTGTCTTAGCAGCAGCAGTGGCCCTTGTCCCTTTCAGCCGTGAAGGTGAAACACCGTAAAAAAAAAAAAAAATGCTTTTCGATTGTCTTTGCTCACATCTTAAAATCCCAGTGTTAGGATTGTGGCCAGGGATGCCAGATGAGACCACAGGTGACACCGCCATCTGAATCTGGGAGGGGCTGATCGTAGGAAGGAGTACTCCGGACAGGAAATGACACCTTCCCTGTACTTGTAGTTATGGCCTCTACTCTGTTATGTGAGCCGTTCAAAGGCCACATGGGAGTCCATGCAGTCCAGTCCTATCTGGGTCTGGTCCTCTGGATCTCCCATGCTTTCCTCCTCAAGTGGCTTGAGGTTCCTGTTGCGTGTGGTGTTCCGGGCAGCCGAGCCTCCTGTTTCCACAGTGCCAGTGTATGGCACTGAGGGCAGGACTGAGCTGAGCATGAGAACTGCTTAGCAGCAGGACTTTCCCTGGCATTGATAGTTACTGCTTCATTTGAGACCCGGCCTGACCACCAGACATTGCATGTCTCCCAGCAAGTACTGAGTTACGCGCGACCATTTAGACATGGATCATGTGTATGAGCAAAGACTTCAGAAAAGCAACAATTAATAAGATTGCTCATAAATGCTATGCCCCTGGGTGCTGAGTTTTTACCTCCAGGCTGGTCAGTTTGAAAGAGAAAACAAATTATATTTTTCAACAGTGCTTCAAACAGAAGCAAGACATTCACAGGGAGGGCTCAGGATGCCGAAACAGAGGTTTGATTGATTGCAGCTGCCCACACACTGCATCCTCAAGCTCCCCGAGGAGGCCCCAGAACAGGCAGCAACTGTTGTGTTAGCAGATGTTTGAGAAACTCCTGAAAGCTGGCTGGGGTGCCGTGGGGCAGAAAAGAGCACGAGGTAGAAACAAGCATGCTGGCATATGCTAGGGGAGCTGGGGTCTTGCCCATGAGTTCAGAGGGCCTGGTGGAGCGGGGTCACAGGACTGTGCCGCCTGAGGAGCTGCTGTTGCAGACAGCAGGGGTTGTAACAGATGCTTAGTGATGACTCCTGGCTCTTGGCTGGGCAGAGTCACCCTTGGATGATGCTCCTTCCAGCCAGCCTCTTCTCTGCTTTGTGTACCGGTAGAGCTGCCGTTAACAGGGGCAGGCTCTTCTAGTCAGCATGTGGAGTGGCTCTTCGTGCAGCCGGATGTGTGACTTCTTATTCAGGCAGTCTTGGCAGTTGTGGGTCAGCCTGTCATTTGCTCAGCCAGATCCCTGGCTATAGGCCTGGCTGGCCTAAGTCTTTGTGGCCTTCCCTTGTCTGCTCTTAAAGTGTCCTCCGCATCACCTGTTGTCTTGCTTGCTGCCTCACCTGTGGCTTGCCTACTCCTTGGTCCCTCATCGGCCTTGCTGCTTAGATGGGAAGCTGTACTGATGGTAGGGAGAGCAATTCAGGGTTGGAACATCTGCAGCATGGAGTGCAGGCTGGGGTGGTGCTCTGGGTTGTATTGGAATGAAAGAAGTGCCGAATCAAAGTGAAGACGGAGACCACCCTGCCATTGCTGGTCTGAGCTGTGCACCCTTGGTGTTCACTGAACCCTCTATGTCTGTGAAATGGAATTAGCAATTGCTTTTTCTCAGGAGAGTAGAGAGAGGTCATGTACTTGTGGATCCAGCACGTAGTTTTCAGCAACACAATTTTATAGGAAAGAGAGCCGAGGGACCGTGAAATGGCTTAGTGGTTAAGAGTGCATGCTTACAGATCACAGCACCCATGGAAAGAACAGAGTGCGGTCTTGTGCACACCTGTAACTCCAGCTGGCTAGGGGAGGGGGCAGAGACTGCCAGCCTAGCTGAAAAATAGGAGGTGGAGGCCTGGAGAGATGGCCCAGTGGTTAAGAACACTTGTTCTTCTAGAGGACCGGGTTTGGTTCCCGGCACCCACATGGCAGCTCACAATTGTCTATGACTCAAGTTCCAAGGGATCCAATGCCCTCTTCTGACCTCCCTGGGCACCAGGCGTGCATGCAATACTCAGATGTTCATGTAAGCAAAACACTCATACATGTAAACCAATCAATCAAAAATTAAATAAAAATGAAATGGAAAGTCACAGAGGGCACTCAGTGCCTTCCTCTGGCTTGCATACACACAGCTGTGTGCATTTTTACACATACATGTATTGCTAATACACATGAATATATGCAAATTCTAAGAAAAAGAAATTCCAGAAAGAAGCTGCTGCAGCTGAGGAGCCTGCACTTTTTTCCTGTGTCGTGCGTGGATCAGCTCCCCTGGGAGAGCTACTTCTCAACTCTGGTCAGCCTGCTGGGTATGTGTTGCTGGTAGGCCAAGCCCTGCCAACTGTGGAACGGACTTTGTTTGGAATACTTGTCCCGTGGCTTTTCTTTTCTCTCAGAGATAGGTGTGTGTCCTCGGTACCATAGCACCTTGGAGGGGGAAATCTGTGTTTCAGGAAAAGCCTCCTCAGACTCTTAAATTCCTCCTTGTTCCCAGGCTCAGTCTTTAGGTTGCATAAGCAGTCTTCTTTCGGTCACTCAGATCAGGGCCCAAATGTTGACATAATAGCTTTGATCTCCTGGGGAAGAGAAAAAAAAATAGAAGTTCTCCTGGGACTATGCCAGGGAGGCAGCTTCACATGCCACTTGGTAATTTTCCATGCCTCACTTGAGAGGCAATGGTGCTCTGGGGGCTCCAGGACTCTTGGGAGTGGGTGCCTCTTCTTCCCTGCGACAGTTCGCCAGATGCGAGCTCCTGGAGCTTCCTGATCAAACTGGAGCACCTTTGGCTTACTAGGCCTGCATTGTGCTGGCACAGAGTCCTGTGAACCCTGTCTTCTAGGGGCCACAGTCTATGGGCAGAAGGAAAACAGCCATTCATGCTGAGGGCTCAGCACCCCCCAGGGCAGCTCCAGGCTGGCCAGGTAGAAAAGACCTGTGGGCCGTAGTTACTATCACATGATTACTTTGCCAAGAGCCCTGAGAGGAGGCTGTAGAGAGATCTCTGTGTTATTCCTAGGCTGTGTATGAGCTGAAGCACTGAGGCTACAAAGGCAGGAGGTAGGCAGGACCTGTTTCCTGCTGGAGCCCTTTATCTGGGGTGGCCAGGTCTTCATCCTGGGCACTATATGTCACCTTTCCATACCTTAGTATCCTTGTCTAGGAGGTAGGGCAGCACTAGACTAGGGAGGTGGGGACAGGCAGATCCCTGGTCCCATTGGTCAAATCAGTGAGCCTCAGTCCCAGTAAGAAAACCAATCTCAAAAAACAAAGTTGATGGTCTGGGAGTGGTGGCGTACACTTTTAATCCCGACACTCAGGGGGCAGATTCGAACTTGGATCTCTGAGTTCGAAGCCAGCCTGGTCTACTTGGTGAGTTTTAGGACAGCCAGGGCTATGTTAAGAAAGTCTCTCTCTCTCTCTCTCTCTCTCTCTCTCTCTCTCTCTCTCACACACACACACACACACACACACACACACACAGGATGAAAGTATTCAAGGGTTTGAAATCCTGGGGGCAACAGAAGCCCTGAAAATGTCTCTAGACTATGATGAGCGGAGGGGCCTAGGGAAGTCAGGGAGGCAGTCAAGGTGCTGTTGACAAGCTTGACTGTGGACTAGAGCAGGTGGGCAGTGGGCATGCTGATTGTGTTAAGGGCTCCAGAGGCATGCTGAAGTGGGGACTACAGGACCCACCAAAGTGCAGTTATTGCTCTTGGTCTCCAACTTCTCAACTGTAGCCTGTACTTGGCAGAATCAGTCACTCCAACTTTCACCCAACCTTCATAACTTTGGTTAGAATATTCTGTTTAGAGTTTCCTGATTATACATCCCTGTGATCCAATTTGCACACTTTGACTGTCTCTTCTTTCTTTGTGTGTATCCAGTGGTGTGTGAATGCAGGCACGTGCATGCCATAGCACACACGTAGAGGTCAAAAGACAACGTCAGCAGGTGTTGGTCCTTGCCCCCGACCTGGTTTGAGACCCGGTCGCTGTTGTCTTTCCACTGTGGATGCCAGGCCCTCTGGCCTGTGAGCTCCTAGAGACTTTCCTGTCCCACTTCCCCTCTTCTTGCAAGAGCACTGGGCATGCAGAAACTCATACTACCCATCTCTATTACATTGATTGTTTTAGGTCCTTGTGCTTGCACGGCAAGTGTTTCTACCCTCTGGGCCATCTCCCCAGCCCACGTGTTTCTTCTTGCTTGTTCTGAATACAAATGAAGCCTGATGGTTCACCAAGCATCCACAGAGCCACCTCCCTGGGTCATTGCGTACCAGGGGTTTATCAGCCAGGCTGCCTTTTCCCTCTGGAACCTCAGTCCTTCCATTAAAGAGTGTTGTCCTTGTCCGTTAGAGACTAATGCTAGTCCAAGTTCTACGCTCAGGACTGGAGGAGGGCTGAGCTGGCATAGGGCCATGGAAGGGTTCTTCTATGGTTTTGAATGCTTGTCATGCTGGATCTCATCTCAGCTGTGCCATGTCTAGTCAATTTACAACAGCTGGGGTGGCATCTCGGGGCAGGGGGCGATGGGGAGGTCTGTGGTGGCCCTTCGAGTCTCCATATAAACCTGAGTAAACCTCAGTGGGCTTCAGGATGCAGGGAAAAGGACACTTGACAGACTCAGGAAGGAGTTTGGCCGTTTTCATCTAGCTCCTTATCCCTCATCAAGGACATCAGAACAATGCCTTCTCTAAAGCATCACCAGGCCCTGAGCAGCCTGGTGCCAGCAGGGCTGGGAGAGCCTCAGCAAGGACCAGCGAAGGAAGCAGAGGGATCCTTGGGATAGACATGAGATTGATGACCGAGTCTGGCCCACAGCTGAGCATGGCTGTGCCATTCCTGAGACCCGCAGACTGCTGTTCTGTGCAGGCTCAGGTGGTGGTGTGTCTTTTGGGATATGGTCCTCTGCCACCCCAAGCACTGCCTCAGCAGCCTCTCCCTGTTGACAGAAGGGGATTCATCTAGAACATTCTGTGGTTTCAGCCATCTGGATTAGTCCTCTTCTGTGCAGCCTCCAGCCTCAGTGGAGAACTGAGGAAAATGAACGCCACATAAAAGAACCAGCTCTTCACTGCCGTTCCCTCTCCACAGGGTTTGATCTGCCTTGGTTGAGTGTCTGGCCACAGCATACACTTGACAGACTAGAACTCTCAGATAGTCCTCTTGGGTGTGGGAAAGGGTCCTGCCGTATAAAACAACTCCTAGAAGAGAGGCTTCCTTCGTACACAGTAAACTTGCATCAGTGAGTTTCTATCTCTAAAGGTCATCAGGACCCCAGTCCTGCCCCGACACTGTGCTAGGCCATCCATGCATCTGCCATCCATGGAGCAGGTGGCGAGGCAGCTGCCCTTGTCAGTTCTGTGTAGAGGAGTGTGGCACGCCTCTTGGATCAACCAGAGCCTGGCCAGGACAAACCACCCATTTGGTGCAAGGAAGTCACTAAAAGTATGTGTAACTAGGTTTTGGAAGAACCAGTATCTCAGGGAAGCAATGGCAGGAAGCTGCTCCCTCCAGCCCTTCCAGAGACTTGGCAGCCTACAATCTGAAGGCTCCACAGCTGGCCAGGCCTGAAGAGAGGGGACGGAGGTGAATACTCTGAAAGAGGCGCATGCTGAAGCAGCTGTGGAGAGAGGAGCGGACTACGCTGGTGGTGGACCAGCACAGGACACAGTCAGGAGAGGCCAGCTCTCTTCCTCCAGCCTCGGTTTGCCGGACGTTCTTCTGACATTGGGAGCTGTAGGCGTCGGTTCTCTTATTCCTGATTCCAGGATCAAACTCCGCTTACCAGGTTTTATGCCAGATGCCTTTCCCCACTGAGCCACCTCACTAGCCTTCAGCGGTTTTTGACAGCGTTAGAGCTACCCTCCAGGGATGTTGGGCACCCAGCACATGAGGGAAAGACCAGACAAATGTTCTTGGACATCATGGGGCAATTTTTGGAGCCCTGAAAAACATGGATGTTGAAAGAGTGGGTCATGGCCCCGAAGAGCAGGTGGAGCCCCGAGCCATGTCACAAGCTTCCAGGAAGGGAGCGAAGGCTCTGGGCAAGCCTCTGTTTGATTTGCTGGCATTGGGCAACTCTAGGAGTCCATACCGAAGGGAGGGTCCATGTATTCAAGTTGTCCCCCTTCCAAAGTGAAGAGGTGGTTTCTTAGGCAAGTAAGATGTAAGCCGTGTGGGATTCTTGGTGCCCAGATCTGTGTGGACCTGGAGACCATTGCAGCCTCTGTTTGGGTTTGACGCTGCTCCCCACACCCCGTCAGCTCATTTTAGCCTCATGGTGTTCCTGGGAGCTGTTTACTGGAAGATGTACTGGGCCCCAGAGGTGTTCAACACTTAGCTCAAGAGACCTTGGAGACTTGGCCCAGAGACTCCCAGATTGGTAGGAGGGGGTGAATTCAAGGCCTTTACAGCAGACTTGGCCCGGGTGATTCTGGTTTCTACATAATCCCTAGATGGGAGTAGAGGGAAATCTGGGGAAATGGAGGGTGCTGGTAGGCCCTCTGGAAGAGGATGAATCCTAGACAAATTAAGATCATAGCCAACTCTTGTAAATGCCTGAAAGTGACCACGGAAAGCTTCCGACTCACACTGAGCAGGTTGCTCTCCACCAGCACCTAGCATTGCTCAGCCATTTGGTAGAAATTTGGAATTTGGCCTCAACGCCAAGCCTGCCACATCAGAATCTGTATTTGAACTTGATTCTCTTAGGCTTTGAAAGGGTTTGAGATGTAGGCAGTCTCCTCTGTGGGAGGTTACTGTGAGGTTTGTTTTTGGCCCTACGCAGCCAAACTATGGATTCTTGCACCTGGGCCTTGGACGTGGTCCCTGAGTCAGAGCCTTACCTAGTCAACCTTACTCTAGTGCTAACTGCCCTCTCTATGGTTTGGGTCACCTGCCTGATCAGCCTCCTACCAGGAGGCTTCCTTCCCAGGAAGGAGGAGGACAAGGCTCATGTCGGGAACCTTTTACTGGAGTCCTGTACTTCATTTACCCTAGGCCCCACCCACTGAAAGTTTGATCAAAATGCAAATAGCAAAATAACACCTCTTCCCCTCAGGCCCTGGACAGGCACTTGCACATGTGTCCTGTACCCAGCAATGCCCTGTAGGGCGGGATGAGGCTGCAGAAGGAGGTTAGCTTGCTTGACCCTGCTTCCGAAGGAAATGGCAATATCCACCACTCCAGTGTCAGGCTAGCCCAGCTCCGGTGTCAGGCTAGCCCAGAGTTGCAGCAGGGGAGAAGAAAGAGGGAGACCAGGACTTGTGGGCTGTGGTCTTTGGGGGTCGTTTTCACATGATATTCAGATACAAGGATAGGGGACAGGTCCAGATGTGAGTCTTGCAAATACCCAGTGATCCCTCCCATTTCTATGGCCATTCCTCACTTGATCTTGCTGGTTAGTGGGGTCCGTGTCAGTGTCAGTGTTGGTGACGTGGTAACCAGCCGTGTCTGGAGATGCTCCTGAGCCGTGTGATAGGTGTGAATGCTGTGAGCCCCCTGTGCTCTGGAGGAGCTGTATGTATAACAGAGAAGTGTAAGCAGTTCACTGGATACTTACTTTTTATGAATGAATGAATGAATGAACTAATGAAGTGGGGCAAAGGCCCAGTTTCTTGATGGACAGTCAGCTGCTGAATCAATGATACTCAACAACAAGGTTGGCATATGCCATTCCTAGGCATAGGCAGCACAGGTATCATCCTTACAGCCCGAGAAAGCAGCTCCTTGCTCTTTTTACACAAGAAACTGTGAAGTTCAGAGTTACTGCCCTGGTTCATGAAACCAGTTGTTCCAAGGGTGTGCTTGTTGTACTCCCAGTCACATGGCCCAGGCAGGGTTCAGGGTGCCAGGGTTCCTTAGGGCTGCAGAGAGGGCTCCCAGTGTGAGTACATCCAAGGCTCAAGCTGTAGGTCCACAGTTCTGGGATGGCAGCTGGGAGCTCAAAGGCATCATCCAGGGAGCGCATTCTAGACTCTCTTACCCCAGCATTAGAGCGTTCTAGGCATTCGAAAGTGACAGGTGTCATCATTCTGGATGAAGTGAGGCAAAAATTGATTTTTACTGAATCTGAGACTTAAGTTTGGAGCAGTGACAGAGTGGGCACTGAAGGTAGTCTTGAAGCCCAGCAGCCTCCAGAAGGGGCAGGCACACGAGAGGGTAGGCAAGGTAGAAGAAATGAAGGGCTCCTTCTGTCTCCCACCTTCTGTCTCCTGGAAGCCTAGAGAGACCTGATAGCACAAGAGGGACCACAGGGACGACCTCATCACTCAGGAGCAGGCCCTCAGGGGCACTCACAGTGATAGAGTCTAGTGTCTTGGACTCTGTAGGGACCCTGCTAGCACACCTTCTTTCAATACTTTGAGAAGAGGGAGCATTTTCCTCTCTCTCTTTCCTTCCTTCCTTCCTTTCTTCCTTCCTTCCTTCCTTCCTTCCTTCCTTCCTTTCTTCCTTTCTTCTTCTTTCTTTTTCTTTTTTGTTTTGAGACAGGGTTTCTCTGTGTAACAGTTCTAGCTGTTGTAGCTCTTATAGACCAGACTAACCTCAAACTCTCAGAGATCCTCCTGCCTCTGTCTCCCAAGTGCTGGGATTAAAGGCATGCACCACCACCGCCCACCTTGAGATGAGCAGGACTTTAAAAAATATACCTTCCAGGGACGGTGACAGCTTTCAGCTCAGCCTCTCCAGGTAAAGAGTCTGATGAGGGGATGCATGTTCTCTTTACACACAGTGGGACCTCTCAGTGCACATGGCATCTGTGGCTTTCCTGGCAAGGCTGGGGCATTCCAACAGGGGCCCCTCAACCTGCAGACCTTTAGTATCTACTATCTGGCCCCTGAGCTATATAGCCCAGTGCCTCAGTTTCCCTTTTCAGAAAGAAATTGGATTATGTAGCAACTTCTCGTCAAAAGCTGGTCCTTGAAAGGGCTCAGGATAATTATCTTGGTGGTCAGGAATGTGGCAGTGACGTACATAAGATGGCCCACCCCATGATTGCCTCCAGCTCTGCCTCGCCCTGAGCTGGCTCCCGTGTGGCCATTCTATGCTCCCAAAGTGGCAAATAAGAATGTGACTGGGGAAGGGACTGTGAGAATGGGCACCTGGGTACCCTTCTGCGGGGTGGATTGCCTATGCTGCCTCTTGGTGCACAGAGGCACCATGTTCTCATATTAGCTGGAAGCATTGGCTGGCCCTCTTGTCCAGTCCTGCAGAGCTCTTTCCAGGCCGCCCTTGAGTCTTTGCCATGCTTGAGAAAGTGTGGGCCAGAACAGGGAGTGTTCATTTCCTATGCTCTCCCTCCCTCCTGTCCCTCGAAGAATTTTGATGGAGCTATGTCTCTCAATATGGTGGAACAAAACCCAGGCAGCCAGGGCGGCACTGGGATTCTCATCATTCAGACCAAGCTCTGAAAGATTCTCCCAGGTTGGGGACTTAGGAGTCTCCATTCTGGCCTGATGTGTTCTCTGACCGAGGTGGACAACCAGCTCGGAAGTTGCTATAATACGTTAATTTGTAAGAAAAATAACTTGGCCCTGAAAGGTGGTTTTGTAGCAGCTTTGTAAAAATAAGGACGGGGAATGGTTGGCTCCAGCATTTAAAAGCCTCATGTGGCTGTGGTTTTATTCTGTGCCCCACCTCAAACCCAGTGAGCAGAGGCCATCCCAGGGTTGAAACTATAGCAGCCAGCCCAGAGCCAGGAGTGCTGTTGAGGGTCCGGAACATCTCCAGGGACCCAGGAATAAAGTTGGAAAGTTTTCAGCGTAGACATCATGGATGTTGGCACAGGCTTTATTTGCGCTCATGAATGATGAGGATTTGTGGAGCAATGCAAAGCTGGTCTTGGTAGCAGCCCCCCAATCCTTTCAGTTCCTTCTGTGGCCCCTTAGGACAGCCATGTAGAGGGAGTGGGGTGGTAATCTGCTCAGATTTATACGATGGGAGTGACAGGGATTGCAGTTTTCCAAAGGGAGTAAGCTTCCAAGGCTAGGATGGTCCATGCATCCTATAAGCTCCCACTGTGTAGCAGACACTGGGGTTGGTCCACACCTTAACCTCTGTTTCCCTCTGAGAAGGAGGTGCATAAGCAGTTAGCTGAGACAGAGCACATGCTAAGCTAAGGCACCAAAACCATCCTAGGGGTCCTTGAGAAAGGACTAGGTAGTAACAATGGACTTGTAAGCTCTACAGAAGCACTCATATGGAACACTGCTCTGAATACTGTATGCAAACTGGCCCACCAATCTTTATGTTAGCCCTAATGCAGGTATGGCTATTGCCATAGGACAGAAGTACAGAGACTTGATGAAATGGCTTACTAGAAGTCAGGTGTTAGTCCTAGCTGGTGTGGGGTTTGGACTCGGAGTGTGTGGCTGAGAGTCTGTGCTGAGCCTGGGTAGCACAGCCACCGAGGACTGGGAGTTGAGGATCCAATGACTAGACAAGGCCTAGTAGGCGGAGTTGGGTAGTAGGTGTTAAACTGAGTAGGAAAGCTCAAAGTATGGCACCACCTTCCCAGGTTGCCGGGGTGAAAGATAGGCACCTGCCCATTCTCAGGAATGCAGTTAGTGTGTTACCAGGGTTGGGCACATGGCTGTGTGCAGGAGTGGCACATGGCCTGGGACCCCTGCTGAGATGACTCATAGCCGCTTGGTGGCACAACGTACAGAATATTGGCCAACATTATCCCTAATCCTTATCACAGCAGTGTTTTCTTTAGTTTGACGTCTGGCAAAAGCCTTCCCAGGCCCTCTGGCCACCTTTTCCTCACATAAGGCTGTCTGCCGGACGAGGCTAGGGACAAACCAGGTTTTCACAAAAAGAGATGTCCCGTTATGACCCAGACTCTGCCCGAATGCCGTTTGGTTCTGCAGTCTTAACATTTGTGGTTAGCCCGTTCTCCATATCATGCTAGCTGTTTTCGGTGGCCAAGGAGGAAGAGGGCAGGTTGGAAGGAGCCTGTGACTGCCAGAAGACTGGGAGCAGGCCAGGAGCAAGGTCGTTGGAACAGGTGGAGCTGCTGTGGATGTGGCTGTGGGACTTTGGCAAGACATGGAATTTCCCCGAGCCTCTGCTTCCTCTCTGTAAAATGCTGGTGAAGACAAGTGCCCCATTCGTTGTGGATGCTGACAGTCTGATCTACCAGCCTGAGCAATTTCAAGCTGAATGTACTGGTGCGTGCGTACAGTCCCACGCCCCACAAGGCTAAGGGGTTAAAGCCTAGCCAATACTCTGAGACCCTGTCTCAAGAGAGAAAAAGAAATAGCAACTTCTGGATTCGTTATTTGTTGTTGTTCTTAGGTACAAAATACCTGTGTAAGAAGCGTAAAATCCAGAAGGTTTTAGAAACCTAGTCTAAAGTACAGCACATGTCATTCTTCCAGAGTCAGAGTGACCGTGTTTCAGAGCTTGAGGTAGACCCTGCCATTCTTTTTCAAAACAACTGCAATATTGAATAGACTCTAGGTGCCATCTTTAGCTTCAGGAGTCCATTGATTTCACAGAGTTAAGAACCAGTTTTAAATTGTCTACATATGCCATGGAGCAATGATGAGATATAAAAGTTTATTCCTCAGATTGGGAAAATGAAAGAACAGCTGCTTAAACAAAGTGCGGTGCTTGGTACCCATTTCTTACCCTACAGTTAAGGCACAGAGTTTTTTGAAATATAAAGATTTATTAATTTTGTTGTTGCTGTTTTGTTTGTCTGTTTTTTGAGACAGGGTTTCTCTGTGAAACAGCCCTAGCTGTCCTGGAACTCATTTTATAGACCAGGCTGGCCTCAAACTCACAGAGATCTGCTTGCCTCTGCCTCCTGAGTGCTAGGATTAAAGGCGTGCACTAGCACGCCCAGCCCAAGATTCTTAGCGATATGTACATGTGTGTATGAGAGAGTGTGTACCACATGTGTGCAGGTGCCTGCAGAAGACAGAAGAGGGTATCACATCCAATGAAGCTAATGTTAAAAGTGGTTGTGAGCCACTTGATGTTGCTGGGAGCTGGACTTGGGTCCTCTGAAAAAGCAGCAAGTGTTCTTAACCACCAAGCCCACCAAGCCGTCATCTCTCCAGCCCCAAAGGCACATTGTTTTATACATGTGCACGTGTACACACACACACACACACACACACACACACACACACACTTTTTTTTTCTTCTTGTCCTTGTGCAAAGAGTTGATTTCGTTTGGGCTCTTTAGGTCAAGCTCTGTGAACTCCTTGATGCACCAGGACCTTGCACAACCAACTGGACAGTGTCTGCTGTTGTGGTTTCTTTACAGTCTGCAATGTGTCTCTCTCTGAACCAGCCCTTCTGTTTTAACTCTGCTGCTTGGGAACACCTTTGTCTTTTACATTGCAGAGTTCCCTGAGACCATTGGCCACAGACATTCAGGGATTGTAGGTCCATGGTGTCTGCTGTGTTTCCACACTACTGCCATGCATAGCTGGATTTGTGTTGTATGAGTTGGCCTCAGACCTTCTCACTTGCATGTCTGTCTCCAGGGTCTTGGTACCTGCTGCAGCGGGCAGAATCTAGGTACTTTCCTGGATTTTTTTTGTACTTAGAAGGGACCTACTCCAGTTCTCTGCCACCCATTTAGTCTATTTCTTTCTGGCAACCTACCATGCTGAATACTGAAAGCATAACCCATCCTTCCCTCTCGGTGAATTCACCTGGGGATAGGTGCAGGTATCAAGGTCCAGTGTGGAGCAGGATAGCTGAGGGCTCTCTGAAAGCTGTTGCCTGGCAGGGATGGGCAATAAACAACAGCAAAGATGATCATATCAGACAGTGTTGTGAAGACAAGAAATGTGGGTGATAGGATGGAGGTGGTGGGCAGACAAGCAGAAAGCTTTTCCGTGGAGGGTGGTATGAGGAACCTCCAGAGGCTGGCAGCGGCTAACCTTGCTGGGCACAGTACCCAGTCAAGAAGAGGAGCTGGGTGTCCACTCGTGCTCGTTGGACTCACTCCAGACCTGGGAGGCTCCTGCCTGATCCAGTCCCAGCTGCCAGCAAGTAGTGTCCCGGATGCTGATAGCTCATCTCCTGGAGTGGCAAGGCCCACTTGCAAGGTACCCAGAATCCCAACAGTGTGGCTTTTTCTCTTCCTCAGCAATGCCTGATTGGCCTGAGAAAGTGAGGTCAGGTGATGAAGTGTCAAATTCAGGAGCCTGTGGTTTTCTGCCTGGCATCCAAGAGGCCAGTCGTGCGCCCCACTGGGTGTTGGTGCCAGCCCTGAGTTTACATAGACTCACTAGGCCCCCTGGCCATCTGTGTGCTGTGATAAGTTTTCATCGTGGGCGCAGTCCTGGGGTTGGAGTGGAGAGATAAGGGGGCTGTGTCTAGAGTCCAGCTGTGTCACCTGAATGTGAGAGAACCTGCCAGTGTGGCAGTGAACTTATAAAGGGTTTCTAACCTGGGCTGAGGAGGTAGTTCTGCAAGTTCTGCGCGCTGGAACTCCAAGCTGTCTTCCCATCAGCAAATAGAAAAAAAAAAATGCCAGAAACTCAAGGCCTATGTGCACCTGTGGCTGCCCTGTGGTCCACATTAGCCTCAAGTGTTGACACAGTCATCATCATGCATTCTTGCCTGTCTTGCTTTTTTCAACAAAGCCGGTGGCCTCGTGTGAACTCACCTCACTGGGCTCCTTAGGCCCAGGAGTATGGGTAGGGCAAGTAGTGTCATCCAGAGCCTCCTCACCTTTCTCTTAAGGGCCTGCCTCACAGACCCAGAGATTTGACTGGGAGAAAGACAAAGGTACCTGCTGCAGGCTCTCCCCATCCTCAGAACTGGTTACATCTGGATAATACAAAGGAGTGAGGTCTTGCCTCTACCATGCTTCTGGTTTAGAAGGAACACCCCTCCAGCACTTGCCTTTTAATCCCAGCCATGAGTTCTGGAGTGCCCCCTGCTCATGCAGTGCCCCTGGTGCCCAGCAGTCAGAGCGGGTTCTCGTCCAGTAACTACAAGAGAGTTGGCTTTGCTGGAGTGCAGCTGGTCTGTCCTGTCATCTGCCCCGCTCTTGGTACTTTAGCTTTGAGCTAGTTGGTACAGAAGCTGGCCTCTGAAGGGAGTTGGGGGTGGCCCCTGGTGTCTGGTTCAGCAGAGACGTGTGCAAAGAGGCCCTCGGCATCTCCAGTGCCCATCGTTTCCCACTGTCCTTCACTTGCTACTGAGGAAGTTCACTTTCACAGCCACTGGTGAAGGCAAGAGAGTTAGAAAACAGGAATCCACTCTAGAACAAATGCTTTCGCGTCAGATAAGCCTCTTATCTTAAAGGGCTAGTAGCAAAGGGTGTGTGGTTGATGAGGGAGGGAGACGGGACCATCTACAGAAGCAGTGGTTTCCCTCCTGGCGTCTCTCGCTTGGGTGTCACAAAGAAGCAGAGAATGGGAGCCCCGTGGACTAAGACTCTGATCTCAACCTCACCCCTCTAGCCTGGGATGGACTCAGGACCCTCATTCGTTTTGTTTTTGTTTTGAGATGAGATCTCATGCAGTGTTCTATAGCTCAAGGTGGCTTTCAGTTCACTATGTAGCCAAGTCTGGCCTTGAACGTCTGTCTGGTCTTTCTGCTTCTATGGGCATGTGTAACTGTGCATGACTCTGTTTTGTTTCTTTCCTTTCCCCAAAGTGGGGACAATAATAGCTTGCCTCATGGGGTTGCTATGAAGACCACACAAGCCAAAGGGTGCAAATCATCCACCACATCTGGCCAGTGACCAAGAGTTACTATTGTCACATCGTCATCTCGGGCCCATGCTGCCTCCCTCATTGCCTTCCTCTAGTAGAGAGAGTCCCCGGAACCCCTGAGACTCAGGCTTGGGCAGGATGCAGGTGGCAGACACCCATCCTCTCGGTTGCCCTAGTGACCTGGGCTCCTGTCCTCACTAAGGCTTCATCTCTGGCCTCTCCATCTGGTAAAAAGTCCGTCCTTGTAGGAGAAGGCCTGTCTCTTTAGCACTTACTGCGAGAGTAGATCTAAGCCTACAGCATGGTAAAATTAACCAATACTTAAATTATATTACTAAGAATAAAACATTCTCGTTCCATTAGGGAGAACAGTCGTCTGGCAGGCAATTATGTCTTCTGTGCTGTCGCCCAATCATCCTGTTATAACGTTAACTCCTGAGGCTATAAATATCTTAGTAGGTTACCGGAGATCTGCGGGCACCGAGAGGGAGCGAGCCCGGGACTGAGAGGTCAAGGGCTCACTCTGAGCTCTGTCATTCTTAATATTCATCTAGGCCTCAGTTTTCTTTTCTACAAAATGGGGACGATAGCGCCCAGCTCCTGAGACCTACTTGCGTTCAGTAAGTATCAGCTAAAGGGACGAAAGTCGTACTTCTCATTGTACCCCCAAAGACTAGAGATGGCATCACTCCAAGTTCTGGGGAGGCTGCTCTCAGCTCACAGATCCTGCCATCTTGCACGTGGGTATTGTTCACAGCAGGCATCCTGTGCAGGCCAACTGTGGACTATACCCTGGGGGAAAGCCTGCCAGCAGAAGCAGCTGCTGGCTGATGTGGTGGCAGGTGGGGCAGGGCTGCACTCTGTCCTTCCCTCCACTGTCTCATGCCTGGCTGCTAGCCTCCCAGGAATCTCTCCACCCATCCCATCCTGCCTTTCCACGTGGGGGAAGGGAGGGAACCAGGCAGGCGCAAGCACAGTTTGGAGACCTTCCCTGAGACTGTAGGAAAGCGTGAAGCTTCTGAATGGTCAGAGCTGGTTTTCTTAGGCCCAGATTTGAGGTTGAAGCAGGTGTGGAAGGGCTTGGCTTGAACCCTTATGGCTGAAAGGGTCATGTTGTTATGTACCTGAGGAACCTGGGGCCCAGAGGCATGAGGCTCTTTGCCCAAGATCACTGTGAGCTAGATGGGGCCTGGACAGCGACCAGGCCTGCCCTCTCCCTGGCACTCCCCCAGCTGGTCCTCCGCCACCCCTGCAAACTGAGAGGCCATTGCCTCCTACTCATCTCTCCCACTGGTTCCGTCCTGTCTCCTCTGCTCTTCCTGGGCCTGAGTGACTTGTCACAGCTTTTCCCTGCATTCCTCAGGGCTGTGGTGGTGTTTTCTCTCCCCGGGCAGCTTCCCACACTTACTAATCCCATCCAGGCTGGAAGTGGCCGAGCAGCTTGAACAGACAGGGCAAGTGAGCTGGGCCTGGTTCTCGTTTGAGGCCTTGAATCGTTAGGCCTTTGGCAAGTTCCTGAACCTCTCTGAACCTGAGTGCCAGTCAACAAAGCAAAGCAGAGCTCCTCTCGGGCTTTGTGGCCACAGTGAGAGTGCAGCCTTGGGCACTGCTAAGTAGTAGTGCCCTTTCAGGAGACCTCCCTTCTGGGTCCTCTCAAGTCCTAGTAGAAGGACTGAGCAGGGGTTGCCATTTCTGTTTGATGAATGAGGGAGATCCAGCTCTGAGGGGAGGAGATGGCTGCATGGCAGATGGTGGTAGATGCAGGCAGGCCAGGACACAGCAGGTTGAAGCTGACTTCCCCTAGCCCTACCAGGCCTGTGCCCTTCCTGAAAGTCTCAGGCTTGTGGCGGCAGTCACTGCCCATCTATCCCTCTGTGTCTCAGAGGTGTGTGTCCTGCTTCAGGGCTTTTGCCGTGCCCCTCCCTGCCTGTGGCCTCAAGCTCGGACAGATGTTCCCAGAACTTCTGAGAGTTGATGTGTCTTTGCTTCCTCAGGAAGCTGGGGTGTCCCGGTGCTACAAGAAAGAGGGCTCTCGGGTGGAGGGGTGTGTCATTTTGTCATGCAGAGGCAAACAGAGGTTTGCAACATCTCAGGGAGAACCGAGACTAGAGAGCTGTGGGGGTGGTGGCAGCCAGGCCTCAGCCTGCTACAGGGCATGTTCCAAGGGCATTTCCTGTTGATACTGTCCTTGCCCGCACCCACTTCCTTTCTTCTCCTTGTCTCTACCCTGGGCCCCCTGCTGGCTGCTAGCTGGGTGTGCTGTCTTGGTGCTCTAGTCTGCCTCTCTGAGGACTGGCGTCGTATGGTGTCTTTACCTGCTGGTAGAACTCCTCCTGAACGGTGCCTTTACCTGCTGCTGGTAAAGAGTGTCTCTCTAGTGACATCTGGCGATGTTATCTGCTTATTTTAGGCAACTCTCTTTTGGACCCATGCTCATCCATTCAGGCAGATGCTGGGGTAACCCCAAGGTGACTCAGGACCCCTGTGGGTGACTTTGCCTTCCCTGGTACTTCCTGCCGCTTCCTTCTTCACTGTGGAACCGGGGACAGAGCCTTCCTCTCAGAGCCTCAGCCCCACACTCATGGGTTGGGGACTTCACTGCTCCTGGCTGTTAGGAGGACCAAGTTGTGTGCTGCTGAAGAAGGGTCCACAAGAGGTCCTTGGCAGATTGTCCCTCTGTCCTTCCTTTACCCTTTCCAGTCCACTTATGTGGGACTTCCAAATGTACACATCAACATTATACTCGAGGCTCAGAGTCCATGGCCAGCAGAGTGAAGCAGGGCTTGGGGCTTGGGACTTGTGATGGCTTCCCACTAGTCGTACATTCAAGTAATTTTGGCCCAAATTTTCCACTTACGAAGAGGGATGATGACAAAATGGGGTCTCTCTGGGAAGTGGCCCAGGTTAAATGAGATTGTATTTCCAGAGTACCTGGCATATGCTTCCCCAGGTTCCTCGCCCAGGTCTCCCTTGGCTGTCACTGCTCCTAGACCTCTCTCACCCTAACGAGAAGTTCCTGAAACAATGACACGTACCTGCTCTGGGTGATGGCTCTCTGTCATGTATGACTCCTGGGCTGATTGCAAGGGTGCCTGGGCCCTAGGATCTGCTGACTGGAGCCTTGCTTTAGACCTGGAGAGAATGACATTTGGGTGTCTCACATCTGATTTGGCTTGTCACAGTAGGGAAGAAATACAGCAGTTAGCTAGGATCTGAATACCCATCCTGGCATCTCCAGTCCCCGAAGTGATCCATGGCCACAGGCTTGAAATTCAGAGGGAAGTCATGAGAGTTGGCCGACATGGGAAGGAGAAGCCGAGAGCAGCTTTGGCCTCCATGCGGGACACAGGGGCACTAGTGCATGGAGAAGCTCGTGTCCTCTTACACCTTGTATTTTTTGTGCCTTGTGTCTTTAGCTGCTGGCCTCACTGTTCAGATGCCTAGGGCTGGAAGCACAGGACAGTTTGGAGACACAGAGTGCCAGCACAGTCACTGAGAGTCCCAGTCAGGGATAGGTGACTCTCAGCAGTTTTCAGTGGTTCTTATTCGTCGCTATGTGCCTGGGATCGTCTGCTTCTCTTTCCCCTCGTCCTCTAGGCATTGGAGGAGATGCCTGGGGAAGATGTGTGGGCCCAAGGTGAAGCCAGAGCAAATACAGCTTTGGAGCCATAAAGGAGCAGTCTCTAAGGCACTTAGATACCACGAAGAAAGAAAGTCGCCCTTCCCTGTGTGATGGGAGAGAAACGGTGACATTAGACCAGAGCAAAGCTTCTCAGCCTCCACGCTAATAGCATTGGGGCCTGTGTTCTTTAGCCTGGAAGGGAGCTTTCCTGCTCCGAACACTAGATCTTAGACGTACCCCACCCACATTTGTGACAGGTAATGTTTATTTGGAAGCAGTATGGCCCAGGTTCAGAACCATTAATGGGTGAAAGACCTTGACCCCCCCTTTGAAAACTGGTCTCAGACAGGACAGCAGAGCCCTCTGAATCAGACAATGGCAGGGGGAGACACCTGCTTGGTGCCTGCTCAGCCCAAGTTGCCATGCAGGGTAGGGTAGAGCTGGGCAGCAGACCATCCTGTTCCCTGGAAACACAGGCTTGCTACAAAGGTTTCTGTTCCTGGGTCCCCCCATAGTTGGCCCCGCAATTCCTGCTGTTTCCATTTCTGAGTCCATTTCCCTAAGGTCCAAGAAAGATAGTGACATTGTCCAATGGCCTCTCAGCTCACTTCTGTTGGCTCCTGAATGATGCCAGGGTCTCCCCTGAGCCCTTGCAATGAGGCCAGGCAAGCAGGCTTTCTGCCAGACAGCCGCCAGCAGTGTGCGGCCCTGCTTTTCATAAGAAAAGGCACCCCAGCCCCACTGCCAAAGCACAACGCCATCTTGTCCATTAATCAGGACTTCAGAATTCTCAGAGCAGTCTGAGCAATTGCCCAGTTAGAGCCCTCTGATGGCTGTCACCTCTCTGTACACAGCATTGGCTGTTACCCGCTGCCCCCATCCCCATACTGGGAAGACTTCAGCAGAGTGGGGCTACCCCAAAACCTTGGAGCCTCTTTAAGGGGCTAAGACATTTTCAGGTCTCAACAAGAACTGAGGAAGCATCAGAATTAATTATTTTTATTATTGCTCTCACCTTTTCATTTTTCCTTTCAAATATAAGAAGATTCTAGGTTAGTATGCCCCTCCGTTCCTTGAGAAAGGCTTGAAGCACAGATAGGAAAACAGATCACCTGGTGGAGGTGATGACGCTGGTGCTTATCCTGTACCTGAGGCCTCCAGAGAAATCCTGAGCTGCCTCAGCTGCCCCTTTTCACACTGAAGCCTTAAGCTAGCGCCTGACACAGGCCACGGGTACCCTGGGACTCCCCCTTGAAGGCTAAACCTGGTCATTACTTGTAGCTGCCTCCATGGCAGAAGACCACCGTTAGTATTGTTCCCTATGGGCCCCTGCCATGCCAGTGACACTCATATGGCTCCATTTCATGGTATTGCAGGCAGAATGAGACAGACCCTCAGGAAGCTGGTGAGGGAACCCTACCACCCGTACCCACCTGGGCATGGATGGATAGGTTTGTTCTGAACAGCTGAGTTCTGTGTCAGCCGGACTAGAGGAGGCTCTGGCTGGGACAGCTGACCGCACGGCCCTCCTGTCTCCTTCCCCCATCTTTCCTTCACAGTGCTGCCTCGCCCTACCCCCACCTCTCGGTCAAGCTCTGGGTCTGTCCTGATTTTTCCAGAGCCCACCTACGGCCCTCTGGGAACCACAATCCTGAGCCCTCCCAGCAAACCAGGGAGGTCCCTCTTGGGCCTCCTCTGTGGCCGAGACCTTTGAGCAAAGTGTTTTGGAGCCATTCCTGGTGGGAGGACTATGCATTCAGAAACTCGGATACCCTGCTAATTTGCAGAAGGCTGCTGAATGCCAGGCAGGTCAGCTGGAATTAACGTGTGCTTTGCTGAAAGAACAGAGTTGCCACCCACATCTCCATCCATGTCTGGGCTAGGAGCTGCCCTGGAATTCTAAAGGGAAGGAGGAAAGGGCAGTGAGCACCCCCTCCTCCGTTAGCCCCAATCCCTGGGGCCTTTCATTGGCCTTCAAAGACTCAAAGTTCCTTGGTTTGCTGGCAGAGCACCTGCAGGGCTGTTACTAGTGTTGCTAGGTTAGTGCCCATGGTTTCTGCTGTCACTGGAGGAAGTTGTTACCATGCTGATCTAGCCAAGTGGCAAGCCAGCTTTTCCAGTGTCCAGTTGTAGAAATAGGCTCAAGTGCTTAGTAACCAGGGTAAGCGACTTGAAACTATCCCGGCCCAGCTCCTTTCTTTGCCCAGCTCTGATTCTCTGTAGTCACCATCACTGCTGGGCCAGCTGACTGTCTGCCGGGGGCACTGGGAGCAGGCAGCTGATAGAAGCTCCTGGAGTCACATTATCACTGGAGCAGTGTACACAGGCTAACCCATCCCTTCTCCCATTCTTGCCAAGTCTCAGAGCTTCTGGCCCATGCAGGCAGCCCTAGAATGTTCCAGAGGTTCAAGAGACCAGATTTTTCTAGAGTTAGAGCTCCAGGTGTAGCCTTGCCCGCTCCATGTGTCCTTTGCCTCTCTGGATGGAAGGAGGCTGAAGGGACCCATCCTCTGTCACACCCAGTCTTTCAGGTTGCCATGGATGAAACCGTGGTTTTAATTGGCTTAGTTCAGTGGTGGAGGCTCCAAAGCTCCGGGAGGCGAATGGACTGCTTCGCCTTTGGAACCTGCTGCCAGTGGACACAATGTAGCTGTAGGAATGAAAACAAGAAAGAGAGGCCCGCAGGCTCCGGGTTTTTAATTGGCACCATTCTCCCACTGGCCCTCCAGCCCTCTTAGGGCTCTGTTTGGGCCGCTGGGCCTGGGCTGCGAGAGATGGAGCCTTTCACAGCTTCAGACTGGTTTAAGTGGACCTGTATGGATTCCTGCAGGCATCCTGAAAGAGCCGGGCGCAGTCACCGTTCGAGCAGCCCTGGGAAATTGGTCAGCCACCTGCAAGTAGTGAATAGCAGGAGCTGCTGAAGCCGCCTGGGCTTCAGTGGCCCCACGGCCCTGCCTCGCTGCAAAGAAAAGAGTTTTGTAAAGCTGCAATTAATGTTTCTCCTTCTATCCATTGGAAGTTGCTTTCTTGCTCTCAGCTGGGCCAGTGGGCTCCTTGCTTCTCCATTAGCCCGAGCACCGCCACAGTGGATGGCGGCTCTCAAGACACACATTCTTGTCAGCCACTGAGGGAGGGGCCGGCCAGTCTTTTGTGTGTCTGCTTCACTCCCTCACTTTCTGATACCCTCAAGCTAGCAATGAGAAAATCGCGTGAGGGATTCTGGAGGGGCAGGCCCAGAAGTGCAAACACCGAAGTCTCCCTGAGAAGGGACAGTGGTGGAGATTAGCAGGGAAAGGACACAAGAAATAGGAAGTAGAGAGGTAGTCAGCCTGAGTACCAGAGATGTTTAGTGGCTGAGTTAGCCTGAACACCCGTCTGTCAGGCCACCAAGGCAGCACCCACTCCAGGCTGGTTGTCCTGTAGGAAGGAGGGTTTAGCTTTGTGAAGGTGGCATCTGGGCCATGCCAGGCTGCCCATCTGTCCCCTACTGCCATACCCTCAAAGCTGGCCTTTTTTGTTGTTGTTGTTTAATCATAGTAGCCAGAGAAGGTGTTGGCATGAGAGCGAGACAGTCCCTGTGGACTTACCCATGCATGGCCAGGCTTTCCTATACTTCATGAAGATCTCCCTGGCCTGGTTACAGGACAGATGTCTGTGGCAGCCACACCCGACAGGGCAGGGTTCTCTGGGGTCTTCTAAACGCCCGGGGATGCAGGTGCTGTTGTTAGGTCCTGCCAAGCTTTTAGACGGACATGAACAAAAGGAAAAAAAATAAACCTATCAGGAAATACACAGTTATATTGAGGTGTGTCCCTGGGAAAGTCAAGGCCGCGGAAACCTGCCCTGACCAACCCTTCCAGAGCCTGTGGGGGAGCATGCAAAAGGGGGCACACAGAGGCCTTGAACTTGGGGCTTCTGCATGTTCTGTGCCTTCTGCGTGGCGGTCCCCAAGGAGAGCAGCACCATTCCCTTCCTGTCTCTTTGAGCCTCTCAAGTGGGGCTATGAAGACTTCTACTCCTGGATCTGACTAGACAGAGCATGCTCCAGGCAGGGCCAGCTTTCATTACTAAGGCAGAGCCCCCTCATCAGCAGTCCCTTGAGGCCCTCTTGCTACCTTTCCTCCTGTTCCAGAACTTCCACCTCTTGCTGGGATCTGGCCCAGGTCCAGCCTGCCCTCAGTGGACAGTATGGAACCCCTACACTGCAGATCCCACCAAGATTGCCCTGCCCAAGAGTGTGGCATCAGGGGCTCCTTCTCTGCATCAGGTCAGGTTGGAGAAATGGGATTTTTTTTTTTTTAGGTGAGAGAGCAGGCTATCCCTGGGAGGTACCCGATGGGCAAGAGTTCAGGGTGTGTCTCTTTCTCCCGGATACTAAAGCCAAGCAAGTGTTTTATTTACTTCCAGGTAAAGTCTCAAAAATGGTAGTCCTCACTAACAGGTCCTCCTGTAAGACTCAGAGGACATCAAGGAGCCGCATACTTTGTCCCCGCCACTTGCCTCTGGCTCCGTGGGTAGAACCTGCCGAGCCCAGAGAAGCAGAATGTGCCAGGAATGTCCTGCCACACCTGTTGCCCATGGGCATGTCCCCAGCCATTTACCCTGCCTGGGCATGCTGGGGCATGCCAGCCAAGCCCAACTGGATGCTGCCCGGTGCTTGCCTCCTAGGACCCCAGTGGTCAGTGAGAACTAGCGCGGCCCTTCTTCCTTTCCACAGCGTGCCAGAGGTTCTGCTCATTCTGCCTCTCTGGGGATTGTTTTTCATCACACTCGGTGCAGCTGGGCACCATCAAGTGTTGTTTAAACCCTTCTGAGCCAGCACTGCACATGATTTCATCTGAGCCCGGCTACAAGCCCTTAGAGTAGTTTTGTTTCCCCATTTTACAGATTGCAAAGAGAAATTCAGCATGCATAAAAGAGATGCTAATGCTAAGATCTGGGATAGATTGTACCCCACACATGCTTCTCTTCCCTCTGGGGCCTCACATGTGTTAGGCAAGGGCTTACCACTGAACTTCACCCCAGCTCCTTGTCCATCCTTTCCAACCTCTCATTAATTCGCCCACCAGCTCATCCATCTCTGTTCTAGCAGGCATCAGGGTCAATTAATGTATAGTAGTTCTCTGGCTGAGGTCTATGCAGGTGACTACCCACTAGGATTCTGGCAGCCTGCCCAGGTGTGGAGCTCCAGCCTGGAGGACATGGGGTTCTCTCTGCTAGGCAGAGAAGGCTCCAGGAGGGCTTTGTGGGGGCAAGGCTGGTGCATATTTTAGCTATCCTATGAAGTATGGTGCAATTTCCCAAAGGTAAGAGAGCGAGTTTAGTTGCTGTGAGGTCAGCAAGATCAGACCCTTGGTAGCACCTTTACTTAGAGGATAGACAGGGATTCCGAAAAGCTATGCCTGCTGGCCCCAGGGACGCATATAGATTCCTATTGTGATTTGGCCCGGAGCAGGAGGGGAAACACACTGCCAGCCACAGAGGACAGCCTTGGAGGGTTGGGGACTGCTTCTGATTTGTCACTGCCCAGGTGGGTAGGTCACAGGAATGAGACAACTGTTTCCACAGTGCTTGCTTGCCTTTTCTTTAGGATTTAGAGTTTCCCCTCACAGCTCGAGCCTAGCACTTTGGATTTGGTCTCTGCATCTCATCTGAAGATGTAACAGATGGAACTGGGGTCCACTGCACACGCATTGAAAGTGTGGACACCAGCCCAAGTGTGTCTCCCACGTTTGTGCTGAAGTGCTCCCCCAGAACCCTGTGACGAGCCAGGAGACTTCTCTTTACCCACTCTGGGGATCTGGGTGAACCAGGTACTGCCTTGGGAGTCTAAAAAGCAACACTTTTTCCCAGGACAGGAAGCCCGATTCTAGCCCTGGGCAGGCAGGCAGATGCAGCAAGAAGAACATTGGGACCTCATGGCAGCAATGCCCACCAGGGTGTCCCCTGTCCTGTGTTCTCTAAAAGGACCCAGTGGCCACACACAAAGGCTATGAGATTTACCATAAACAGGCAAGTGTCCACACAGGTATATTTCCTTCCCACCTGCATTCTTGTAGTCTTTTTCTTATTTTTCTCATCTCAACCTCAGATTTAATTGGTGATATTAGGAAAAGAAAGCTGGGCCTGGTAGGTTTTAGTTGTTACTGTTTGTTTGATTTGGGTTTTGTCTATGTAGTTTTGTAAAATTCTTACCAGTAAAGAACAGGAAAGAGAAAAAAAAAATAAACTATGAAGGAGATGCACCAAAAAGCTTTAACATGGAGACAGGGTGACGGCTTCTTTCCTAAAAAATACAAGTTGACTGAAGATTTTTGTCCTTCATCCCTCTCTTAGGGTATCCTCTCCTGAAATAAAAAGTCATACAGACACATTTTTAGATAATGCATTCAAGTTTGGAAATTAAGAATAGTATACATACTGAGAAACCCTCATATTTTCCAAAGGCTCCACTGTCTGTCTCTGTGACAGAAATATCGGAGGAAAGGTTATGAGGCATGGTTGCTTGGGTCTGTGGAGACACAGACTTGTGATTGGTGTGCATGGCAGAAGGGTCCTATTTAACTCGTGGCAACTGAGAAGGGGAAGGGAGGAGACCAGGGTCCCAGTTTTCCTGTCAAAGGCATGGCTCCAGGGACCTAGTTTCCTAACACACGACACCACCCTCAAACAGGTTTGTTCAATTCTTCCTGTCTAGCTATGAATGCAACGTAATACAAACAGTTGTAAACGTCCTTAAAATATGAAACACCTTGTGAGTAATTTGTGTCTTACTTTTTGGTAAATCAGTCGTGCATTCCTCAGGCTTTGTAGATGACAATGTTACATTGCAATACCAAAAAGTTGGACACACCGCCAAGGTGCCACCCCCTCCCGATAGTGACACAGACTGGGGTCTGAGCCTTCAACATGTGAACATTCCCATTTGCACCTATATATTTTATGTGCATTGGCATTGGATCTGCATGTGTATCCGTGTACCATGTGCGTGTCTGGTGCCCATGGAGGCTAGAAGAACATCATATCCCCTGAAACCTGGGTTGCAGACCATTGTGAGCCTCCATGTGGGTGCTGGGAATTAAACTCTTGTTCTCACGAAGAGCAGCTAGAGCCCTTAACAACCGACCCATCCGCTTAGCCCAGCTTCCTACAGGTGATTTCTGTGGCCAGCGTGAGCTGCCTCCTCTGCTTTCCCGGCTAGCTGCAGGCTGTTTATTTTGTGGTAAGCCTGCCTTTATCTGGCTCCATTCATGACTCTGACCTGTTTCCAGTCTTCTTCAGCTGTGTTCTGCGATATGTGTGACTCCTTTGGGATGTGGCAGCTACATCTCCCGTAGGATGCACTCTCTCCAGTAGGATTGCTGGTCACAGGTGATTGGTCACATTTAGATGATCTGCTTTCTGCCCCCTCCTGGTCAGACATTAGGTTTTTGCCAACTAGATAGGCAGACAAAGAACTGTTTCTCTGTGCCCCTTGTCCTTCTTCCTCTCCTTCCCCTTTTGTGACAAGGGCTTGCTATGTCGTTCTGCTGGCCTAGGACCCCTGTGTAGGGCAGGCTGTGACCTTAAATGTGCATGCACTCTCCTGCCTCTGCCTCCCACTGCTGTGTTGTAGACTGTGCTCATCACAGCTTACTGCTGCTACTTTAGTTTGCATTTCTGAGTCAGTCGAGTGTCTTTTCACGTATTTAAGAAGCATTTGTGCCTCTTTTCTGTGTTCTTGTCACTGCTTCTTTTAAAAAACAGCTGTTGCGCTTTCTCTTCCCAACTGAAATTAGGGAGATTAGCTTTGGTTGTGGCTTGAGTTACAGATATTTATTTGTAATTCGTTCTTTGTTTTCTGACTCTCTGGCATTCTTGTGCTTTACTGGGACGTAACTCATGCACGGCACTGCTCACGCATTTGTCACGTGCTATAGTGGTTTGTAGTTTCTCTGCCGAACTCTGCAGCCACCACCACATCTTAAAGCAGAGATGTGCCCACTAGTCATTATTCCCCAGCCCCTGGCAGACACTGATCTGTGTTCTTTCTGCAGACGTCTGCATCCTGGATATCACACAACACACATCCTTTTCTGCAGACTTATTTGTCCTGGATATCATTTATAAACAGAGTCACAAACCACACCCTTTTCTGCAGACTTCTTTCGCTCTGCACACAACTTCCACACTGTAGCATTCTCAGTTCCTCATTTCTGATAGCTTTTGCATCATTTTTCCTCTTCGACCATAGTGAGTGATGCAACAGAGACACTAGGAATGGGTTTCTTCAGGGCACCTACCTCAGAGCTGAACCGCTGGACCTCATGGAAGCGCTGAGTGTGGCATTTTAAGGACCTGTCAGACTGCTCGGTACAGTGGCTCAGTGGCAGCAGCATTGCACATGCCACCTGCTTTTTTTGACATGTACATGTTTCTGTCATGTTTAATTATTTCTTTAATGGCTCTATATTTTGAGTTCCCGAAAGGACGGTCAACCTCGAGATTATAAAGCAGTTCTCCCATTTCCCGCTCGTCCTCTGTGACCTTGTGTTGTGATCTTTGGTCTGCAGTTCATCCTGTGCACACTGTGAGTGTGGAGCCTCTCCGCTGCTTTTCTCCTCCCTGCTTTGAGATTCCATTGCCACCATACATTGTGGTGTGTCTACTGGGAATGTCGTCTCCTGCTGTCTTGGCCTCCACTGATGTGTGCACTTGCTGTGTGTTTCTAGCTCTCGAGGCTTTGCTTAAACATTATTTGCTATGGGGTGGTCAGAAGGATTAGCCTGTATTGTTGGCCGCAGAACTTTCCAGGCTTGTGTCATCTGTTTACTTTCAAAATGAAATGAAAATATCAAAAATGAAATAGCTGGGCATGGTGGCAGAGGTCTGTGATCCCAGCACTTGGGAGGCTGAGGCAGGAGGATCAAGGGTTTGAAACCAGCCTGGGTGACACAATCAGACCCTATCTCAAAACTCAACAAACTCTATAACCATGGAGCTTGAGACCCCAGGTGCAGAAGTGCTCTTGTGCCTTGGGTTGAGGTCACACTGGGCTTCTAAACTGACTTACGGAGAGCTGATGTCTTTTTCAGCTGTGTCTTTCCATTCCTGGTACAGGGAGACAGTGTCTGCCCAGTTCCTGTTGGATGCTCTTTACAACTGTCTTTCACCAACTTTATGCATTCTTAGACACTTATTCCTAGGTGTTTTATCTTTTGTGTGGCTAGCCTGTCTTCTTGGTCTTCACTCGGTGTTTTATTGGAAACTAAGGCAGTTGGTACAGATTCTGAACCAAAGCTGAGCTTTTAGATGCTTGGCAGTGCCCTGCTGTGGGTCATCTAGGTCCTCTGAGCCCAGGCAAAGTTGGGCAGAGAATGGCAAAGTGCAGTTAGCCCCTTCCATGGTGACCTCCATTCATTTCATTATCCAAAAAGTCTGGGACTTTGTTTGAAGCCCTCACCTGGTACAAATGAGAAACTGAAGATGGGCATATCATATCATATCATATCATATCATATCATATCATATCATATCATATCATATATTCCAGGTAAAGTCTGCCCAGCCTTTGCTACACTGTGTCCACCCCCACTTCTGGGCCTGTTCCAGAAGTTGTGAGACCTGATTGCACATCCATTAGTTGTATAAGTCCCTTCTTCCTTCTGTAAAGTGAGGTGACCACACTGGCCAAGAGTGGCTCACTTTTCTAATATGGATTCCTATTGTCTGAGTTACGTTCCATGGATAACAGTATCTAGAATGGGGATAAGGGCTCCGGAGGTGGAGCTGAGAAGGCCTGGTGCACATCAGCACTGCCTCCCTCCCTGTGCACATCAGCACTACCTCCCCGTGCACATCAGCACTGCCTACCTCCCAGTGCACATCAGCACTGCCTCCCTCCCTGTGCACATCGGCACTGCCTCCCTCCCTGTGCACATCGGCACTGCCTCCCTCCCCGTGCACATCGGCACTGCCTCCCAGTGCACATCAGCCCCATCTCTGTGCCCCAGAGTTGCTGTGGGCATTCTGCTGGCCTGTACTGCCCTGAGGGTTGTGGTCTCAGACAGCATTGGCTTTGGCCCTCAGCCAGATCCCTGTGTGCTTTGGAAAGGTCCCTTGACGTTGTTAAGCAAAGAATCCTCTTCACCCCAAACTGTGAGCCAAGTGGTTTCACAAACTCCTTTCTGAGTCTGTGCCGAGTGGAATGTTCACTGCAGAAACAAAATGTTTGCTTTCCAATGGTGAGGGCTCAGGGAGGCCCTCGAAGTTGGCTTCCACACCCTCTGTGTTCAGGCATGCCATCTGCCATCCTGGGGCCTAGAGCAGGAACAGCAACCACCATGTGTTCTGTCGGGTGCCAGCAGAGAGGGGACACTGGCTCATTGCCATTCGGGAAATCTGCAGTGTTCTGGACCTCCAAGGTCTCTTCTTACCTGCAGCACTCTAGGATTGGACCCTTCAGCAGGCACACTGTGAGGCAGTCCCTGAACCAGGCTATGGGGCATGACCAGGGTTCCAACCTGTATTATGACTGGCAGGGAACAGAGGACAAACAGGCATTTGTGCTCTGCTCCAGAACGGGGTGTGTGAAGTTGCGTTTAGTAGGGGAGAAAGGGCATTCCCGTGAGAGGAAGGCATGTCCAGTAGGAGCTGGGTGGCCAGAACGGTTGGCAGCAGAGGGCGTTCACATGGCTTCACCATCCTGAGCACATGTGGGGAGCAGGGCCAGGCTCTGGCCTACCTGAAAGGTATGGTCCGTGAGCATCACTCTAGCCGATCCTTAAGAACTCTGGGTCAGATGGTTATCTTTGGAGTTCATTGTTGTGAAGCAGCCTCTCCCTGGCAGCACCTATTTGATGGGTGACATCAAGACTCTGCCAAACCCTGCCTTTCTTCTCTCTGGGTCTGGTCCTGGTGTCTGACTGAGGCTGTTGGCCCTAGATCTATTCTTCACAGGCCCAGCTTCTTATTTGGCTGTGCCTGTAAATGGACTGTTCCACAATGGACAACCCCTGAGTTAGATCATTTTCTTACAGTCCAAACTACCGTCTGGACTTGCAGCCTCCAGTGTCACCCTGTACTAGACCACAGCACGTAGAATACAACAGGAGGGTGGCTCCCAGAGCTGCAGCAAGGGAATTGCAGAGCAGATAGCCAAGACCCAGAGTGACTGTGGGTAGAGAGGTCCTAAGGGGATCTCCCAGCTTTATGCTGCTGTTCCTAGGGTGGCTCTGAGAGTGGTACGATTTTAGCAGTCATATAGCATACCTGGCTTTGACTGTATGTTGGCTTTTCCGGACTGGAGGTAGTTGGCAGAGTTTTGAAGCATATCATGTCCCCTGGCCCTTGTCCTCTTGTTAGTAAGAAGGGACAAATGACTACCTGAGCTAAAATAGGCTCTGTAGTCTGTCACCCATTGGTGTTGCTCCAAGAGGGGTGGGTGTGCCACAATCCCCTAGCACGCGGCAGATGCTTGCAGAGCATATGCTGGCTCCTAAAGATGGGCACTGGGGAAGCAGTGGCTCAGGAAGGAAGGAGGGAACCTCCCCAGTGATGGCTTCCACACAACAGGTATTTACTGCGCCCATCAACCTGTTGGCTTCTGGAACCTGGGGTCTGGGAAGAGCCCAGAGTCTTTGGTGCCAAATCAGTGGTGCTATCGGGGCCCCGAGGACCACGACTCATTTCAGCTCCTCATCTTAGTCCTTGGCATCCTGGCTTTCCCACCAGGTTTTCCAGGCAGTGTCTCCCACATGCCTGAGAGTCAGGAGACCATCCAGGCTCAAAAAGGCCCAGAGCACTACACAGAGAGGAGGACCGAGTGAGCACAGTCTTGTTGACCCTGCTTGAGAGTATATATAAAAGACCAGACATGGTGGTCTTTAATCAGAGCACTCAGGAGGCAGAAGCAAGTGGATCTCTGTGATAGTTTGAGGCTAGTAAGAACTCCGTAGTGAGATTCTCTCTCAAAATAAATAAACAAATCAAAAGCAAACCCAGGGAAACTACATGCTTTGTCAGCCCCAACACAAAGGAGACATTGAGAATTTGTCTCGTGGCCTGTTGTTTTTAGACGCTTGCACAGTTCTGTTGTACAGTGTCTGCTTGGGCAGGAAGTGCCTCCACTCAGGCAGATCCAAGGGCTCAGCCCTATGCAAGGCCAGCTAGAGCCAGCTGCCTGCCTGGCCTCATGGACTGGCCTTGTTGTTCTGGTATCTTAGAAGGATTTGAAGAGACTCTAAGACCTATAACATAGAGAGGGCAATAATGTTTGGCTTTTCTTTTAAGTCTCTACTTATGTGTTTGTATACGTATATGTGCACATGCGTGTGAGTATGTTCAGATGTTTGCATCTGTGCATCTGTGTGTCTGTATGTACACACGCATGGAAGCTAGAGGTTAACCTTGGGTGGTGTTCCTCAGTGGCTATCCACCTGTTGACTCCTTTATTCTATCACATATGTATGCATGCTTTCATGAATGTGTGTGTACCACATGTGTGCAGCAGCCCATGGGGGCCTGGAAAGGGCATCAGATCTCCTAGAACTGGAGTTGCAGGTGGTTTTGTGAACTGACATATGGGTACTTGGAATCAAAGCCAGTCTTCTCCAAGAGAGACAGCTGCTCTTAACTACTGATCTATCTTTCTAGCCTCCATCCTTGTTTTTTTGACAAGGCCTCTCTGATTAGGTCAAGCTGGCTAACCAGCAAACCCCTAGGATCCGCCTGTTCTTGATCCCTAGCTCTGGGGTTATAAGCATGCACCACTGCACCTGGCTTTAAAAAAAAACCAAACCAAATCTAAACAAAAAAACAGATTGCGGAGATCCAACTCAGGTCCTTGTTGCTTGTGTTGTCGTGTTGCTTAGTGACTGAGCCATCACGACATGTTGTTTTTCTGGGTTCATTATAAAAGGGAAATGATATGGGAAAGAGAAGCAAGCATGGCAGCCTCGAAGCACGGTGACCGCAGAGGGACTGGACACTTTCTGTCCAGGAGAAAGCATGTCTGCACTTGGTGAACATCGCCTGTCACCACCAGACACTGACATCCTCATGCAACAGCTGTCCTTCGAACATGGCTGCTCAGGGGGGCGGTGTCTCTAGCAGCCTTGGCTCCTCAGCAGACTCCAGGTGGTAGTGCTGGGGGCCCAGCAGCAGTATCTGCTCAGGGCGTGGCATTCCTGCTCTAGAAGGAACAGAGGAGGAGGTCCTGGGGAGAAGCGCCCTGGAGCACAGATGTGTGACGGACCCTGTGGTCCCTCATGCCAAGCCTTAGGTACCATGTTTTAGTTCCAAGAAGTAGAGCTTGAGCCGGGGATTACTAAGCAGGTGTTTGATGGAGGGCAGGGAAGCTGACAAGACTCAGAAAGGCTGAGTAGCAAGGCAACACGGGAGCTGGGTCTCTGCCTCGGGCTCGGGTAACGTGGCTAGCCTTTGAGATGTCATTCTGCTGGCTGCAGGACAGTACATATTTCGCCTGTGGAGTTCATCTTGAGCTGGGCTGCCCCTGTGAAGAAGGTGTCCTTCAGGCCTCTTAATCCCCAGGCATTCCGAAAGGGACAACTGTGACCAGGCAGCAGCCAAGCCATGCAGAGTAGGTGCTTTGGTTTGACTAAGGGAACTCGGTGGGATGTCCGCAGCCCACTCCCTGCCCCCAGTTTGCTTCCACTTGCCTTTGCATTTCTTAAAATATCCCGCTGGAACAGCTAGCTCAGAAAGAACAATGCATTTCTCAGGTAAGGAGGCAGGAAGCAAGGCCACAGGGCACCAGAGAAGCCCAGCCCCTGTGGCTTTAGAATCTAGGTTGCCTGTACTCCTCCTCCGAGGCCTGCAGCAGGGTGAGAAGGATGCTGTGCCATCTGTTCTTAGGCATACACCCCCCCCACCAGCTGGCCTGTCTGTGTCCCCAGATGCCCACTTCTAAGTATGAGGGACAGAGCTTATAAGCTTGGGGCCCTTGGCACCCAGGCAGCGTTCCCTGGGCGTTGGGGGTGGGGGTGGCGAGCTTTGCTGTCATCTGCTCTGCTCAGGTCTTACTTAGCCTTCCGTGTCACTGCTGAGGAAACAGATGGTTTGGTAGCTTAGAAGATCTTTCTGAGGTCCCCTTGTCATGCTTGACATGTTGGCCCGTATCACCTGGAGAAGGGAACAAGCTGATCTGGCACAAGGCTTGGCAAGGCAGTTGCCCTGTCCAGGCACAGGGGCCGAGGGTATGCTGAGCTGACATGTTTCCCTCAGGGGATTGGGATCCAGGAAAGAAAGAACCCCAGGAGTTAGCCGCTTTCATCACTGCCCAGCCCAGAGCCTCCTACCCGGAAGGAAGATGCTGGAACAAGTCTGTGTATAACAAAGGCCCTACGGCTGGGAGAAGAGTTAGCAGTGTTTTCCGGCTGGCAGGCCCAAGGCAGCTGGTGCTGGGTACTGAGCCAGAGACCCAGGCTAGGGCAACAGCATGGTCAGTGGTCCCTGTTGTGACTGACTAGAGCTGAGGGCTGCTTGGTTTGGTAGAAAAACTCCCTGGGTGTGGTTTTGTTCTAGAGTCCTTCTTGTGGGCTCAAAGAACGGGTTCAGTGTCTCTGGTCATTAGCCTGAGGCCATAAGGACAGTTCCCACCCAGCTTGATGGCCTGTAAGAAGTGGGGCGCCCATCCATGGGCCTCAAGAACAGAAGTTGCTGGGTGAGGCAAAGTATGTCCTAGAGTAGCAGTTTCAACTTGGGATGATATGTTCACGTGGCACCTGGAACGTCACCGTTCTGTGCTTTCCCCGGACTCTTTTGAGGGTACGCGGGTCTCCAGGTTAGCAACAGCCCATGCAGTGCTGGCTCGCTCTTCCTGGGAGCCGCCTGACCTGCTAGGAGAGGGTAGACAGGCGTGCTGAGGATACAGTGCACCTGAGCATGGGTACACAGTGTGTGTCTCCACCTGGGTGGGCTTCCCAGGGATGGGCTTCTGGACAGAACACTCGCTGCCTCATTATGGCAGCCGCATATTCCCTGGCAGGTGGAGCATGTCACCAGATGGAGTGTTCAGTGGTGGCTCTTGTTTTTAACTGTGGCCAAATGATTGAATTTTGAGTCATCAAACTTTTCCAAGTGCTCTGGCTTGGGGGAGGGAGACACACGGACAGACGGACAGATAGATGGCTCTGGGGATTATTTGGGGGGATTGCTGTGATATTCTGTGATTTACCTGGGACAAGATACACCACCTAGACATGTAGCTTCCCACCCTGCTAAGAAGCAAGAAAGTCTCAGTTACTACAGACAGTCGGGGGAAGGGTGGCCCCAGGGTGCCCTTGGTCACCATGTTTAACACACAGACCAACATTCGGAGGTTGAGGTAGCTCTCCTGAAGCCATGATGCCATACGAGTCTGATTCAGCTTCTGAAATGACCTGTGGAACCTTGGCACTTTTTAGGTCTAGCAGATGGGTCCCCAGTACCCTACTGTGGGCTATGTCCATAGTAACATAGCTGCTGGTCTATCCACTGCAGCAGCAAGCCCTTGGAGCCAGTCACTGAGGAGCAACAGAGTGGACTTAGGCTCTAGAAGCCAGGGAAGTCATCATCTCTGCACTAAAGGGACCACATCTGGCTAGGGGTCGCTTCTCCACAGGTGACACCTTCTCGTTGCCATTCTTACATGATGAAGGGGGAGAGGTGCTTCCCCAGGCCTTACAGCGCTAACCCTCAACTCATCGAGGGCTCCGCCCCCATGGCCTAACCCCCAGTGACCTCACTTCTTAATACTTTAGGCATTGCCATGAATTTGGGACACACAGTCTGAACACATTCTGCTGTTACATTGGGCACAAAGTTGGGACCTATTAGCTGTACCTTAGATCATCTGCTGGGCAAGATCAAGGTGAGGCAGGATGGCCCCAGCAAGATAAGGAGAGCACAGTTCTAGAGCCCTGGGCAGGGAGCATTTCTCTTGGGGCTGACCTCAAGGCCCCTGCCTCTTTCACTTTGTGGCTTACAGAGAACAACGAGGCATGTTCTGGCATCTGGCACAGACGTGGTGATGCTCAAGTACCGTTGGCATCACCCACCCAGCAGCCAGTGAGCACTGGAGACACCTGGGCGCTAACTATACATGGCTCTTTGCTCCTACACAGCTATTGAGGCAAAAAGATGCAATGCTTAGCCAGGGATGCAGTAGGGTGGGTTGGGCTCCTGAGCCCTTGACTAGTCCTAGTCTCACCCCTAGGCCTCCTCCATCCCTGCAGTCTGGCCCAGGAAGGAGCGGCCAGTGTTGAGCCATCTCTCTCTCTTGTACCATGCTGTTTCACTCAGCTCAGGTCAGTGGCTTGAAAGGCAGAAGTCACCCCCGAGTCGCATCCAAGTATTGCTGTGGTTGGGAAGGAATGTGTTCTGTGACTGTGGGCTACGTCAAACATCAAATAAATCTCAGCATCAGCAGGGTCTTACAGCTGTGGGGTCTTCTGGCCTGGGCCTGAATCTCAGGACAAGATGGTGTCCCAACCTTTTTCCCTGAAACCCAGAGTTGAGCCCCTTAGCACCCCAGCCTGTTCCTTTCTCTTTTCTTTCCTGATATTTAGTTATTAGGCACATGGGAGGGTACTCTGGTGAGCTTGTTGAAGTCAGGGGACAACTCTTGGGAGTCAGTTCTCTCCTTCACCACGGGGGTTCTAGGGATTGATCTCAGGTCATCAGGCTTGGTGGCCAGTGTCTCCACCTATTGAGCCATCTTGTCTGCCCCTCCTTTCTTTTTTAATTGAAAGATCTCAAGAAAAGTGGACCCATCAGAAGGGTGTTTCTTGCAGAGTGTCGGAACAGCATGTGTGCCTGTGATAGGCACAGCCACTTTCCCCTAGAGAGGGCACCTTTCATCTTTGTCTGTTGAGCCTGTTCTAATAGCCTGTTTGCTGTGGTGGCTGGCAGACATAAATACTTCAGCCTGTAAAAGGATTGGGGCCCCTGGGACAGGCCTGTGTCTTTCATCGGCTGGTGAGAGGCAGCAGGCGCTATTAAGTTCCTGCGCTCTGGGGAGAAGCCAAAGTCTGCTCCTCTTTCCCCAGTTGACTGCAGGGCCTCTGATGGACATCAGGCAGGCCACAACCCCCATCCATGTCTGCTTAGGAGACCCACATCTGAACTGTTTGGTGGCACCAGTGTGCAGTGTCAGGGCTGACACTCTGCTCAGTGGCTTCGACACCATCTTTAGTGATACTTGGTGTCGCACCAGGGAGGAGCTCTTGTGCAGCCACACTTCCTCTCTGGGGCTAGTAGATGTCCCACATAAGGTGGGGACTGTCACATGTCTTTCAAATAAGGTTGCATAGGCCCCCAACGGGTGACGGCTAGAAGCAGCTGGAGCCCGGCCTCCTGCTGCAGATCAGTGTGGGTCAAAACCACTGCATTTTCAGCCTCAGTTGGAACCCAGAACCCATATTAAACCAGACATCTGGAAAGTTCTGAATATCCAGTTGGGACATAGATAAAGATCTCTCGCACTCTGGTCATGGAAGTGGGTGGGATAGGAATGATGGCAGTGGTGTCCCCTGGTGATAACTCCATCTGACTCAGCCCCCTTCTCATAAGGTGGCATTGTGTCATGTGCTCACTATCACCCTGGTCTGTGTCTCAGAGGACATGCGGAATCTGGATCACTCACGGGTATTATTTAATACCGTGTAGCCATGAGTATTCATGTCAGGGTCCGAGATGTAGTTCACGATACAGGGCACAGTTAGCACACGTGAGGGTCTGGTCCAACCTCGAGCACCACCACCAAGAAAAAAAAAAATCTTGTTTCTGTTTTCATGCATGCCTTGCACTGTCTTCTCAGACTCAGTCACAGCCTCAGGTAAAAAATATTCAGGAAGAACTGTATCTGCCTAGGACATGTGCACACCACAGGGTTAGCAGCTACTGAGAGGGCATTTGCATCATAGCAGGTCCTGTCCAGATCCTGAAGCTGACCATACATACAATCTCATACAAGGATTTGCGCACCGAAGAGGGAGGAGGTCCTAGAACCAATCCCAGATGAGGGACATCTGGAATGAAATGGCCTTAGCAAGGCTCAGCCTTCCCACAGTCTACTGAAAATGTCACTGAGGGACATCTGGAATGAAATGGCCTTAGCAAGGCTCAGCCTTCCCACAGTCTACTGAAAATGTCACAGATGGACCTGTCTCTCTGCACCCCAGTGGGGCCTCATTCAGTTCTTGCCCCTCTATAGTAACTGCAATTGTTACTTTTTAGCAACACAGTGTTCAGTAGCCGGAGTGGGGGGTGGTGGGGGTGGGGGTTGTACTTCTTCATGAATCGGTCTCACTCATGGTGGATTTGCTACAGCCTGGCAGATGAAGTGCCTGCTAGGCTTTGTGGGGCTTTGTGGGGTGTGCGTGGCTCGAGGTTCCAGGAGACCAGCCCTTCGCTGACCGCTGACCATCGTATCTCTTCTCCCACAGAACTGTCAGACCTTCAGCAGCCTCAGTTGTCTGAGCGTGGGGGTGGAAGACCCCAGCTCCCCGAGCCCCTTTGCCCTTGTCAGCAGCACCCGATCCTGGACCACCTTGCTCTCAGCCTCCAACCCGGGGGGCAGGACCCCTGCCGCGACCCCGGTTCCAGAGCCTGCTCCCCATTCCTTCGACGATCACTTCCCCTGCCAGGAGGACCTGTCGTGTGAGGAGTCGGATGGCTGCAGTCTAGACGAGGATTGCTGCAGGAAGGGGGAGCCGGCCGCAGCCTGGCAGGGCCTTGGAGCCGGCACGAACAGCCTCTGCTCTCTGGACGGCGAGCTGGACATTGAGCAGATTGAGAACAACTGAGGGGGCTGTGGGCTGCGGCCCAGGGCAGAGGCTCTGCAATGGGTGGACCCCATCCACTTCCAGGGAGCAGCTGTCACCCTGCGGTGCCCATACTTGGGAAGGCAACTTGGCCCCACCTCACAGGCAACTGCTGGCCTCCCACCAGTTCCATGGAACTACTGTAGCCCCAGAACAGGTTTTTTGGTTTGGTCTCCTCCTCTTTGTTCCTCATGGAGTGCTGGGTAGCCATTCTCCAGGAGGGCTGGGCCAGCTGCATCCCACAGGCAGAGTGCCAGGGGCCTGAGCCCACCGTGGCCTCGCTCAGGTTCCGCCTGGGGA
This sequence comes from Myodes glareolus, assembly GCF_982192425.1. Classification (NCBI taxonomy): domain Eukaryota; kingdom Metazoa; phylum Chordata; class Mammalia; order Rodentia; family Cricetidae; genus Myodes; species Myodes glareolus. The sequence continues at coordinate 71,503,262 of NC_142032.1, forward strand.
GTTGCCCAAAGCCTCCTTTACTTAGTTTACTCCGTGCCTTCTCTCCCAGGTCTCCCTGCCTCCGGCTTGGGAAGGTTCGGGAGACGCCTCTTGTAGTGACACCAGACCGTGTGGCCTTAATCCATTTGGGGCACTGTGCAGGGATTCTGGGGGATAATCCGTGTCCCATTTTTGGGGACCAGGGGATAGGTCAGGGATGACCAGAAGCCATTCATACTGGGTAGGTATTTGGTGGTTGTGTTGACTGAAAGGTGGGCCCATGAGTTCTCCCATGGCACCAAGAATCACCCACGCCTCTGCCAGCACAGGGGCTGCCTTGGCAGGGCTGGCACTGGCAGCCTTCCTACTCCCCAATCCCCGAGGGCAGAGTTAGGTGGATTCAGCCAAGTGTAGAGATGTCAGTGACAAGATGACCTCTTCATAGTGTCCTCAGGAACTACAAGCAGGTGCAGGAGACTTGGACCTGTGTACATTCCTGGGCAGAGGGATGTCTACTGGCCGCTTTGCAGGCTGCCCACTTGGCAGGCATCCCTCTGCGGTGACCTAGGCCGGGGAGCCTGCAAGTCACAGCATTCCTAGCACATTGTTGCTTGTTCACAGACACCGCTGGCTTTAATCAAAGTGTACTACCACTGGCTTCAGAACACCCCCTCCCAGTCCGCTGATGCGAACCTAGCTCTAAGGTTCTTCTCTGCAGGCCCAGCCACAGCATGGCTTGAATCACACTCCCCCTCGCAGCTCCTCACTCCCCAGCATAGTTCCCAGAGGGTCTCTGTCCAGGCAGCTCCCCCATCCTCCCTACAGACAGGCCACAGGGCTCTGCACTCTGGGACTCTGGCTTTTAGCAAACTTGGCATCTTCTGCAGACAATAGCAAGTGGGCTGGCTTACACAAGTGGCTTGTTTTCCCATAAGGCTAAAAATAACTGGTGCATTCTCTCGAGTTCATGGACATGTGATCTAGGCACTTCTGTAGTCACTCTGCTGGGCCTACCCTCCATGGATCCATCCTCTGCTGGTTGAGCCGAAATGGTTATCTTTCTCCTAAAGAAAGAGCTCTATGGGGCCCTTCTGTTTAAACTTTGTCAATCCACCCGAAGGACCGAGGCTCAAGTTCTGATGTATAGGTAATGTTTCTTTAGTCCCACTCCTATAGCCCCGGGTTGGGTAGCATGGTGGGTACCTGTGGTGGTGGGAGACCAGCGGGACTCAGGGCACCGGAAAGCCAAAGTAGAAAGCTGACGAAGTCATGACATGGGAGCCCTGCCTCGTGGCTCGTGGCAGCCACACTTTCTCTGTATAAAACCTGGAGGAAGGTAGCTGAGAGGGTGTGGGGAACACACACCAGTGCCCAGAAAGCCCACAGTGAGAGGTTCTGGGTCTGGAGTCGTCCCACAGTCCCTGAATCCCACCCTCCTAAGGATGGTAGAGGCCCAGCCCTGTCCCCTGGCCCATTTCACACAGCACACTAAGGCCACAGCCTCCACCAGTAGCCATCTGCCTGGCCTGTGGCCTGGGACCAGCCGCTCTGGTGGCAGGTGGGTCTGAGAAAGCTGCTGTAATGGACGGCTTGTCTTGAGGCTACCTTCCTTAGGCCTGCTGGCTGAAGGACAGTTATCCTTTCGGACACTGTTCCCTGGGCAGTAAATGCTCCAAACCTGGGGTAGGGCTGGCCCTTTTCAGCTTCCTCAGGCCTCTCTGAACTGTCCCTGTCCTACTAAGGCCTCAGTCCGAGCCCCCAGCATAGTAGCCAGAGAAGATGGCAGGAGCTTTTCTGCTTAGAGAAAGACTGTCTTCATTTACTTTTTGACATTCTTTTAACTGAGCAAAGCAGGTCTCTTCTGGAAGGTGCCCATGTGTCTTTCAGCTGCCATGTTACCCAGACTCATTCATCTGCCCCATTCACTGGATCCAGCACCTCTGGTCTTGGATCTCTTGGAGGAGGCTCCCACGTGCTTGGCACCACAGTCAGCAAGCAGAGTGGCTTAGTCTCCAGCGTGTGGCTTCAGCAGTCGGCTGGCTTCAGTACGGGTGACATTAAAAGCCTGCCTGTGAGTGCCATTCCCCCAAAGAAGCAGAGGGTGTGCTTGATCACTCATTTGCCTAGGGAGCCCAAAGGTCTAGAGCAAGGTGTGGCCCCACCATAGCCACCCAGGGGAGAGGGCCATCCATCACCTTGTACGCCCGCTCACTCCAAAAGCCACTGCGCTGAAAGGAGTTGCTCTCCCGGCAGGTACCTGACCTGAGTTCAGGGCGGCGGCCTAGACAGTTTACATGGCTGGCTGCCCACGCTTGCCTTACTCATGGGTGGTGAAGGTAGAACCCGGTCCGCACCCATGGGCTTCCTCGTGCACAGGCCCGAGGAACTTGTTCGCCCACACATGCAGATGTGCAGAAAGCCTTACTTAATTTCTTTTCTAAATTTGTATGCAGAAAGAAAAGTTAAATAAGAAAAACAACCATACTAAGCAGGAAGTGCCCTCTCCCCATTTCCAGATGGGTCAGCAGACAGACGGCATTGTTTTTCCTCGGGCTCATTCAAGGGCCATAGCAGTTAGAACTCACCCCTGGATCCTGTCCCCCATTTCCACTGATGCAGTTAAAATTACTTGAATGATGGCCACTGAAAATGTAAGCTAGGTGCCAGGGCTCAGGGACCCTCTGCCCATGCAGCCCAGATGCTGCCCCTTGCCACATCCATGCTGCTGGTCAGACCCCTCCCCTTGGTGCCAGGCCCCTTAAGGAGGAAGAGAAAGCGATTTTAAAGTTGCGGACTGATGGAGCTCCTGTAGCCTAGGTAGGATAGCCTGACCTCCTAGCATGGTCTCACTGACAAATGAATTACATTGTCAGTGTCGGGGATGCCCCGGGGTCAGGAGCAGATGGTCCCGCAGGTTGTCCTGGGGCCATGTGTGCTGTCCCCGCCAGCGGGCAGCGGTGGTACTGTTTCAGGTAGTATGGTGACTGGCGTGGTGAGTCGGGCCCCCACCAGGGCAGCAGTCCGTGGGCAGCCTGTGCTGGGCCTCTTCACTAGCACCGCGCACCACTGCCTGCCCTCCCACACAGGCCATGACTGCCTCGCGCTACGGTCGCTCTAGTCTCAGGAATTCGCTTGTTACTTTTACTGTGTAAATAAAGCTTCCTGGTCCAACACCCGGCTGCCTGGGTACGGCTGTGTGGTTTTTGTTGGGTGCAGTGAACCGGCCGTTCTCCTGTCCCCTCTTGTCCATGAGAGCGTCGGCTCTGGACTGACTGGGAAGACAACAAGGTGGATTCCTGTCCTCATGCCTTGGGGACAGACTGTGGGAGCGACTTCTAGAGACGGCTAGCCAAAGCCACCATCACAGCCTCAGGAGGAGCCGGAGACCTAGGCCGCCATGAGTGAGTGGGGGTGGGGGGGGCACATGCTGCCTTGCCATTTCTGAGGTGAGAGCAAGAGAGGAAGCTGACCTGGCTGAGAGACAGGGCCACCAAGAAGAGTCCCACAGGGACTGGGCAGCCAACTTCCCTCTCCACATAGCAGCAATGAGGTACAGCTGGGCTGTCAGCTTGGGGCGTTTGCCCCCACAGAGGGCAGCACAGTTCAGAACTCTGATTCTTGGGCTGTGGAGACATTAGAACACACAGTTCGCCCCCCAGAATGGGTCCATAGTCATGTGCTTAGCTCCAGACTGGAGACCTGGGTAACCGCAGCTCAAGAGATGTACTGTGTCAGCTGTCCCAAGGACCCCAGTAGAGAATAGTCAGTTTCTGTCACCCAGTGTTGGGCCCTGTTACCTGGCCTTGGAATGCTCTCCCAGACCCTCTGCTATGGCCAGTGTGCAATCCTGGAATAAATACCCTTCTGCTTTGCTTTTTTGATGACAGATCCTCTGCCAAACAATGGTCTATGAACATGTAATTTAAGAAAGGGGGAAGGGATGGTGGCCAGAGAGACGGCTCAATGGTTAAGAACCAGAGCCCCCAGATTCAGTCCCCAGCACCCACAGAGCAGCTAACAACCATCTGTAACTCTAGGGATCCAGTGTCACCTTCCGGTCTTCCTGGGTACTACATGCGTGTGGTCCACAGACATGTGTAGGCAGAACATCCGTAAACAAAAAAATAAAAATTTTAAAAGAAAAAAAAGAGGTGTTTTGGAGTAGTGAAACGCACCTGTAGCCCCAGTACTCAGGCGGGTGAAGCAGGAGGATTACATATTCAAGGCCAGCTTGGGGACCCTGTCTCAAAAAACAAAAACAAAACAAAACAAAAAATGGAAAAACAACAACAAAACCATGGGCTAAGGATATAGGTTAGTGGTAGAGCCCTTGCTAGCATGTGCCAGGTGCTGGGTTCACTCCCTAGAGCCACCAGAACAATACAACCCACAAAACCACCCTTGGGGCCAGGGAGAGAGCTCGGCAGGTGAAGACCATCCCTTGCACACTGGCATACACCCATACTCATACAACATACGCCATATGCACAGTTAAATTCGAGCACACGCAGGAGATCTCAGGCTGGCCATCATTTGGTCTTCCCAGGACACCACCCTTCTGCCTTCTGTCTATGGTAGGTAAGGTAACAACAAGAAAGAGGGTGAGGAAAGTCACCAAGCACGGCCCAGCTTTCCAGATCCCCAAAGGCAGGGCACAGTGGCCTTGGATGACCCAACATTCCCTTACCTGCACCTCAGACTCCCCAGTGGTGCCAGCTTCATACTGACCCTGCTCCAGCCCAAGCTGACAGCATGACTGCCCTGGCCTCTGTCCTGATGCCTCCATAACATTTCTGTGTCTTCTGCACTGTGAGGTCTGCTTAAAAGAGGCTCCCCACTCGCAGCCAGGCTTGGGCTCAGAGGGAGCAGTATCACACCATGCCCTGTTCACTGGGCAGCTGCAGGCCTCAGTGTTCTACAGTCCCCAAGCTCAGCTGGCTCACAAGTGCATTCTTCCAGGGATGCTCCCAGTCACTAAGCAGGCCCCTGTCTGTACACAGGGATGGTGACCCAATGGGCCTCTGTGAGTGAGTTGATGCTGGCTCTTGGTACACTAGAGAGCAGCCCTTTCCCGAAATGTGCATAGAAAAAAAGTCAAGAAGAAAACACCCTGGCCTGGACAGTGGCCAGACCTCCAAATGGCTACTGGTTTCTTTTTAAACTTTTTGGTTGTATTTCCTACAGTAATACTGCTTCTATGGCCCCAAAACATCAAAACCTAGTGCAAATTGCTCAACATACCTACCACCTGAAGGAAAGCTGTAGCTACAGTGCTAATCCCACTGGCTTGTGAGGCGGGTTCCTGAGCACCCTCTACCCTTGCCATGTGGTTGGGGCTCCTGTGTCCCCATTTTACAGTGACCTGCGGGCAGCTTCTTCCTGACTGGTCCACCTGTTGAGGACATCAGAGGCGGTGGGGACCTTTGTGATAATCCTATAGGCTGACTGGTGGGCAGCTGAAAGACCAAGAGAAGGAAAGTCATGCTACTGGGCAGTGCTGTTCCCCTGAGAAGCATCGAGGCAAGGGGCTGTTGGATCTAGATGAGTAGGAATGGATTTTCTCTTGCGGGAGAGGACAGCCGTGTGCTGGGTGATCGCAGCCCTGGGGTCACCACAGGCCGTCTTCACGGGCTTTTGGATGAGGCTGAAGGGAGCATCTTAGAATCCAATTTTAGAAAGGGCACAGGATGTGGGGCTAGACCTTGGAATCTCCGCTCTGCCTCTTCCTTCTGGATCTTGGATGAGTCACTTTAAGGACCATCTCACTAAGCCCACTGTGGCTCAGAGGACAGCATGATCTCTGCCCAGATCATCCAGGGTTTGCAGAGAAAGCTCAGCTTATCTGGAGAGACCAGCTGAGAGCCAGCACAGCGGCAACCTCTAAGCAAAAAAGGAAAGAGTCCCAGTACCCATAGGACACATTCACTAGCAAACACAACCCCCTGCATGGCTCTAGTGTCCACACACCCTCTGTTCTGTGCTGCTGTGGGACAATATTGGAACTTTCTGTGTATCCAGCTATGAAGTCAGAGACCCTTCTTTAAAGGTCAGCGACACTGGCCAGACTGGTGGCCCCTCATCCTGATGCAGACATTTGGCCACTGTTTGTCTGATAAACTAGAGGTCAGCCTGCCCAGCAAGGCCCTGCTGGTGTGCTCACAGTGCCGAGGGACCCAGGCTTCAGTGTGTCTTTGTCTAGGGAAATCTCATAGAAGACCCATGATTCCTTTATGTGTTTGCAGTTGTACCGGTGTGTGCATGCACATGTGGAGGCCAGATGTCAACCTCAGGTTTTGGTCCTCAGATGACTGTGTGTGTGTGTGTGTGTGTGTGTGTGTGTGTGTGTGTGTGTGCGTGTGCGCACATGTGTGTGGAAGTCAGAGGTCAGATGTCTTCCTCCTCAATCTTTCTACCTATGTTTTCTTTCTCACTGCCTTTCTTTATTTGAACATGTGTGAGCGCATGGGCCACAGCATGGGTGTGGAGGTCAGAAAATAAGTTGCAGAAGTGGATTCTCTCCTTTCATCTTACATGCCCCAGGGATCAAACTCATGTTGTCAGGCTTGATGACAAGTGCCTGCTCACAGAGCCACCTTGCCATCCTGTCTGTTATCTTTTGAGAGAGAGTCTCCTACTGAACCTGGAGCTCACTGATTTGGCTAGACTGGCTGGCCATCCAGCCCCCAGGACCCTCCTGTCTCCAATGCCCTGGTTTTGTACTGGTACACTCTTTTTCAACCTGAGTTCTGGGAGGCCAATACAGGGCCTCATGCTTGAATGGCTAGCTAGTGACTAAAGCATCTTGCAGCTAACTTCCTTCTCAGTGAGTTCTCTTCCAGTTGACTTCTTTACCCACTGAGGCAATTCCTTAGCTGATCTCTTTTCATGACTTCACTTCATGGTGAAGTCTCCAGAGATTCACCAACGGCTTCTGGATCAATTGAGGGAAGAAACAGCAATACCAGGTATCCATTCGACAGATTCTGAAACCCAACACTTTGGGTAGGAGGGAGTACTGTCCCAGAGGCCCTTCAGAGAAGGCCACTGCCCTTTGCCTTGTCCCACTGCAGACAGCATGGCTCACTATGGCCAAGTGTAGTGAGGCACTATGGTTGGAGACGGCCGTGTTGCCCTCAGAGTCAAAAGTTGGAGGCTTGATCCCCTAGGTGGTGGTATCAGGAGCCAGTGGGACCTTTAAATATGGAAAGTCTTCTGGGTAGTGGCAGCACACACCTTTAATCCCAGCAGAGGCTTTCAGATCTCTGTGAGTTCAAGGCCAGCCTAGTCTACAGCTCAAATTCCAGGACAGCCAGGGCTACACAGAGAAATCCTGTCTTGGGGAAAAACAAAACAAAACAAAACAAGACAAAAGTGTCAGGTCCTTAGGTCTGCTGGGGACATTCCCTCAAAAGGGACACCCCCTCTGTCTTCCCATCTTACCATGGCAGATTCCATGAGCTCTTTATGAGTCTTCAACTGAGGCTGGTGCTGTGCCCTCCAACCTCCCAGACTGAGCTATATAACCTGCTCTTCTCTCTTTTCTTCCTTTTTTTTTTTTCTTTCAGTTTTGGTTACCATTTTGGTGACAGTTTTGCCGTGTATCTCAAGCTGACCTGGAATTTGTGGCAATCCTCCTGCTTCTATTTCCTAAGTGTTAGAATTATGAGCATGTAACCCCACCACACTCAGCCTGCCTCTGGTATTCTGCTGTAGTAATGAAAACTCAGGACTGGTGAGGTGCTTGCCATGCAAACCTGACGATCTGAGTTCAAGACCCCAAAACTATGTAAAGGTGGCAGGAGAGAACCAAATCTAACAAGCTGTTCCTCTGACCTCCACAAGGGCACCTATGTCATACATACATGTAACATGTCCATACATACATGTAACAGATAGGATTGAAAATAAAATCTTTAAAAATATGAATGAATACAGGAGTCAGGGCTGGTGTTTGCCCTGGTCTGTCTTCTCCCATTAGAGACAAAGAAACTCTCCTTGGCCACTATCAGCCTCCATGTCTTAATTTCTTAAAGGGGTCAGAGCAGGTAAGAAGTTCTGTAGCCTTGGCCCTCTACTGTTCAGTGGTTCCAGCAAGTGGCAGGAACAGGGCTGGAACTTAAGACCCTGTTCGGGGCCTCCATTCTCTCTCTACCCACTTTAGACCCTCACCAACAAAAGCTGAGTCAAAGGCCGGACTGTTGATTGTTTATTGAGTCATTAGTTTGTTCTGTGCACTGGGCACAACACATTCAAGTCTGTGCATCCTGACTCCACGGTCCTTCCTGTGCCTGCAGCCTTGACTGTAGAGGTGGACATTTCTGCTCTGTGGGAGGGTAGTTGTCCGTTGCCTAAGTTGCCCATGTCTGGGTAACTCGTGGGGACAGGGAGGGCATTGGACTGCCATAGAGAAGGGGTAGGGGGCAGAGTGCTAATCAGTCACTCTGCCTGGGGCCACGTAGGGCTATGAGTTGTGGGTAGGCTGGCTCAGCGCTGGGCTTCCCGGACTGTACAGGGCACGCCCCTGGGTTTTCTGTAGGTCCCTCGCTCACATGGGAAAGAGGAGTCAACATGTGTCAGCCAATTGGATGGTGCCAATAAAAGGACCACGTGCCAATGGTAACTGAAGGAACTCAGGGACTCAGTCTCAGAGGGACCTTCCAGCCATGTCCGAGGGTTTCGTTTTCTGGAGGACTAACAGGTCTCTTCTGCCTTCCTGGATGTCACTATAGGGAACATGGCATGGGCCAGGGAGGGGAGCAGGCCAGAGGCTAGGGAGGGAGGCTGAGGAAGGGGATGTCTAGCTGTGGCCCAGGGACAAGCATCCCAGAACTTCCTGCACCCACCCATGCTGGCAGTGGGCAGAGGGCAGGGCCAGCAGAGCTTTGGGCAGCCTGGGGCCTGGAAGTGTGGGGAGGGGGACACAGTGGTGGGAAGAAGCGTGGGCACAGGGTGGTGTGCTTGTCCACTGGCTCTGATGGCCTGTCACTTGTCCGTGTGTCGCAGCAGCAGGTCCACAGCCTCCGCAAGGTTGTCCACGTACCCGTCAGCTTTTACTTCTGGATGATGTTCATCGCTGGGCCTGGAAGACAGAGCTGTGGATTAGTTTAGTAGCAGGCAGTCCATCTCCATCGCTGTTACTGCTGTATACTAGAACCCAGGCAACACAGAGAGAAGACGTCTGTGCAGTTCCAGTTTCTTAGAGACTCAAGATCCCACGTTAGCCTCTTGCGGAGAGCATAAAGACGAGGTCACGGTGGCAGCGTGGTCTAAGAGAGTGATTCAGGGCTCCGGCTTAAGCTTTAAGTACTCACGACTAAGCAGGTTCTTCCTCTCAGTGCCCACAAGAACCACCCCAACTCTCCTGAAAACAGCAACTCAGTGACCTCCCCGTAAACCCCAAGTCGTTCAAGGTGCCATCACGTCCCACATGGTCACACTGTGACCTCCAAACCTCCATCACACGAGCCTTTGGGGGACAAACCACACTCAAACCTAAGCAGCCAGTGAGCCTACAATGGCCTTCTGAAGTCACCGCCAGTCATCCACTGTGAAACTGCCTCCCAGCATGCAGCACGGGCCTCGCTTTAGCCTGGAGGCACCTCCGTGCTCTCTGCCCTGCCAGGTAGCCAGGGCTGTGGCTCCCACTGTGCCTTCTTCTGCAGTCTCACCAGTGCACACACTCACATGCTCCTGTCTGCCACTCCGCACCACTCTGCCCCAGAGTAACCGCTAGCCCTGGTTCCCGTCTGCATCTAGCAGAAGGGTCCCCCAGCGAGAGAACCCTATTGGCAACTAAGGAGCTGGGCTGGTGCATGCACTTTGTGGGGACAGTTAGGGTATTGACAACCGGAACTCTTCCCTTCCCTGATGCTCTGGGGTGCCATGTGCTGCCCGGTTCTTGGAGGCCACTGCTGCCTCATAGGGATGCCAGGGGCTCCTAGCAGAGCCATTCTCTGGCTGGGATGCTGAGGACTAGGACCATGCCTACCCATTCCCTGGCCACACCTGCAGTCAGAAGCCTGGACACTCAATGAGGTTGAGTTCTGAGTTCAGAATGGACTCTAGGTAGACAGCACTGCGCACAGGAGGGACCAGGGAGGGCTCATCTTTACAGTCCTCTGAAGATGTGTGGGCCTCATCCCAGGGACCACGGGCAGCCTTGCCAGAGCTGTGAGGCAGAGTCCCGTCTTGGCCACCAGAATTTCCCTTCCCACTGTCCCAAGGTTTCATGGCTTCACACTAAGCAATCAACTGGGGTGTGGCAGGAGGAGGGCCAGCTTCTGAAAACCTTCCACTGCTAAGGGCCATGCTACTGGGACTACCCCAGGCCTGACTCACATTTCCTGGGAACTGTATCTACCCAGTTATGTAGATTATGATTGCCCCCTCAAGCCTCCACCCAGCCTGAAGGAAGTGGTTCAGCTCTCTGAGAATAGCGAAAACCCACGTTGTCTGTTTCAGAGACTGGTTCTGACAACTCTAGAATACCGGCTAGAGGTTATGTATGTCCTGGAGGGAAAGGGCTTCTCTGTGGCTGCCAAGGCCCTGAACTAGAAGGGACCACGGGAGCCTCTCACCACAGGGAAGGGTGATAGGAATAAACGGCTCCGCATTCATGGGTGGGTGGGGCCTGTGCAGAGAAGGGGAGAACAGCCAGGGTCGGACAGTATGATGGGTAGCCAGAAGGTCAGGAAGTCTGTGAAGGGCTCCAAGGCCTGAGCTCAGCTTCCACCATCGTCCTGGGGATGGCACGGGATGCCTGTTCACAGCATTGAATGCTGGCTGGAAGTGGGGCAGAAGCAGCTTTGCCAGCCGTCCAGCTCACCTGGGTACTGTCTGGAGTCTGGGGCTTAGGGGCTTGCCTGGGAGAGTCACTCCTCTGTCCCTGCACAGCAGCCTGTGGTGGGTCTCACAGAAGAAGGTGCATGATCAGGTTGGCCTCCACCAGCATGGCTGCCATCCTACCCTCTGGTGAATTCCTCACAAGGAAAAGGGGTATTTTCTGCCCAGGCCAGGCTGGTTCCTTCCAGCTTGCCCCCTGCCCCTCCACTGAATCCACTAGAATCCTCTTCAGTCTGGTCTCCTTCCTTCTCTCCTTCAGTCACGATGTTCCAGGATGCTCACCTGCTCTGGCCTCTCTGCTGTATAAACTCAAATGCCCACAGCCTAGACACTCAGCAGAGCAGAGTTCCATCCTGCCTCGACCCCTCCACATGACAGCCACCAGCTTCTGACAGTCCCCACACTCAGAGGCCACTGTCTGTGCTAAGCTTTAGAATCCTGCGACCTACCTTTCCTTCCTTCCCTCTTGAGACACTAGGGAGTCCAGGCTGCCTTCAAACTTAAAGCAATCCTCCTGCATCAAGTGTTAACCACTGCCTTTCTTTAGAATTCCCTCTTTTTTCCTTTCTTCTCTTTCTTTTCTCTTCTTTTTCTTTCTTTTCTTTTTCTCTTTCTTTCTTTCTTTCTTCTTTCTTTCTTTCTTTCTTTCTTTTTTTTTTTTTTTGGAGACAGGGTTTCTCTGTGTAGTCCCGACTGTCCTGGAACTCGCTCTGTAGACCAGGCTAGCCTCGAACTTAGAGATCCACTTAGCCTCCCGAGTGCTAAGATTAAAGGTGTGTACCACCACTGCCTGGCCTAGAACACTCTTGAAATTTGTTCTATGAGAATTCCTACATACCCTTCAAGACTCCACTTGCTGGAGTCCCCACCTCTGACCCTGCACTATCTATAGTGTATGGTGCTCTTTGAGCACACAGAGCTTGTGTCCATCCCACTGTGACTGGACAGCACCCTGCTTCTTCACCTGCCAGTGACAGTGTGCCTCCAAGATGGAGGGGCCAAGTTTCTCGCCCTCTTGTCCCCAGTGCGGGGTTGGCCTCAGCAGCACCCAGGAAGTATCTACCACCCAGTGAATGAACAAAGGGCTTGGGAGGCAGGGTGCTGCCTGTCATTAGCTAGTCCTCCCCCACAGGCCCCAGGAGCTGAGTGCAGGGAAGGACTGAGTAAGGGCAGAAACAAGGCGGTTCTGTGCACGCAGCCCACGGGCCAGCGTCACAGGGAGGGAGGGGCTTTTGTACCCTGTGAAGGAAAATGGCACAGGGACCCAAGCCAAGAAGCCCAGCAAGGACAGCCTCCCACTACCTCCACCTTCAGGGCACAGATGGCAGGAGCCCGTGAAGGACCTCCTCAGGGGCAGGACTGCCGGGGGCTTGCTCCTGCTCTCTTCCAGCCACTGCCTGCTCCCCAAGAGCAGGGCAGGGCTCTCCTGCCTACAGGGAGGCACACATTCTTGTCCACTGCTTTGGAGCAGTTGGGCTGCTGCCCCTGGTGGCTGAGGCCAGGTCTGGGGCTGCCCAGGGACAGAACATTCAGTGAACTGGGAACTGGCATGGGGTAGTAATGCCAACTTTAGGCCACAATGACGCAGCTGGAGGACAGAGGGGATCTTCATGGGGCCAGATGCAAAGGGCATTTTTTGTATCTGAATGTGGGTGGGGTGGGAATCTGAACTACCCGGGAGCCTAGCCACCAGAGAGTGGCTCCCGCAAAGGCCAGAATGGCTGGGAGACCTGCCTCCTCTGGTCTATAAATCCAAACTCTTCTGGAAGCCTATCGGGGATACCTCTCCACTGGGCATGTATTCAAAGGGTTCCCGCCGCCTACCTGCTGGTTCAAAATACACATAGTCAAGGCACAGCTACCTGGGTGAAAGAGGAGCAGGCAAGAGGCTGGGTCATCTTAAACCCAGCCAGTAGTTAACTGCTGGCCTGCTGGCTGGTGCCCAAGGGTCGGCAATCTCCCAGTAGTGTAGTTGGGTGGTTCACACTAGACATAATTCTCAGGCAAATGCTCCTCTTCCTCTGTTTTGTTATAACACTAGACCTAGGTTCTGTAGGTGGGTGGGGAAAGAGTGTGCTTGAAGCTGGGTGTTCCTGCCCTGTCCCTTGAGGAAAACTGGGTCGTGCTGATTATAAACATATTTAGGTAGACATCCTTCCCGTGGAGTCCATGTCCTCATTCAGTCAAGGGCTCTCTGGTATCCACTACAGTCAAGGCCTGGTGGCTGAGAGACTTACAGTGAGATTTATTCCTATCACAGCCCTGGAAGGGCCGGGCCTGCCTGGTCCCTGAGTTCATGGCACCCTCCAACCTTGGGCTCCAGTGCTTGCTCTTGTACCCTTGTAACCCTCAGTCTGAAGCCTATCTCTAGTCCTGTCCCTACCTGATACCCAGCTGAAGCCACCAAAGCTTCATCGGGATTCTTCATTGGCTTGGAGCAATTTGAAGGGTGGCTACACCTCAAGGATTAGGGCCTTCACCCAGCTCCAAGCTCCAACAACAGAGGCTGGCCAATGGCAGATCTGAAAGAGTCTTCATGAGGCCCCTACTGAGGTGTCTTAGTTGCTATTCTATTGCTGGAGAGAGACACCATGACCAAGCAGCATATAAAAGAAAGCATTTAATTGGGGGCTTCTTTGTGGTTTCAGGTTCGTCTATAACCATCATGGTGGGAAGCGTGGCAGCAGGTATGCAGGCATGGTGCTGAGGCAGTAGCTGGAAGCTTACATCTATCTTACTAGCAAGATGGAGTAAAAAAACAGAGGGCCTGGCATGAGCTCTTGAGACCTCAAAACCCAACCCCAGTGACACACCTCCTCCAACAAAAAGACCATACCTTCTAATCCTTCCTAGACAGTCTACCAACTGGGAACCAAACATTCAAATATATGAGCCTATGGGGGCCATTCTCATTCAAACCACTACATTAGGGCTGTGGTTCTCTGGCCACTAAAGGAAGTGGAGACACCTTCTATGACTGGTACCACCCTTGCAGTCAGCACAGGTAACCAAAAGGTTCCTTCTCTTGCCAGTCCAACAAAGCAAAAATGTGGCCAGGGGTCTGATCCAGTGTCCTGCCAAATGCTCTGCCATTTTGGCTCTGTAGTAGGATCACCCCTTCCACAGATACCCCAGCAGGAGTGCAGTGCAACTGGAAATGCTGTACACTTTGAGAGCCACCCAGCCGAACCTCCAACGCCTGCACTTCTCCACAGAAGAGCCAGGCTGAGGAGAAGGACAGGGCTCCCAGCCAGCCCTCTGTGCAGTGGCGAGGAGCCCTGTCTCCCAATGCTCTGCTCCAGGCTCTGGTGCTGTAGTGCCCCGGCTCCCATCCCCCTCCCAGGGCTCCAGCTGTTTGCTCTCACTCTTGCTCCACCTCCACCAGAGCAAAAACCTGTCAGCATGTCCGCAGAGCGACGAGTGAGTGGGGACCTGTGCCCCCAACTGAGACACACCCTCCCCTGCATGTGGGCAGCATATGTTGGAGGCTGGATGTGCAGCCCAGAGGCAGGAGGGGACATGTTGTCTGTCCTAGCTCCACGGCTTCCTGAGGTCCTTGGTGGTCTCAGCCATATGGATAGCAAAGACCTATAGTGGGGCAGCACTGACCTTACTAAATTCTTCTGAGACAGAGTCTCAAGGACCCAGAGTCCATCCCAAGCTGATCTGTCCTCCAACTGGGAGGGACCAGACGTCTCCGCTAGCAGGAGATGGTGCTTGTTAGTCAGTTTCAAGAGGGCCGAGCCTTGATGGGTAAACTGAGGCAGAGAAAGAAGGTACCAGAGGTCTCACACATTTTTAAGAGCCACAGACTCAGGTCAGGGGGCTGGCTGCTGGTTGCATATGTGACATCCTGGCCTCCTACCTGCCCCACTGGGCCCCAGGAAATCTTGCTGACAGGGAGACAGCAGGAAGCCCTGTTGTGTCTAATGGAGAGGTGTCCCTCATGGCCTTCAGAGCAGACTTGATGTGTAGCCAGGGAAGGCAGGTCTCCCAGCTCCATTCTTCTGGCTTTTGTGGAAGCCAAACCTGCTGGTGTCTTAGCTTCTCCTGACTCAGATGTTGAGATACCCTTTGCTTCATTACCTCTGACTCCATGACGTGACGCTCAGAGCCCTGCGTTGTGGGGAGATGACTGCCAGCCAGTGTGTAAGCTGAACTCTGGGTCATTGGGTCCTCCACCTGTTGGGTGCAGACCTGGCAGGATATCCCTGGGAGCTCTGCCCAGCACTCCGTACAACTGTGGCCCATGTCTCTAGGGACAAGGAACAACTACTCAGGGGGTGGGGACAGCCCGGAGTCCCAGCGGTAATGGCAGAGTGGGTTTGCAACATTTCAACCTAATCTGGATCCAGGCTCCTCTAAATGGCCCCTCTGGGAGCTGCTATTGGGCTTGGTGACCTTTGGCCAGACCCTGACATCCGAGGCAGGGGCACCTCTCCCCTCCTTCCACCTCTGGTCCAAGTCTCAGCTGCAAAGTGTCTGCAGCTTTGACTGTGAGGTGAAGAGAGCCCATAGTCCATAAAAGCTGACAAGACGGAGGGCTGGAAGCCTCTGGGCAGGGCCACAGAGGGCAGCTTAGAGTAACCAGGACCAGAAACCAGGCCTGAGCAATGTCAGACCTGAGGTGCTAGAGACAGCAGGCAGCTGGCAACAGAAGCCAGGAGAGGATTTTGCAATGGACACTGTTACCTGCTGCCCAGGATCACCCTGTGGCCTGGTCTATTCGTGATTTAGTTCAACTGATGACACCTACCAACCAGAACCCCGCCCATGGAGCCACCAGAACCTCCTCCACACAGTGGACAGCTTCCTATGAGGTGAGTGTGGGCAAAGCAGGAGCCAGCTGTTGGTGTGACAGTGTTCTCCTCGAAGTCCCTGGTCACGGCTCTAGTGTGTGGTAGGTGTCCTCAGTTTGTATGCCTACTGAGGATCTTTAGAGTTTCTAGTTGGTGCCGACAGAGCCCTTCAAAACTAAAAGCCAGCCAGCTGTGGTGGTGCACACCTTTAATCCCAGCACTCGGGAGGCAGCAGCAGGTGGATTTCTTTGTGTTTGAGACCAGCCTGGTCTACACAGCGAGTTCCAGGACAGCCAAGGCTATATTTTATGAGACCTTGTCTCAAAAAACCTCAGCAAACAAAACAAAACCAGAAGTGACAATCTGGTAGACCCAACAGTGGTCGGAAGCTGTAGGCAGCCGTGGAAGGACAAGACAAGTGGCTCCTGCTTGTCCCACCTCCACTGCCTCTAATGCGCGTTCTTATGCCAGGCACCCTGCACTCAAGGGCATTTCCGACCTACCCCGTAAAACTCTGCTGGGACTCAATCCCCAAGGAACATGTATGTCTAGCAGGCAGTTTTCCTTGAAGCCCTCCTACTCCCAGCTCCGGCCTCCTTCCTTAGGTACCCACTCCGTGCCCATGGCACCCACATTAGCACCTTTTGCTCTCCTACAACTGTATGGTATCAGCCCTGGTTCTGCCGTCGGTCCTCAACCTTCACACAGGGACACAGGGGTTCCTAGAGGGCTGGCTTTGACACCCGTGAGTCCTTGGGCAAATGGACATCCAGAGCCTTCTCTGTCTATGAAAGTAAGCTGAGACAAGCCCCTCCCGAGGCCGCAGTGGGAAGTAAGGAGACGAAGCGGCTGGGGCACAGTGTGCCCACAGCAAGTGCTGGACCTAGGGGACAGGCTGGATGCACAGACGACGGGACCCAAAGCTGGAGCTTGTTCCCTGATAGAAGACTGATGTAGGCCTGCTACACTAGGTGGCCAATCAATTGTGCCTCCGTTTCCTGTTGTTTCTCAGCTGGCTCCAGCCAGAGTGGGCAGGGATAGCTTCCAGGCCTTTTGGGGAGTCATACTGGAGGGATCCTCGCCAGGTCCTGAGGCCCACGTATTTCAGCAGGAAGCATTATCCTTAAGGGGCTCTCAACAGAACCACAAAGTTGTGTGCTGGCCACAGGGTGCAATGCGGTCTCTGAGCAAGCCCCTGCAAGCAACAGATACTCAGGCCCTGCAAACGCTTGTGCAGTGGTGCCGGGGACAGAAAATGCAGCCACTCACACCTCTTGGGTCCTCAAGCCAAGGAGAAGTTCACAAAGTCATCTGTGAAAGTGATGGCCCTGGAAAGTCTACCCAGGATGGACACCTATGTGTCCCGGGGACCCGAGAAGAGGACTTGCCCCACACAGCTCGTCTTCACGGCAGTTAGGGAAGGAGATGCTACCCCTGTCTTACAGCTGACAACCCAAGGGTAATTGGCGTGCCTGTGGTCACAGAGATGGGATTGAGAGGTTGGTTTGGAAACCTATGTAGCCTGGTCTAGATCCCATGGGGGTCCAGGACTGAACTATCAGGTGATGAACAACGGTGGGGGCTGGCAGCTGGCCTGGGACAGAGGGACCTCTAACAGCTGTTCATGTTTTGATGGAAACATGGTAAGCACCTGGTATGTGTGTTTGGATTTAAACAAGTTGGTCCCACCCCTCGCCGAGCGCAACAGCTGGGTCCCTGAGAGATCTGTACCCGCCACACCCAGGGCACGGGGCCAGGGTCCACTCACTCAGGGCCTCTCGAGAAAGCCACTCAGCCCTCTCAAGCTGGCTTCCTGAGGCTGCACCCCTAAACTCTGAGCTTTTATATGGGGCCAGGAGAGTAAAGGCATGGAGGAGGAGGCATCCCTGCTGGTCTTGCAGCTGGCTGGTGCCGAGCAGAGCTCAGTGACTGAGACACGGATCCTGTTAGCAGGCAAAAAGTGAGGCTGCCAGGGACTTGACACCCTGGGAGGGGGGACTGATACTCCTAAGAACAGCTTGCCCAGGGTACCAGGTAGCAGAGCAGGGCATCCCCTTGGAACCTCTGTCTTGATCTCTCTGCTCCCAGTGAGCGCTCACCTCCCTTCATGGTGTCCATGGCCAGCCAGCTGCTCCCTGGGAGTTCCTGCTCTATGCAAGTGTGACCTGAGCTTAGAAACCGACCTTGTGGCTCTCCAGGGACTTCTGGTGGGCCAGCCTCTGCCTCTATCCCACCTGCTCCACTGAGAAGCACGAAACAGGGAATCCAGGTGCCCAGAGGTCCTGAAGGAACACAGGCCACAGCAGCCACTTGGTGATATACAGCATGGTCCAAAAGCCTGGGTCAAGCTGCCCCTCTGAAGCTCCACCCTGAGCAAGCCGTCCCTCTGAAGCGCAAGGACATAGGAATAACTGAGGATGCCTCTGAGTGTTAGGCTGAGCCAGCACTGAATAGCAGGGCAGACTGCTGTGACTTGGCCCTATCCAGGGGTAGGGACTCACCCTGCTCTTATTCCAGATGCACCAGCATCTCTGCTGGAGAGACACTGACTTGAGTATTCAGATCCATGGAAGGAACACTGTTCTACCTCAGGCCCGGATATTTCTGCTAAGAGTTCATTCTAAAGCAACATGGAGTTTGGTCTGTGGAAAGTGCCCGGTAAAGGCTTGTGGAATTAAAAGACAAACGCGCGAAGGGATTTCAGGGCTGCATAGAGCAGCTGCACACTGCAGGCCATAGCAAAGAGGGCACTCCCCTGCAGCAAAGTGAGTCCAGAGTTGGACTAGAAATAAACCTATTAGCCTTAATTCCCCGTGGATCTACTTGGTAGGACACTACATAGCTTTGAAGAGGACTCAGGATGAGTAGGCAAGAGTTAAATGTTACAGGTGAGAGTTACAGAGATTGGGAAATGAACCACTGTCCCAGTGAGGCCACTGTGAAGGCACGCTTAGGCTCCTTGGAGGTGGCTTGGGAAAGCACAAGATGAGGACAACAGTTCTGTACTGTCACTTCTCCCGAGAACCAGATGATGGTGATGATGACGACAATGACGATGATTTGAGACAGGGTCTTACTATGAAGCCTTGGCCTAGATTTCACTAGGTACACCAGGCTGGCCGCAAACTCACAGAGATTTACCTTCCTCTGCCTCCTGAGCTTAAAGGTGTGTGCTACCACACCCAGAAAGTTTATTCTTTAGTCTCAGCCAGGGCCACGGCAGCCCCTTCTGAACCTGTGTCTTGACAACTATGGGAGGAATACGACTAGCTAGGGCTGGCCCCGAAGGCAAATACTTGTCTGGGTACAGCAGATGCCATGCGCTCTGCAGACCATATCCAATTGTTGCAGACAGGGCCGAGCCAGGTAACCCTGAGGCGGGGGTATACTGTCAAGCACACAAGCCACCTGACCACAGGCCCCTCTCCCCAGCCACTGGCTGCAGCAGGTGTCATAGGGGGTCCCAACCCAGGGAGGGGGCATGCCCAACATCATGGTAGCTCATCATAGCACCTCAAGGAGACCTCAAGTCACACACCAAAGAGAAACAGGGCAAGACACTCCAGAGCAGTGGTTCTCCACCTTCCTAACTCTGCACCCCTTTAATACAGCTCCTCATGTGGTGATCCCAAACATAAAACTATCTCGTTGCTGCTTTATAACTGCAATTTTGCGACTGTTAGGAATCATAATGCAAATGTCCAATATGTGACCCCCCAAGGGGTCATGATCCATAAGTTGAGAACCATTGGTTTAGCGGCTTCTGGTCAAAGAGCCAGCAGAGGGGGACAAGGGTCTCAGCATCACCCTCATGTTGGAAATAACCAGAGGAATACTCTATCGAGCCCCCAAACCTGACAGTCTCTATAGTGTAGTCCCCTAGTTTCCAAGTGAGGAAACTGGGGCCAAGAGAGGGCAGATACTGTTGAGGAAGACTGTGCCCGAGAGGTCAGAGCCAGGCCTCGGGCAAACGAGTCTCTCTGCCACCCCAGGCGAGTGCCTGGTTAGGAAGGGTGCCCTCCAGCCCTTCCCTAGTCCCTCTCCCGTGTGTCGAGCACTGCAGGTTACCTTCATGCCTCTGTACGCATGAGAAAACCGAAGCAACCCCAGAGGGACCAGGTAGGAGGCCAGCATCCTACCCAGATTTATCTAACACCTCCTGTACTGGGCTCCCCGAAAAGCTAACTAAAGCACCTCCTTAAATCACAAGCCAGAAATGCCAGCTCGTAAATCAGCTGAGTGGTAGGGTGAGGGGCCATTCAGCTCACACCGGGAAGCCAGCCTGCCTGAGGTGCTGTGCCCCACACTGGGCCAATTGTGTCCATGGGGGACCCTGTCCAAGCTGCCTGGGCTCCTGGCGGGCTGCCTGGACGGCTCCTGGACAGAATCTTGTTTTCTCCGGTTTTCATCCATGACCAGGAGGCTGAGCTGCTCCAAGGAGTGTTTACTCAACGCAGCTTTGACCCTCCAAGCCCTGCCTTCCGTCCCTTTGCCTTCCGTCCCTCTGTGCCTAGGAAGCTATCAGCCTGTCCCAAGGAATCTGGGACCTCTTCCCCTGGCCCACTGCTTGCCACCATGAGTGGATGACAGCAGCAGGACCCAGTGACCCACAGAAGGTGCTGGAGAAAAAGAATTGCAAAAGGGTTTGGTGGCAACTTAGGCTTGAGATTCTTGGTTGAGATTTTTCCTGAGTCTGGAGAAGGCCGCAGTGATTAGTGTCCGCTTATCTCTGCAGCTCCCTCCATGGGTCTCACAAGAGAAGGCCCTCGTTAACTTTCAGTTTGGTGTATTAGAATCAGCTACGCTGGGATATGAGGATGTGCAGGGCTTGTTGGGGGTTGGAGAGACAAGGGGAACGGGATTTTTTTAGGGTGCTATGGGGGTGATCACTGGGAAGCAGGCCCCGGTGCATCTCCCATTCCAGCTATTCCTGGGTGAGGAATGGTCACAGCAATCTCTCACCCAGTGGGTGCCTGCGCGGTCGTGTCCAGTAGGTCCTGAGCACACTAGCCTCTGAGGCTTTCTGCTGGGGGTTAAGATCCCACAAGGCTTGTTTCCGCTCCCTGCTCACTTGACTTCCTGACTCATTTAATTTGCTTATTCTCTCATATAAACCTGTTTGTCTCGGGTGTATTCACTGGTGGGGGAGGGAAGCACGCACCTGTGGTTATCTTAAATTGTCCCTAAACGAAGTTCCTCAGAGGTGAAACCTTAGAGGCTAATTGCCTCCAGAGACTCTTGGGAAGGGCTGTTAGTCCGAGATCAGAGGTGAGTGGAAAAAGCTGGTTTAGGTGTTTGGTGGAAGCCCTATGGACACAGACCAAAGTTCATGCCAGTGTGAAAGTGGGAGGCAGCTGGTACAGGGTGAAGAGAGGAGCTATATATAGCTATATAGAGAGAAGAGTGGGAAGTCTCGGGTCATTTGTAGAGGTAGCATCTGCAGAAACCAGGACTGCAAACCTATCCGGCTACCTACTTCTGGGCAGCTCATAGACCTAGAAGAGAACCTACAATTGCCATTTTCTTAAACCTGTATGCCTTCTAACTTTATTCTAAATGCTCATCCTTTTGCCCACTGGGAAGTGTAGCTCTCACCCCTCATCAAAGAAGCTTCCCTTTGCAGCAGATGGAGACGGTTACAGGGAGCCATAACTGGTCAAAATGCAGAGACGAAGCAACCACTGGGCGCTCAGACTCAACTGATACGTCCCAATGTGACCCCTAAACCTGAGACTCAGGGAACATGGTGGAAGGGCGGGTAGGAAGCCTGTAAGAGCCCGAGGACCGGAATATCTATCTGCTAGACAGTGTCTCCTAGAGATGACAGTGAACCTGTACCCAGGAAATCTCAACAATATAGTCACCTACATAGGACCTCCATAATGACAGTACCGGCTGACACGCCAACGTGAGTGAGGGACATTTCACAAGGCCCCACCCCTAGAAGAAGAGCTATGGGCAATCAATGGTTCAGAGAAGGAGGTGTCGTCCCCCATACCCAGCCAGGGATAAGCCCTCTGATGGGTTATCCAATCACAAGTGGTCAGCCTTGAACATATACAGAACAACCCTAAGTGACTCAGTAGGCTATGAGTGTGTGTATGTATGTGTGTGTGTATGTATGTAACAATAATAATTATAAAAAAGAGATCATGAATCTCAAAAGGAAAGGGAGAACGTGGGAGGAATTGGAGAAAGGAAGGGGTGGAAATAATGTAAATACAGAAATAATGTATGGAACCCCTCCCCAATTTAAATAAAAGGAAGTAGAAGGCTGCAGAGATGGCTCAATGAGTACGAGCGCTGGCTTTGCAAGCATAGCCTGAGTTTGAATCCCTAGGGCCTGTGTTAAAAAAAAAAATGCTGGGCATGGCTGCACTCCAGTGTTGGAGGGTGGCAACAGGCAGATCCTAGCCAGCTCAGCTAAAACAGGTGTTTCGGGCTCAGTGAGAGACCCTGTCTCAATGGAACGCGGTGGGAAGTGATGGAGGGAGACGCTCGGCATCCTCTGGCCTGCGCATGCCCGTTCACAAGCATACATACACATGAAGGAAGGAAGGAAGGAGAAGGGGAAGGGGAAGGGGAAGGGGAAGGGGAAGGGGAAGGGGAAAGGAAGGAAGAGAGACAGAGAAGGAAAGAAACTAAGAACAAGACAAACCCAGAGCAGGCTGAGGCAGGAACCAGGAAGACACCCACACAGCACCAGTTGCCCCTGTGTGTCTAGAGAAAGTCCTTCCCTCCTCTGTATCCCCATCCACAGGCACCCTCCTGTGCTGTTTAGAGCCTGGAGCTTCCAGAAGAGCCCCAGGGCAGAACAGGTAGAAGGGACAGTTGGAGTAGGAGCCATGCCCTCTGGGTCTCTCCCCCTGGGGAGAGAGCTTCACAGCACCTACAGAGACACCTCACTATGCACTGGGCTGGGCCTTAACTTTTCAATTGTTTCCATAAAACACCCAAGAGTCCCCCCAGTAAGTGTCATGCATGCCAATATTTCAACTCGCTCTGTACCCCAACTGCCATATTGATATATCTGAACCCCCAAGCGGCACTTAGGTACCCTCTATCCTGCGAACTCTTCCCCGACCACTTGGAAGGACAACTCTGTCTCTGTCTGTGCTCCCCACGTAGAGATGTGGAAACAAGATTTCCTGGGTTTGGGGCTGGTGGAAAAAAAAAAACCTCAGAAGAAAACCGATGACCTCAGGCCTTTTCTGTCTAGGGCAAGAAGCCTACTTCTGAGGCCAGAGGCTGCTTACCTTAAGCCAGCCCCTTGCCTTGCTGAGCCCAGTTAGGGCTGGGAATGCACCCTGCCCCCTATTAGCTGGCTGTGTGACCTGCTCTTTGCCTTACCAAAAACGACGCCTGTTCTGGAAGGGCCATACCTTCTCTCAGATACAGAGCCTGGTGACAGTGGTGGGCATGGGATCCTAATGTCTCTTCACATAGGGTCCAGCCCGCTGTGCGGCTGGGAGACAGACAACTGCCTGGCCTCCTGAAGCTACTGCCTTGGGGACACGAGTTTAGTCCCTGCACAGAGGCAGGTATTGAGTGTGGGGTGGGGACTACAGATGTTTCAAGCAAGGAAACCAAGTCCCAACTGGGCTGTTGGGGTCGCTCACCATTACCAAAAGCAAAATTAGGCCTTGATTGGGAATTCTGGGTTGGCAGAGTTCTCGTTTCTGAGTTGGGAGAAAGCCTTCCCTGACCATGCCCTTCCTATACCCATCTCCAAAAGACAAATGGCCACATCCAGAGGGCAGCATGGCATTATCTCCAAACTATTGGGTGGGGTGGACATATACATGCACGAAAGTGTTATTAACAGAGCTAGGCCCTTACAACATCACAGGCAATAAAGACACCCAGTTGCAGCACAGCCCACAAGGTCCCGGTACTTTCCCATGGATATGTGGGGAAGATGCCTCCCTTCACAGGCCCCAGACAAAGCCAAGTGTTTGTTCTGCACACCAACCCCCCCCCCTCAAAACACCACATCTTCCTGCTGCTGGTTGATGGGGGAAAATAGAAAGAGACATGAACAGGGTGGGAGGGGCAGCAGAGACAGAAAGAGAGGGGGAGGAAGACAGTCGGAATGAGTGCTGCTAACGCTACCCTCTGGAAAGAATGACAGATTCAAAACCTGCAATGCCGGTCAACTGCACATCTATTTTTCTAAGCAGAGGAGGTGGGGGCATAGAAAACTTTCCTGAAAGGATTTGGCCTTGAAGTATAAAGTCAAACAACTGGAACTGGCAGGCAGACAGCTCTGGATTCCACCAGCCTGAAGAACTGTGGCCAGTGGCAGGTCAGGCTGAGGCACAATGTAGCTATTCATAGCTCCGCTGGGCCGGGGCCTTCAAGTGTGAGAGGGCCATGGCACCAGGGACCCCAGAGGTCTGGTCCAGAGCCAACTATAGCTCTGTGGCTGTGGGGCTCCTCACAGAGGCAGGGAGGCCAATGGGCCAGTTTAAGGGCAGACAGGACAAAGTCCTGCTCTGAGCCACACTAACAAACACATCAAAGAAACACCTAAGAACTGAGATGTAGGCCATCAATCACGGTAGTCGAACTGGATAGAGCTCCGGTACCATGAGCTCCCTAAGCCTGCTGGGCTCCTCTCCGCTCGCCCTCGTGAACACAGCCCTACCTTCCCCTGTGGACCTGCCATGGGCTTTTTTCTGCAGTCACAGCCACGGCTTCTGCACACAGAATAGACAAGAAGCTGGCATGGGGGATGCATGCTGGAAGAGGGACAGAAGTTCCATCTGTTTTGTGGTAAATGACCGCCATTCACAGGCGCCATCTTTAATCTCTGAGCTGTTGGATGCAGAAGGCCCTGGGCTTCCGCATCAAGTGTCTGCCTCAAGACTGCCTCATGGTGGCAGGAACAAGGTTTTGCGAGGGTCTGGCCAGAACTGTTTAGCACACTGGTCCTTGAAGGTGACAAGCCTGCTCTCTCATTGCACTACAGAAGGCACTGTGAGGTCACC
The DNA here is from genome assembly GCF_982192425.1 of Myodes glareolus. NCBI lineage: Eukaryota > Metazoa > Chordata > Mammalia > Rodentia > Cricetidae > Myodes > Myodes glareolus. Next base: position 71,527,872 of record NC_142032.1, read on the forward strand.
AGAGAGCCCTCATCAGGAGTTCTGCTGGGGAAAAGCACAGTTTATGTCCAGTCCATGCTTCTAAGTAAGCAGTACAACTAGTAGAGAGAAGGACATGTAGGTTTCCTAACCATGACTCTTCCTTCTTCAGCCTAGGACACAGCAGTGTGACCACCACAGCTCCAGCTGCCCCTGAGCCTCTCACTCCACTCAGGATTAGTGAGGAAGCAGATAAGGTGACCTCAGGGCAGGGCTCATCTCTTAGAAGGCAGCCTCAGGGAGCTATGTCCTCCTAAGCTGCTGCCACTGCTGTCCCTACAGAAATAGGTCCGGAAAGACGGTCATGTTTATGTGAACGTTTGGAGACGTATCTGTCTTAAAGCGCAGGAAGCGTCTCTAAAGAGGAAGGCTTATTGTCCTCTGGCCTTCACAGACACGGCCAAGAAGCTGACAGGGGCCACTTCTGACCCCGCTAGGTTGAGGCTGGAGGAGTTACGGTTGGCACAGATACTCTGAGTGCCAACTATAATGGGCTGTGTCCAGAGCTGGGCCACTGGACTCACCCAGTGACTCAGACACCCAGTACTCAGTGCAACACTGGGAGAGGCCAGGAGCCAGAGGTCAGGAATACAAGTCCAGTTTGAGATAAAGCTCCCACCTCCGGACCCCTGTGATCTCCCCAGGTTGGTCTTGAGACACCTGAATTCCCTTTGAGGTGGAGGTGGAGGCGGAGGCGGAGGCGGAGGCGGAGGTGGAGGTTACCCCAGGGCCTTCCCAAGAGCCAAGGAGTCCCAGGGTGTGTCCCATGTTGGTACTTCTCGTGAAAGCGGGGCTTTTCTGCTCTATATTGATTGATTCATTTGAATGTGTGGCTATCCCTCTGCCTCCGCCTCCCAAGTGCAGGTGGGAGCTGCCTTCAACTTCCCTGCTCTTCCCACCCCCTCCTCCGCTCCCTCTGCAGCCCATTCCCGGCTTCCTTTCTTACTCATGCCTACCCTGAGTTTTGCAGATATTGGTTGTAACAATCTCCTCTCTGAGTGGCACCTGTGCATCTAACCCCAGGGCTACAGTGGCACAGCTAGGAATACTCACCTGGAGATGAAATTAACTGATGTAGCTTTTTAGTTTGGTTTTTGTTTTTGAGACAGGCTAGCCTGGAACTCCTGACCTCCTGTTTCAGGCTTCTAACTGCAGGGATTACAGACAGCGACCATTACTCCAAGCTATTGTCTCCTCTGCCCCTCAACTGCTAAGATTAAAGGTGTTTGCTGCCACACCTAACCTACTGTCTCTATTCCTGAAGCCAGTTTCACCCCAGAAAATCATGAGACCCCATTTTCCTCCTTAGAACACACAGTGGGTGCCTAAGTGGGCCACACACAGTAATACCAGTTGGCAAGGGCCAACTGGGCGTGTCTGTCCCCAGCTCCATACGTGGTGGCAGAGGGACCTGATGCTGCAGCTGGAAAGCACGACAGAGAGGCACTAACACCTCAGGAAGAGGCAGGATGTCGGCTCCCCTCCTCAACCCCAGAACCGGCTGACACACTTCAGGCATGGCACCACATTAATCTGATAGCCTCCAACTTCCTCCTAGTGGTTAAAAAGACTCCACGTGACAGTGACTTAAATGTGCTCACACGTAAATGTGCCTGTGCCCGCGGATGCAAAGAAAGCCAACACCCAAGACAATGAGAATAAAATAGAGCAATGTAATCCAGGGAAGGCCTCTTTAAGTGAGCAAACCTTTTAAACTAAATGATTAATTCATTTATTTCTTGAGACAAGGTCTCGTTTGGTAGCACAGGCTGGCTGTTGGGAGCTGGGATTACAGGTGTGATCCAGTATGTTCAGTGTGCAAACTTTCAACTCATGAAAAATCTTGACCCGTTAAAATATACAACAGCAAGGTGGCCGAGGTCTGCAGGCACACTGTGCCCACCCTGCCTGTAGGCTTCTGCAGACCTTCCCGCTGCCTGCTGGAGAGCCTGCCCTTCCCTCAAGGCGACAATCTCATCTCGTCCACAAACACAAATGAAGGGGATGCTGCTGGATCCCATGTCACCAGGCAAACTATCCTTGAGGCAGCGATCTGTTCGCAGGTCAAGTGGGGCCATTCTATATTCTCTCCCCATGAATCTAGGAGGCCCCCCGAGGACGGGTTCACCTCTTACTTGTTACTGACCTGCGAGTCACATCAGATGAAGTCTTGGGACAAGGCCGATTTACTTCCCCTAATTCTGCCCCCGTGCAGGAAGGAGGATCCTCGAATCACTTCCGGTTTCTGTCCACTTACTCCACCAGGGAGGATTGGCTTGTCTCACAGACGTCCCCTCCTATACATGGCAGGTACACAGAGAGGAAGCAGTCCCAAGTGTAGGAGGGGCAGGGACCTGTGTCACTAATCTGCTATACTATGGGCCCCCTAGCCATGAGGAAGATGGCTCAGAAGGTAAATAAAGATTTACCACAAAGCCTGACAATCAGAGTTTGATCCCTAAGGACTCGCAACAAAAGAGAAGAACCGATTCCTGCAAGTTGTCTCCTGATTGCCACACGTACACTGTGACTGTGCACACATGTGCCCCCAAACCCATAGGTGGACTTAAAACTTATTCTGTCTCTTCTAAAAAAGAAACGCGTCCAACAGAGATCCAATTCCATTCATAACCGCATCAAAAATAATAAAGTAATAATAAAATAGTAGCTGGAGAGATAGCTCAGTGAATAAGAGAACCTAAACCCCTAGCACCCACATTAAAAGCTGGCTGGAGCTGTGCACACCTGTAACCTCGGTGCTGTGGGGGTGGAGACGGGAGACGCAATGGGACATAGCTCCAGGTTCAGTGAGAGACCTTGTCTCAGAGGAATGAGGAAGACCGCGATGGCGCAGGACACCTGATGTCCTTCTCTGGCCTCTGTCGTTGCACGCACAGGAATGAGTATGCACAACCACATACTACACACGCACACACGTGGAAAACTTTAAAATAACAAAATAGCAACAAGTTTAACATCAGAAGTGTAGAGCTTTCATTCTGAAATGCACAAAATATTGTTAAAATAAATCAAAGAAGACCCAAATGAACAGGAGAATGTGTGCATGGATAGGAAGACTTAATACCGTAGTGTTCCTCACCATGGCCCACATGTTCTCACGTTCATGGGTGGAAACCCACTAGCCAATGTGATAGCATTAAAGAGTGGGCTTTCGGGGATCTGTTAGTGACTTTATAAAAGGCTACAAGAAAGTACCCAGGCCCTTCTCCCCTTCTGCCTTTCCCCCTGAGGACACATGGAGGGGCGCCATCTTGAAAGGGGAGAACAAGCCTCAGGAGCCACTGACTCTGGCAGCACTGACCTTGGATTTACCTGAACCGAGGAGACTTATTTCTCTCCTTTATAAACTGCTCAGTCTTGGGTGTTTTGTGACAGCAACGTAGTCCAAGACAGCCCCCAGCTTAAACTATGGATTCAACGCAATCCCAGATGAACTCACAGAAACTGTCAGCTTGATTCTAAAATTCACACAAAATTGCAAAGGACCCAAAACGAAGCAGGAAGACTCGTGCCTGCCAACCTCAAAGCTAACACAAAGCGAACAGCAACTGTGCAGTGTGGTGCTGGTACCGGCACAGACCATCCATGTACATAAGACCAACTGATTTATTACTATCATTGTGTACCTGTCCGCACATGTGCACAACGCAACATGCCCGACTCTGCTCACGACAGCACGGTGTTTTTAGACTTCTTTTTCTTTTGAGGTATGTTTTTATGTACATGAAATGTGTAATGAGACGAGATGAAAGCCTGGAGCCCACCCACGTTTGTCCACTGCAGCCCAGAATATAAACGGTAGGGCAGCAGTATACTGAAATACTATGGTGTCACACTGGTGCGGAAATGCTGATCTCAAGGTGTGCCAGGCCTAGAGATGAATAGGTGCTATGTGCGGCTTTCCCCTGTTGGCGCCTTGTGACGTGCACACAACTGGGGGAGACTGGCTGGTGCTCAGAACAGCACTGCCTTCCCTTCCCAGAAGTCGGCTATCTGAAGGAGTGACTCATGTTTGCCAGAGTTGGGGCAGCAGAAGAAGGCAGCGGACAAGTTCCTTGGCAGGATGGGATGGGTAGGGAGGGTAGGACAACATAGCCGGTCTTGCCCATCACTTCTCCTGCTACTAGCTTGGAGACCCTTATCCTAGCGACAGTGACTAGAACAGCCCTGGGGTCAGGCGGGAGGGGGGAGGTCCCTCGGGCACATTAGCTTAAAGTCTCCAGTATTTTCCACATTTATTTTCACAGAACCCTCTGTCCAGGTTACCCCTCTCCCAGGAACCTTCTTGGTCCCCATCCTACGCCTCTGGCATCCTAAGGGTGACAACGCCAGCGTTGTGGCAGCACCTACTGCTGCTAACGATTCTTCAAGTCCACCACCAAAGAGCAGCGCCCCAATGAGCGCTGCTGGGCACCAGGCCACACAGGCAGGTGCTGCTCTGACCTCACTAGGGAAAGCTTTCCTTGTAAGCAGATCCCTCTAGTCTGTTCCACCAGGTTCCCAGGACACTAGTCACAAGGTACAGGTAGTGTGGGGCCGACTTCAGTCTGACTTTCCTGGTGACTCTGCTGCCCTACAGCTCCCACCAGGGCTGCCAACTCTGAATCCTGGTGACCATCTAGGACTGCGAGTCTGCAGAAGCCCCACCCACGGAGGGTGCCATGCCTAGCACAGTACCTGGCACCTGAGGCATTCCTCAACCCTGCTGAACAACCCTTGAGCTCTGCTCACCTATCAGGTAGGGCTTACATCACCTTCCTAAGAGGCTCATGGGATGTGATCCTATGCCCCTGGGGCCTGGGTGGGTGGGGGTGTGGCCTCTGCCTGAGGTCAGGAGGTCAGTGGAATCTGGAGGTCTGGCTGAAGGAGGAAGCATAACTTGGGCATGGGCTGGCCTCCTGCCTCAGGGCTTAGAGGCCAAGTTCCGAGCAGAGGCCACTCTGGTGAGACTTCTCGGCTTCCACCGGGCACGGGCCATCTTCCAGCCTCCAGGAGGGGTCTGGTAGACTGTGAAGAAGCAGATAGGTAATGTGGCCTATTCCTGGGGTCCTGATGACATACATCTGTTATCCCTCACCAGGACAGCCAAGAGTTCTCCACTTGTCTGGCTGTGACCAAGAAGGCCTGGGCCCATATTAGGGAGCCCAGCACCTGGAGCCAATGACCACACACAGAGTAGTAAGTACAGGGGTGGTACGGGAGAAGAGCAGGACAGTCTACACTGGGAGAGGGAGAGACACCACACCAAGGAAATGCCTACCCTGAAAGGGAGGCAGGGAGCTATATGTGTATATATATACATGTGGATTCGTCTTCATGTGTATGCACACACATGTGAATGACGAGGTAAAGCTTTGTCCTACTCGACCACACAGTGATGGTGACGGTTGCTGGTGATAAGCCACCTAGTCTTTCTCCCTGCCTTGGGGGCCTCAGAAGCTTGAGGGGACCCGGAAGGATCTATGGAGGGTGTCAAGTGACTGTTTATGAAGCTAATTACTATTTCCCTGGATCAGTAAAATCTCAGGGTGGGTTCATTCCAGGAGATACACAGAAAAGGTTAGCTGGGGGACGGGGCTGGTGGGTCGACTGGGGTGGGAGGCGCTACCTATACCTAGCAGGCTGGCCTGGTCTTCATCCAGGGGACACGCTTTGAGGCTGCCCACTGATTGTGATGGTTGGGACCAAGAGACCCACCAGCTTATCCAGTTCTTCTGGCACAGCAAAGACACCGCCCCCCCCCACCCCCACCCCCACCCCCACTGTCCGGCAGCTATGGCTTCTCTGTGGCTCCAAACTGGGGAGAATAATGGTTCCTTCTACCCAGGTACTAAATAAGGCAGTCAATGTCCAGCGGTTGGCACTCAGTAGACGTGATATTCGGTCTCTTTATCTACAAGACGCAAAGCTCAGGACTAGGTCTGCTTTATCTTTATCACCCTTACAGGGAGGGACACAGATCCCTGGGACTAGCACACTGAGAGGCGGTCGTGATTGACGTCCCGCACTCTACCCAGGCACAAGCTGATGGAGTGGAAGCACAAGCCTGGAAAGATGGGACATAAAAGGAGTTGGGAAGGCAGGCCTCCATTCGTGGTAGCCTCCTTCTCCAGGGTAGATCCGACACTCGTGTCCCCAAACCTTGAACCAGCCCCATTGCACCTCCAATCCTTTGCTTATCTCCTGTCTGGGGACCCCGGAGTTCCTGCACCCCTGTAGGTCTGTGGTAGAATGTAGAAGTGGACCACAGAGGAGGCCTGAAGTGGGATCTGGGGGACCCAGGGAGTCTTGGCATAGACTATAGGGGAAGCCTGGGGTAGAACCTGGGAAAATGAGGGCAGGCCATGTGGGGAGCCTTTGTACCTGGAGGTGGGCTGAGGAGGTCTGACTCTCCGGTGTGCCCGTCATCTCCCTTCTGCCTCACACCTCACACTAGCGCTTTGTGCACTGCCGACTCCTAACATTTGTTTCTTTAACTTTCTGGAAAAGCAGAGTTTCCACTCCTTTTCTGCCAGATGCTTTTTTTCTTTCATATGTGCACTGCATCAAGCCCATGAAGTCATCCCTCTGGCAGCAAATGAACCCTGGGTGTGTGGGGAGTGAGGGGTTAAGAAAACCAGGCCCGAATGCTCTAGACAAGGTGAAAATGGCCAGTCCTGCCGGGACCCATGCTTTCCTTCGGCCTGCACTTTGGTCTCACGAATCAGTGACTGTGCAGAAGACTTGGCAGAGAGGATTCGGGGAGGGGGCAGGCAGCAGGCCACTCAAGTGTTCAGCATGGCAGAGCCACTGTCTCTGCTGTCCACTGTCTCACTTGCCCTGCTCAGCCCCACACCCAGGTTGCACGCTTGCTTCCTTCCTTCCTTCTACCCTCCTTCCCTTTCACCTTGTTCTGACTCAAGGTCTCTCTTGTTTCTGCTCCCGCACACTCCAGGCTAACTGTTTCCCAAGCTTCAGGCTGATCCTCCTGTCTCCAGCTCCCATCTCGCCATAGGAATGCTGGGATTACAAACAGGAGCATGCCACCTTTTGATGTGAACTTTGGGGTCATCAGGCTTGTGAGGCAAGTGTTTTTAACTGCGGAGTTGTCTTCCCATCCTCGGCATGTTTTTATGGACAACTTTACTCACTCATCCATATGCACGGCACCTTCAGGAGCCAGGGAGCAGAGCGATGGGACTTGGATCTGAGACAGTGACAGTGCAGAGACAGGGAGGGCTCTAAGTGAAAAGTGTGGCAATGGGTTCAAGGGGGCTAGGGTAGGGCAAGGGCTGAGGGAATAGATGAGGCCGCTGTGGGTGAGAGAACAGAAAGAGATTAAGTAAGATTGGCTCCCTGAGTCCCTGCCAGAGGCTATGGCAGGGCCTGGGACCCATAGGAGCTGCCCCCACTCAAGAGGTCTTAGCTATGGTATGAGGTATAGCAAAAGACTGAAGAGCCGGGCAGTGGCGGCACACCTTTAATCCCAGCACCCAGGGGGCAGAGGCAAGCTGACCTCTGTGAGTTCAAGGCCAGTCTGATTTACAGCGTGACTTCCAGTTCAGCCAGGGCTGTTACACAGAGAAACCCTGTCTTAAAAAACAAACGAAAAGACTGAGGGAACTGTCTAGAACAGGGGTTCTCGAGCTTCCTACGGCTACAACCCCTTAATGCAGTTCCCTACAGTAGGGTGACCCCCCAACCATAAAATTATCTTCTTTGCTACTATCACAAAGTGTAACGTAAATATCTGATATTTCTGAGGGTCTTAGGCGACTCTCGTGAAAGGGTCCTTCGACTTCAGAGGGGTCGCGAACCACAGGTTGAGAACCACTGGTCTAGAAGGTCAGAAACAGATGCCTACACAAAGGAGGGCACCTTAATCTCAATTGTTACCCCACATTCATGCTGAAGGCCAGACCCACTGTAAGTGTCTGGGTACGTGTTCTAGATATGTGTTGGACCAAAACTGTGCATTATGGAGGGGGGGCACTGACATGTGGCAGTGTCCCCTCTTCTACTCATCTCGAGTATAGGACGCTGCCCGTCACTACACGGTCCAAATGTCTCTCCTGGCATTCTTCGCTGCAAACCGTCTGTTTCCCTCCACTAGGAATCGCTAGATACTTGGCCAAGGGGCAGGTGTTTTAAAAGGTTACACATGTATACTTCATTTCTGTTTAAATCTCAGAGGACTCTGTGGCGGGTAAGGGGATAGTCGAAGTGTCCCGGATCAGGGTAGGGGCTAGAGGGAGGCAGAAGTCATAGACAGAAGCACAGCAAGGCTGAGCTTAGGCCCTCGGGGCCGCAGGGGAGACAGAGAAGGAGAGCAGTGGGTCCAGGCCGAGCAGGAGCGCGAGCTAGGAGAGACCAGATGGTGAAGGGAGACGCAAGGCTGCTGTGACCTGCTGGAGGGCAGCAGGTGGAATATGAAGCCCCTCTCAGGTCAAGATGGTACCCCTCCCCCAACACCTTGCCCTGCCCAGAGCCACCATGTGATCCTTACCCTCCAGCTCCTTTGCCACACACTCTCCCTAGACCCATTCAGCTACTTCCTCCTCCAAGGCCATTCCAGATACCCAGTAGATGTGACCACTCCCCTCTCAGAGCCTGGCATACCTGTGTGGTTCATGAGTCTCTGTGAGCTCGGTCTGATGGTCCCAGCCCCCAAACTGAACACATTGTAAATAGGACAGGATACTCGATGGAGATAAAGTCAGGCTGTATAGGAAGGATGGGATTTAAGCAGCCTAGGCTGAGCGCCTCCCTCTGGGGCACAACCCCAGGAAGTGGATGAGCCCTGTACTTATCTGGGGACCTGCTGCTGGCATGTTCCTGCTCCTGTGCCCAGCAAGCCTACTCCCCCATGCTCCTGCTTGCCTGCCAAGGCTGCGTGCTGAGAGCCATGTGTCAAACACAACTTCCTGCTCTGTGTGGCATCAGATATTTTGGCAGGTGAGTCTCATCTGCTTGTCTTTCTGGTTTCATAGAGATGCACACAGACAACACACACTACTGAGTGGAAGCTGGGACATACACCATAGGGGCACCCGAACTGGGTCTCGGATCCCCTGAACACGGCTGTCACTGTACTGGGTTGGGAAGTGGAGGCGGGATGGTCAGAATTCCAAGGTCAGCCTGGGCTACTTGAGACCCTTTCTCCAAAAAGAGGAGAGAACTAAGTAGGGCATAGTGGTGTATGTCTTTAGACCCAGCACTCGGGAGGCAGAGGTAGGTGGATCTCTGTGGGTTTAAGGCCAGCTTGGTCTACAAAGTGAGTTTCAGGACAGTCAGGACTGTTGCCTGAGACCTTGTCTCAAACAACAACAACAACCACACCAACTAGAGCCAGGTGTGGTGGCTTACATCTGTATACAGCTCTGGGGGGACTGAGGTCGGAGAACAGAGAGCTAGACGCCAGTCAGGACTACATAGTGAGATCCTATCCGGAAGGAAGACAGAAGGCAGAAGGCAGACTGTATCCTCTTGACACTTGCTTTTCAGTAAAGAGAATTTAAAGAAGAAAGGCAGCCTCTTAACATGTGCAGCAGAGCCAGTCGCAACCAGCAGCTGTTTGTACATGGGTGTGGGCATGTGAGCATTGTGTGCAAGTGTGCACTTACACAAGTACATGCCTAAATGTCTGCTTGTATACCGTATGGGTTCGTGGGCACCTGTGGAGACACATGATTGTGCATGTGTGTGCGTGCAGTGGATAACGACTCAGTTTAGCAGAGGTGATCATAAGTGACAGCCAGCAACGGAAGAGGCCGACTGTCCCTTGTCAGCAGCTCTGTCCACTGTCAAACCCAAGTGTTGTTTTGTGGTCAGCTGGGAACCTTAGTGATCTACAATAGATCACCAAGGCCATTTTCACGGACACTCATTACATACAAGCATTGTTCTACGCTGGGTGTTAGGCCAAGAACTAAGTTTGTATTTTCTGCTCTCTCCCTTATGCCCATCTATAAATGGCGGAGACTCAAGCCAGAAGGAGCAGCTGAAGGCTGTGAGCTGGGAATGGCTGGCCCAAGTCCTTTGACTAGCCTGAGAGCGCCAGCATTCCCCGGGGTTGAGTTGTCTCTCGTATTTAGCAATCCTTATCTTGCCTAGGCCCAGGCCTCTGGCTATAGGACAGGGAAGGCCTGGGTCCTCAGGTATCTTGAAGTCTTTTTTAGAGACAATCAATACAAATACAAAGGGTAACAACAGAGCTGGGGCAAGAGGCAGGGGTAGACAAAGGTGGAGATAAAGGGGCCCAGGCCTTCTGGCACAAGATTAAGGCACAAGTCCTGGCTCTGAGCTTCTAAAGTCCCAGGAAAATGCCCTCTCTCTGAGCTGCACTGCTCTCAGCAGGAGCCTGGGACACAGGACAACAGAGGGCCTTGCCTGGGGCTGGGAGTAAAAGTGCCTGGCCAGCGCCATCTGAAGGAGCGCTGAGGAAATGCAGGCTCTGGGGGGACTCAGGCTCTGGGGAGGACATAGGATCTGGGGGGACGCAGGCTCTGGGGGGAGACACAGGCTCTGGGGGAGATGCAGGCTCTGGGGGGATGCAGGCTCTTGGGGGGAGACACAGGCTCTGGGGGGATGCAGGCTCTGGTGGGGAGACACGGGCTCTGGGGGGGGATGTAGGCTCTGGGGGTATGTAGGCTGGGGGCGGGGTGCAGGCTCTGACTGCGTATCTGTGTCTCCAGTGACAAAATGAGGCTCTGACTCTGACCTGTGAAATACAGTGCTCCTGACCAGAGTGGGGAAATACACTGCAATATGAGACGAGCACTCATCAGACCTATCAGACCTCTCTCTTCTTTTTAAAGATTTATTATGTATACTGGTTGGCTTGCATATATGCCTGTACGCCAGAAGGGGGCACCAAATCTCATTACAAATGGTCATGAGTCACCTTGTGGAGGCTGGGAATTGAACCCAGGAAGAGCAGCCAGTGCTCTTAACCCTTAACCACTGAGCCATCTCTCCAGCCGTCTAAACAGGCCTCTTGAGAGCTGTTCACCAGACTCTGCCTCCTTCATCTAAGTGAGGAACTCAGCTGCCCACCTCATACAAGCAAGTTCTGCAGGGGTCCTACCAACCCAGCACAGACGACCCCCCTGGGCAGGCATGTGCTGTTCCTGTAGAGTGCTGCCCCTGTTTTGACACAGTAGCCCATTTTCAAGGTGTAAATGTTTCCATGGTGACTGTTCCAAGCTGTGAATGAGCCATGACTGTGCAGACCTGGGAAGAGGTAATAGACAGTACTACTAAGCCACTCCCAACACCCTCAGGCCTACAACAGTCAGCCAAGCAGGCAGAAGCAGGAATGAATTCCCTAGTCTCTCAGCTTAGTGGCCTCTGGGGGACAAGGAAGTGGCTTGTGTCTCAGGGAGGCGAGGGTAACCCCTACTGAGTCTAAGTTCCTTCGGGGACATGGCCAGCCTAACCAGACTGCTCATATGGAGAAGGTGCCAAGAACTAGAGAGTATTCAGTAGGACAGAAGTCTTGAGGATCTGTCTCCTCTGGGTAAGAGGAGAAGGTGCTCTGGGAGGCCAGGCCAGACTGGGAATCTCTGTGCTCGGCCACACCTGTCCCTGGGCCTCTCTCGCTGAGATACCCGAGGGTGGCATGGTAACTGCCCACAACAAACACTGCACAGCTGCCAAGGCCTGGAGCTCCAGGCCACCCAGGGACAGCACAGGCCTCCGGAGCCCAGGAACCCAGACCCTGCAAGAACAGCAGGGGTCGCCCTCGGCTTTGTTGCCGCGGTTTTCTGGGCTTCTGAAGGCGGAGAGGTTCTCTCCTTCTCTCCTGTAACCAGATCATGTCGGCGGAGCTGGGAGTTAGCAGCCATGGCTGTCTGCCATCTTCCTTAGCTGCCTCCCGACCTTCGGCAAGGTCTTGGCATCTGAGACAAAGGGAGGGATGCTTCAATCTGGGTGTGCCCGACAAGCCCTAACCATCCCTCCCTTCTTCCTTCCCTATGCAGCCCACTGCCTCAGCCTCCTCAGTACTGGGGTTACAGGTACCCACCACCAAACCTGGTAGACTGTATCCTAAATAAGTCCCCAAAGGATACAAAGTCAGTGTGACGTTCTGGATGTCTGGATACATATTTTAGAATAGTATCCCAAACTAAACTATAACCCTAAATGAAACCTGCAGCAGAGTCACATCAGTGGCTGCATCTTAGGAGATTATGGTTTGCATAGAGTCCCAACATGCCTGTATTCTTTCTGAAAGCATGTTTTTAAAGAAAGAGGTCATGAATTTGAGAGACAGCAAAGGGGGAGGGATCACATGGGAGGATCTGGAGGAAGACAAGAGGAGGGAGGAAATGATGATGCAATTATATTTTAATTAAAAAATACCTACAACGTTATTTTTTATTTCTTGGGTGGAACATATGTTACACACCCATGCCCAGGGTGTGTGTGGAAGTCAGAGGACAGCTTTTGAAAACCGGTTCTCTCCTTCCACCACGTATTTCCTGGGGATAGAACCTGGGTTGTCAGGCTTGGCGCAAGCGCCTTTATTGACTGAGCCATCTCACTGACCCGAGGGTCTTCATTCTTTCTGGACTCCCACTCAGACAGGACCAGGGAGGATGGCTCTCACTTCTGCAGGCAGATAAAGGACCAGCAAGCTGACAAAAGCCTCCAGTGTAAACAAGAGGTACTTCAAAGATGGAAACTCCCCACCTACATGTTCGCCAGCACGCCACAGGCTGTGGAAAGTGAGGGCTCCTGGAGGAAGTACCTTCAAAGCCTCAGGTGGGCCTCCCTCGCTGCCGCTTACGGAGAGCAGGGCACTGCAGACGCGTGGGGTAGGGCACAGACCGTCCTGCAGGGCGACAGCCCTGCTGTGGGACCAGCACCGTCTCCTGACCACCACAGCCTCACCCGTGCTCTCTGGTCTAGCGCCTGATGGGAGGACAAGCTGGAACAGGCCCTGTCAGGGGAAGTCAGGGCAGCAGTCACGAGTTCTCCCACAGCCTGGCAGGTCAGGCCCTCCAAGCCCCGAGCAGCTGCCAAGAGGCTTTCCAGGCTCTCGTGCACCCGACCAGTTCTCTGAGAATGGCCAGGTGGCTTCCTTTCTCAACATCTAACCTTTCCCTTGATAAACAATAATGTAATTGTACCAAACTTTGGAGAGTAGAGACAGGAAGAGAACTCTCCATGATTTCACGGTGCTGGGTGGGTATGCCTACCTCCCAGCCCAGAATCACTCCGTACTTATCCACCTCCCACTGGGGAAACAGGGCTTGGGTCCAGCATCCACTCCCAGCAGATAGTCAGTCCATAAAAGTCTGTAGGAAGGATGTTAACATCTGTGTTCAAACAGACAGACAGGTGACCCTATGTCTCTACCTCTGCTACCCTGAGACTCCTTCCCCCACGTAGCGTGTGTTTACTGCCTGTGGTCACCATCTGCTCTCAGGTTATTTTTTTTTTAAGGATTTTTATTATTATTTATTATGTATACAATATACTGTCTGTGTGTATGTCTGCAGGCCAGAAGAGGACACCAGACGTCATTACTGATGGTTGTGAGCCACCATGTGGTTGCCGGGAATTGAACTTAGGATCTTTGGAAGAGCAGGCAATGCTCTTAACCACTGAGCCATCTCTCCAGCCCCTGCTCTCAGGTTATTGAATCCATTTTCCTAGGTTGCTACACGTAAGGGCTCTTTCCCTCCTTGATACCCTGTCAGTAAACCTCTAAAGATATGTCGTAGATTCACATAGAGTTGTAAAATCTAAGTTGCACCAGGTGGTGGTGGTGCACGCCTTTAATCCCAGCACTTGGGAGGCAGAGGCAGGCGGACCCCTGTGAGTTCGAGGCCAGCCTGGCCTGTAGAATAAATTCCAGGATAGCCAGGACTATTTCACAGAGAAACCCTGTCTTGAAAAACAAAATAAGACAAAAAACTAAGTTACTCAGTTTTTCCTAATGGCAGCGTCTCGCAAAACTACACAGAGCTCCCAACGCCGACATGCTGATCTCTCGACAGTGGAAGGTATTTACTTCCTTCACCACCAGCGTCCTCTAGATGGTTTGCTTGTTTACGTGCTTGGCTTTTTGAGTCACATTTTTCATTTGTTCCTTTCTTGCATTTGAAGTTCTCTTTGATGACATCTTAGCCTGAGAGTCTCTGCCAGACTCCTTCACTACACAATGGCAGCCGACCACTTTACAAGGTTTCTCCTCTCCGTCTGCATCACAGAGACCCATTCCCCTAGCTGTGCTCAGCACAAAGAGTCTCCACCAACTTGGATACCTAGGTTCATCACGACTGGATGCAGGTGTGCAAAGATGGGCTTGGTGTTAGTCTAAGGGTTTGGCAGCTTCCCAAATTCGTGTGCTAGGCTGACCCATGGAACTCACAGTCTACAGAATCCAAAGCTGGCCTTACACATCCCAGGCAGATGCCCTTGGGGACAGTGCAGGGGACAGTGAGTCCCAGTATTCTAAGAACCAGTCTCCCAGGCCCGTGGCCCACTCCAGGTTGCCGAGAACATCTTCCTGGATCCATTCATGACCCTGTGTGCAATAGTTTGAGCCTGGTGCTTTCCCACGAGGCCTTCCACCCTCCTGCTGCCTTGGTGGGTGGCCTTTAAATCAACACAGTTTGGGTTAGGACCTGGCTGGGAGGGTGTTGAGTCCTAGGGAACCTGGTCAGGCCCCTGGCTGGAAGACTGGGACCCACAGCTGAGGGAGTAGAGGACACAGGGCAGCTGGAGTCAACCAGCACCCATCCCAGCAGGTGTGCTGGATCCCACCCAGCCTCCTTCAGCACGAGGTCAGTATTGCCAAGGGTCAGAGGGCAACAGAGGCCCAACACTTCCAAAGTCCAGGGAGATCGTTGAGCATTCCAGAGTCCAGACTCCACTTCAGATGGCTCCAGCCTGCTGGAAGGAAGCCGCCCTGAGTGCCCTCCACAGCTCTCTTGGGTTTTCAAGTCCCTCTTCTCTTTCAGCCCAAGGTGTGGACACCTCGCTCTCTGAAGCCATGGCTAACTGCCATTCAGGGGTGAGGCCAGTGAGACACTTGTCCTCAGAATCATCTGTGGAGAGCACAGAGAGGGTGAGAGAGCAGGAAGGGCCAGGTCTGACTATCGGGCTGTCCAGGCCCAGGAAGCTGGCCAAGTATGTTTTATTTGTAATTTCTTTTGCTTCCTGTGTTAAGGACCTACGAGTCCAAGCAAAAAGGTCGAGAAAGAACTGAGTGACTTGATATTCTCGTCAAACACCCTCCCAAAGTGCGCCAGGTGGGGTCTGGTCACCAGAAGACCCTGGCTGGCTGTCACCGTCAAGTTCCTGCTCCTTCATCTTTCTTTAATAAAATCTCCGATAACCTATGCTCAACACCTGGGCCTAGGGGGACCATGAAAACACAAAAGGCTTGCTCGATGATCCAGATGGGCGTCAGGCCCATTCTGTGAGATGTTGGGCAGGCTGCGGGGGTGCAGCAACATGGCAAATGTCACCTGCCTACTGGTGCTGCCTCCATGACTTCTACCCAGTTCTGCTTCTGAACTGGACATATTAAGTCCACAGCTTCCTAGGAGGCGGTATGGCTTTCCCCAGTCAAGTAAGTAGGACGTTGGTGACCACAGTGGCCACACTCTACCAACACTTGCTGAGGTGTCCAGTCTGACAGAAAGTGGCCAAGTGGAGAATTGAACCCTGGTCTGTGCTGAGTCCACACAGCCTCACCGTTTTGTGTAAAATGGAGCTGGCCAGGAGCCTGATGGTGCACCAACTACCAGTCTCACATGCCTGAAATTAATTTGCCAGTGTCTTCAGACATAGTATCTGATTGGCTCAGAGAACAAAAAGGAGGCAGCCTCTCCGTCCTCTCCAGGGAATCAATGAGCCACAGACTCTGCGTTCCATCTCTGATGAAATGCAGATTTCTCATTAAGAGAAAGCCTTCATCTAAAAAACACAATAAAGGCTGAGAAAGGAAATGAATATGCAATTTATAGAGGGAAAAAGGTCTCATCAGCAATCAAAGATGACTCCACTTCCCCTACCCATGAAGGCCCGCTTTTAAAAGAACAGCACTAGCACTGAGCCTTGACTGTATTTGTTGTTGTCATGGATATAAAGAAGTAAGATGTCCACCCTACAGATAGGGTAACAACTGGAAGGCAAATTCTGCAGACATACTCAAATCTTAGAATTCTGTTTACCCTCTGACCCAACAATCTCCTATGAAAGACTATATCCTAATGCAGAAATCACAAGTAAGTGCAAGGCCACATGAACAAGAATGCCCATGGTGGCCCTGTCCACAGTCAGGGTTAGTGACAGGCACGGTGGCTCGTGCCCATCATTTCAGGGCTAGGGAGGCTGAGGCAGAACTGCTGTGAGTTCAAGATCAGTCTGCACTATAGGATAGGTCCCAGGGCAACCTGAGCTACGGACTGAGAGCAAACAAGCAAACAAAAGAGTCACGAACAACTGTATCATGCAATGATGATCAAAAAAGGCTGGCTATCGTGTGTCCACACAAAGGAGCTGGATGGAGCCACCAGAGTGGCCATGCGGGAGAAGGCCCCACGGTGACAGGCCTAATGATGTAAAGGGATGTCCTTCACCCATCACTGGAAAGAGTGTTTCCATACAAAGAGCATATGCTCTCGCCTCGTTTCCAAACACAGCACAGAGTTCGCCGTGCGTCCCAGCAGGCGTGCAGGTTTGGGGTGAGCAGCAAATGCTATCTGTCCTTTCTACCTCAGAGCAGTGGCCTCTGGGTGACTGCAGGGACAAAAGGAACTGCTGTCTGTAAGTACTGAACAAACGCTGGGCACGGGGCGGGGGCGGGGGCAAGCCAGCCATTGTTCAGCCTGGTTCCCATGGGCCATGGGGGGACAAATACGCTCAAGGATTTTACTTATCCCTGGACAGGATAAGTGATGTGCCCACATCTGGGACTTAGTATACGGATCCTGAGAACCTAGTCATGGAAACAGCACAAGCTCTGCCGTGTCGGCATCTTTATTACCTGTAAGGAAAACTGCAAACTGGGGTGGTAGGAGCACTTCCCTTGCTTGTGCAGAGGACCCAGGTTCAGTTCTCTGCACTCACAGAAGGGCTTACGACTGCCTTTAGCTCCAATTCCAGGGGATCTGACTTCCTAGTCTAGCCTCCGCAGGCTTCTGCACACGGTGAACATAAATTCACACGTACACATACATCTTAAAAATCTTTAAATACAAGAAAAGCTGCTATTTTCTGTACAGTGTTTGTTTGGCTTTTCAAGACAGGGTTTCTCTGTGTAACAGTCCTAGCTATCCTGGAACTAGCTCTTGTAGACCAGGCTGGCCTCAAACTCATGGAGATGTGCCTGCCTCTGCCTCCACAGTGCTAGGATTAAAGGCGTGTGCCACCACCGCCAGGCACAGTGGTTTTTTGTTTGTTTTGTTTTGTTTTGTTTTTATAAGGCTGAAGGTTGTGACAGAAAGGTTCTCTTGCCTTAAAGAAAGTAGAAAAGGGGATCAAATATGTCCATGGATGATAATTGGGTCCTGGACACCACACAGTGTAGGAACCCAGTGAGGCTAACCCTTCAGCAGTCCTGTGCAGGGAAAGGGAGCCCCTGCCACACCTACCTCTGTCGGAAATCCCAGCATTCCCAGGTGACAGAGACAAGGGTAATTGGATGGAGACAGGAGATGCACACATTCAGATGCACAGAACTCAGCTGGGTTCTGAACACGGAGCACAGCAGGGCCTGGTGAGGCGGCTTCTCTGTAGTGCCTTCCCTTCCTTAGCAGGTTCTTGTGGAACAGCTGAGCTGGGCAGGCCCATAGACCACCAAAGGGTCCCGGGGCAGGGTTTCCAGACTGTGGTCCTTCCCTTCAGCTAGCCACCTCCACCTGCCTTGCCTGAGTCCTGAAGCCTAGCCCTGCCTCTCAACCCCTGCCACCCCTACCCTCCCTCAGCTTCATGTGGCTTACTTAGGAGGAGAACAGGATGGGGCACCCTGGAGAGGCAGGGGTTATAGTAAGACAAGAAAGCCTGGGTTCAAATCCTGGCTCAGTTACCCTTTGCGAACAAACTCAGAACCAGAACTCCATCTCTCTCTGGGCTTGTTCTCTCACACCTGCAACGTAGCTGCACTGCTGCTGTCAGGCATTGGTGCATGCTATCTGCCATGCATGGTCATGCACAGCTGTCATGAGGCTTTGCCTTTTTCTTCAACGTGAGTGTGTCCCTCACATACATACACACTCACCCGTGCATCCTGCCCTATCCCTCCATTACAGGAACCTGCTTCTGGCTGGAAATTCCTGGCAGAGCTGTAAAGTTCTGAAAAATACTCAGTTGCCTAGAAATGAGAACGTGTAGAAATGATGAGAGGCGAGGGCCCGTCAAGACGCTGGACACAGAGACACCGGCAAGACACAGGCACTGGCCTCAGGACTGCCTAACTGGCCCTGACCCCTCTTCACCGTGCCCTCCTGGTCAGTGTAGATGGCAAGGATAGTAGGTACAATCCTTGGGTGCGCAAGGCTCTAAACTAGGCGCTTTAAGCCCAAGGTTTTTATCTTTGTATCCCCACTGTGTACAGAGTCTAAAAAAGCTCACAAAACTACCAGCATTTAGGTGGCCCAAGCCAATAATCCCTCCCCAAATCCTGCACAGTGGCCTGAAATGTCCTCCCTTCCATGCTAGAATTGCTCACAAGGGGCCACAGGATGTTGCCAGGAGAGTACCTTGGGCCCAGAGGACATGTTTCTGGGACAGTGGGATTTCTACCCCTCCCCAATCAGGCAAAAGTCAGATCCTAAACAGGGTAGCAGGCATGATCCTTTCAAGGCAGGGGCCTGGATTGCAGGGCTTTTCTGCTCTCCCAGATAGGGTGGGGACTGACAGAGGGCCTCTGTGCGGCCCTTAGGTGTGGTGGTACTTTGTCCTATTGTTGGGCTGTCTGGAGGTCCCTTCTAACCTGCTTCCCCTTGGGGCAGAAACCACATGCTGTGGGCAGATAGAGGGGGCAGTGAGGAGAGGGTGCAGGCCATCCTCTCAGCTCTTGAACCCAGGGAAGCTCCACATTCCACAGATGCGATCCCTGCTTTGGGTTTGAGGATCTAGTCCATTTGTTTCTCGAAAACACCCTTTGTTATGGGAATCTAACTGGCCAGAAAACAAGCTACAGGATCCTGCTCCCTCAGTTACCACTCCTGGGGTAGGGACCTGCCTCAGAGCCCTGGGGGTGGTAACAGCAGGTGCTGACCCCTCCCCACAGGGAGACCCAGAAGGCCCCAGTGTGCAGAATAAAGAATGCTGAGTGGCGCTCATTATCAGCTTGGAAGGCCAGCTTAGAGGATATCCAGTAATTGCAAGGGTTTTGTAAATGTTAATTACGGTTGCCTTAATTAGCTCTAAACCCATTGATCTATGGATTATATTAGGTTTATAAGTGTAATTACCTTAACAGGCATATGGATTACAATTATGCTCCACTTAAACCCCAAATGTATAGCATATAAATTAGCCAAGGGACCATTCCGATTCCTCGGGGTCACACTGCTGAGATGCCGGCTCTTTAGGGCTCTATTCAGAAGGCTGTTCCCTGCTATACAGGCAGAGGGGCTTTGAAGTTGGGAGGGAGGAAGGCGAGGGACAGACCACATGTCTGTGGAAGCCCAAGCCAGCTGTTTGTTGTGAGCCCTGGATTCCTACCTCTCTCCCAGGAAACTGTGTGCGCGCACACGCACGCACACGCACACACCTCCAGTCCCACCCCACATGCAAGTGAACATAACATAACACCCTCAGGTGTCACCCTCAATGTGCTTCCACCTTGTTTTGAGAGGTCTCACCTGCCCTCTTACTCCCCTGTGGTAAGGCTGGCAGTCCAGTGAAACCCAGGGATCTACCTCTCTGTCTCCCCACTGCTGGTACACAAGCATATACCACCATGTCCAGTTTGTTTGTTTATTTATTTAGTGGTTTTCGGAGACGGAATTCCAGTCCTCGTGTTTGTATGGCAAACTCTTTCCCGACTGCTGCCTGTCCTCTCTATAGGGCCACTGGAGTTACACGTGGTGGGGTGCACAGTGGAACTCAAGTGACAGGACGTAATGGAGGGGATCAGAGACGTGGAGGGAGGGGATCACGCTGGGACAGGGCACAGTCTCTGAAATACAGCCTGGGTAGAAGTGCTGTGGCCTCTGTGTCCCCAAGAGCTGGGCTAGTCTCCAGGGAAGAAACATCACAGAGGAAGCACACTGTCAGGCCCTTTCTACCTTAGCGTCTGGGGTCAGAGGTAAGGGTCCAGGGTGCAGAGGTGACCAACTGACTTGCGCTTCCAGAAACATGCAGTCCCCTCTCACCTGGCCTAGTCACTAAGATACAGTCAATGTGTCCAAAGGCCCTGAGGCTGCCTGCTAGTTCCATAGCCCTGGACTCCAGAGGCTGCTGCCACATAGCCTTGCTGCCTGCCACAGGCAGTCCAGTCCCTTCCTGTTCTGTGAGGCTGGCTGTTTGGCCCTACTTAATGCTCTTCCGTCTCCCATCTATACCCCCCCCTTCCATCTGCCATCTGTCAGGGCAGGGGCAGAGAGCAGAGGGCCTGGTGCTCAGGGTGCCCAACCTTCTGCCCTCCATGGCACCCCACTTGAAAGTGCATTAATGATATTCATAGTACCCCAAATCAGGAGAGAAAGCCATCTTTGATTGGTGGGCTGTAAATCAATGGACTGTGGTATGTCCCTATCTCCTTGAGAGTCGGGGCTCCTAGGCTGTCCTTACTAGGGAGGGCCATGAAGTCAAAGCTAGCTCTTAACCCCCCAAGTGCAGCTTCCCTTGCCTGCTCCTGCCACCTGGACCTCTGCAGTCATTTCTCAGTCAAGCCCAGCATTCCTCATACACGCTGAATTCTGATCAGAGGCCCAGGGCCTTTGTGCCTCAACCCAGGCTGAAGGGAGTCAAGAGTTATCGCTGCTGTGGATGGAACGTTAGTCATCTACCTGGGGCAACCCTAGCCAGGTTACAGGGGTGTTCCTTTTTGGTCTGTAACACTCCCAGAAGGTGGCACAGTCAAACATCTTGTCTACCACTGGAGAGAAGGACGCTCCAAAACAGGGGAGGACTAAGCTAAGACTCCAGCACCCAAACCTGGCTTTTGTTGCCCCAAGGACACAGCTCTCTCAGGACTTGAGTGCCTTCCTCAGAGGGGCCAGCAGGAACTGAGACTGTCACTCCCTGTCTGAGGGTCCACCAGGGCTTAGTCACAAATGTGTTACACCCACACGGACCAGTACACCCCACTGAGGTTGCCTTCCGTGCTATTCTAAGAACAGCGACAGCCTGACTCCAGGCCAGCTGGGTACCCATTCATAATGCCGGCTGTCCAATTTAACCCTAGGATGGCCCGTGAGGTGAGACGCAGGAACAAGCGACTCCGCCAGCACAGCAAGGATGCTGCACAGGGCGCTATATTCATTCGTGGCTGAACTGAACAGGACCGCATGGGGGTGAGCTATAAACAGCTGCCAGGTTCCTACAGGGAAGGTTGGGAATTATGACATGAACACTGCTGAACTTCAGCAGCCCAAACGAGACGGATGCTGTCATCCTAATGGACCCTCAGAGGAGGTGGGCTCTGAAGATGGGCCAGGTTTCAATGTGTTCCTTCCTAGGCATGGCCTTGTGCTGGTTTCAAGAGCTGGGGCCTTTAACAAGCAACAAAGTCCCGAGGGCTCCCTGATGGTGAATGACTCTGAGTTACTTATAAAGAGGCTTCAGAGGGCACCATCCCCTGCCTTAGTTGCTGTTCTACTGTCTCACTTCACGAGGTTTGGGCACAGAGAGTCCTTCCCGGTGGCAGAGCCTTGGACAAGCTTCTACTCTCTGCTGATTACCGACTCTGGCTCTGTTACAGTAGCACAGATGGGCCAAGACAGGTGGGCTGGGAGGGCTCTGTGCTTGTGTATGGACAGAATCAATAAACTCTGCAGTCTGAACTGGGAGTTGACTTAGTGGCATGGTGTGGCTGTTTCCTGGTTTCTGCCACGGTCAGGATCCATCCAGGGTCGCTCTGCTCCAGGTCCGCAGAGAACTCGACAAGAGCCCCTTAGAGCCGTCTCCTGCACAGTGCTCTATAATGTACCCATCTCTGCAGAGTCCCAAAGCCCAAACTGAGAGCCAGCTCTGCCCTCATTTCTGCTCCTCTAGAGCTGCCGTAGTAAGGCACTGAGTCCTGAGCTTGGGAAACTACCTGATATTTCAAGTGTTCCCTAAGATGCCAGACTCTTGGTTGGGGAGGTAACCAGAGACAGTAGATGCCAGAGTCTGGTCAACCAACTCTGCCTCTTCTGCGAGAAGAGCTTGAAACCCACTGAGAGGGAGGCCTGGCCGAGCCATAGCTGGGTCACAGCATCTGGTCCCTTGTGCCATCCTACATGACTATCTCCCTTCCTTTTTAAAGTCCCTAAGGGTCCAGGTAGAGAAATGGCACCAGCCCCTGGAAGAAGATGGAGGTGGTCTGGAGAAGAGGGGGCTTCCTGGAGCTAGCCAGAATCACTGGCTTAGTCAGAGAGCAGAACATGCAG
The DNA here is from genome assembly GCF_982192425.1 of Myodes glareolus. Lineage (NCBI taxonomy): Eukaryota > Metazoa > Chordata > Mammalia > Rodentia > Cricetidae > Myodes > Myodes glareolus. Next base: position 71,550,452 of record NC_142032.1, read on the forward strand.
TGCCGATGAATGGGTTCCCTGAAGGGGTGGCACAGGTAATGGGCACCACTCTGATCTCTGACCTGCCATACAGACTTCCTGAGCCCCTTTCAGCAAAAGGACAAGGCAGATGTGGCCAGGGTTTGCTCCTGTTCCTCATTTACCTTTCTCTTGACACTCCTCTGAGGTTCTCCTCTTTACCCTTCAGGACCCTCCTCAGAGAGAGGCCATGGGGGCTGGAGGTGTGTCCTGTGTCTGCCATCTCCAGGCTAACCAATTCAGAAGTTCCTTGTTCATACATTCCTCTTTTGTGGATTCTGCAGGGGGCCTTCCCCACCATAGATGGCAGGATGGCATCACACAGCCTGACTGCCGGCCTGACAGAGTCCTTTCAAAAGTCTGACCATGGGAAAGAATAGCACACATGACTTGTTCCCATTTATAGCAGGTCCCAGGACAGGCAAAACCATCTCCGCTAACTGCTATCAGGAGGGTGCATCTGTGGGTTGGAGCGTAGAAGAAGATGGAAGGACCAGCGCATTCATTAGCTTACATCTAGGGTCAGGAGGGTGCATCTGTGGGTTGGAGGGTAGAAGATGCTGGAAGGACCAGCGCATTCATTAGCTTACATCTAGGGTCTGGGTGCTTTTGCTACATGTTATGCATTAAAAAATAAGCATTATTATTTTTTTAATATGAGAAGAACCCTGACCACAGCAAACAGGATGTTTCTGACGCCTGCCTTCTGACCTAAACCTTTGGCCCAGGGGCCACCAACAAACAGCTGGATATAAGCTGGGAGCACTTCCCTGTCAAACTGGCCAATGCTGTAACTGAGGGGCAGCCATCTCTGGTGTTGGGTCCTTGGGGCTGCTAGACACAGGCCACACCACAAGGAGGGTTAAGTCTAGGGCTGGCTGGGTCTCCAGTCGGGACAGGCACATGATAAATGTGCATAGAGCTGTCCTCAGATTCAGGCTCACAACGGGAAGCGGAGTCCCCATCCCTGACTTCCAAGAAGTGAAGGGCTTCTACTCCATCCCAGAAACCACAGATGGGGAGACCCGGATTCGCTGTATGAGGGAGGGAGGCCTCCTCTGGCCTAGAAGGCTGGGAGAGGCATGCACTTCGCTCTGGCTTCCACTACTCTCAGACCAGACAAAGTACCCTACACCCTCTTCACTCTGCTAGCTTTCAACTTCCTGGGTGCAGCCCCAACGGTCACCCCCACACACACACACACTATTGGGTCACCTGCTAAGACCCATTCATGCCCTAGGACAGAAATATAGTGAGGTTTAAATACTCTGCATATGATTTCAAGTGCAAAACTGCATTTTATAAATAATTGCATTTCATGTCTTTTTGTTATTGCTGCTTCTTAAAGAAGCAGGCAGAGCGAAAAGCTAACTGGGGCTCCCTCAGAGAGAAGGGAGTCTAAGTGATTTCCTCTGTGTTTTTCCATATTTTCCAAAGGGCAGATGTTTCTTGCAGAAATAGAAAAAAAATCACTTTAATTTTAAAAAGACAAAAATTGCAGCCTGTATTAAGCATGTAAAAACAGGAAGGAGGAATGGAGTCTTGAGGGCAGGAAACGGCTTTTCTACAGACTACTGACTTGGGCCTAGGCAGGCCCCACAGAACCCTCCACCTGATGAGACAAGGAGAATAAAACACAGCCTGGCATCACTGTGGCAAAGGCCCTGGCTCCTCCCATCTCCCTTCTCAAGTAAGGTACTTAACCCAGGAAAGACTCCTTGCTCCCAGGCTCCCCCAGTCTCAGCCTTGGTAGGCCTTCAGATCTTCTTAGAGGCTCAGAGCAGCTGCAGACACAGGCACCTGTTCCCTACCCACAGGAATGTCAACCCTGGAATAGAGTGCGTCTGAGGGGAAGATGATGGGGTCTGGGGTCCCCTGGGCCAGCTAGCAGCATATAGCCTATGGGAGGACAAGACCCCTGCCCCCAGTCAGGGATTTCTGCATGTCCTCTCTACACTACATATGGCCTCGACCCCAGGGTTGCAGAATACTGGCTGAAGTGGGGGGAATTCTTCCTCCTTTTCACCTCTCAGACAAGGGCTTATGTCTGGGAACCTAACCCTCCAGCACATCTTGGCAGAGGCACTATCTCCAGAGATGGGTACTGGATAGCAGTGAGGGTGTTCTGGGTAGACCCTGGTTCCTAGGACATGTGCAACACAGTGCGGGCAAAGGTCACTGGTCACAGAGGGGCCCCATCATAGATGTAGAAAGAACTACAGGATGGGAGGGCCAGAAGGGCCCGTGTGATGAGGTCTAAACGTGCGGGACACAGGTAGACAGCAGCTGTGAGGGTAGGCAGATATGCCCTCTGAAACCCCCAAGCAAGGCGAGGGAGTGGGGAAAATGTGGGACTGAGAGGCTTGGGCTAGAGTAGGCAGGGCAGCCAGAGCCCCAGACTTGTGTCCAGACATTTTCTTGAGCTGCAATACACATACTTTTTGCTTCTGGTTTCAAAAGACATGAAAACACCTTCCTGAGCTCCTCAACTACAGCAAGCCAGCCCACACAGCCCCAGGCAGTGGCAGCAAAATCCACAGGAACCACCAAGGCAAAGGAAAAGCATGGCTGTCCTGGGCTGGAGTGCCAGGCTGTGGACATGGCCAGGGTGCACAGGGCCTGGGAAAGAGTCGCTCCGGAGCTACCCTCTGCAGCAGCTGCCCTCAGAACACAGGGGGAGCAGCCTGAGAGAGGCGCAGAAGTGAGGGGTTCAGCTGCAGCGAGTGCCCTGGCTGCCATGGTGTAATGTCCTCCTAGTTGATACCTGAACCTGGAGGGGCAAGCGAGGGATGGCATCCTGCCCAAGCTATGACCAGGCACTGGCGAGCTTTGGAACAGTGCAGGTCTGCTGCCAACCCTGAGGTGGAGGAGGCACCGAGGGTACCTACGGCCTTGCGCCAGCTCTCTCCACTACCTCCCAACTGCACATCTGGCTTCAGGCTGGGCAAGCCTGCCACCCGCTCTCCGGGTCTTGATTTGTGACGCCCCTGAGCCTCCATCCCAGAGGCTGCTTCTGGTCATGTGGGCAGTGGTCTGATGTCCAGCGTCTCCCCCGAGGACCTCAGCGCATGTGTCCTGAACTGTTCTTGGCAGCTGGAAAGGAGCGGGAAAACGGGGAGAGTGGGAACTTTACTATCACTTGAACTCTGGGGTCCACTAGGTTGAGCTGTTCCTGAATTTGAATTATTTAAACCCAGAGGCAACTGAGTTTAAATAATTTACTCAATTTACTTTCTATGGTTGTTCCAAGAAGCTGCACTGGGACTGGTCTCCTGGCACCCCGTGAGTCTCACATTCTTTTAAAGAGATGGCTATTGCTTTTATTAGGACGTCAGGGAGGCTGAGCCACCTGGCGGTCTCCAGCAGAGCCAGGACGACATTCCAGGGGCCAGACTTAAAGCCCTGGCTTGCCCACCTCCTGTCCACAGCCCCTGGGCTCGTGGGGGGGGGGGCTTCTTCAGTCAGGCTGCCTGAGCTGAGACACAGCGGCACACCAGCTGGGACGCCTACCCGCCCCGGCACTTCGGTGTGCTTCCTTCCATCTGGCTGCAGCAGCCCTGTCTGAGTTCGCCTCGAAGTTTATTTTAAACTATTTCACGTGGAAACACTAAGCTTCCTCTTGACTGGTGGGGTCCAAGAAGGTTAACTCCTTCCTCCCCAGGCTGCCTAACGCCTGCCAAAACTGCCTGCCACACACAGAAAAACAACAACCGAGGCCTGCCTTACACACACCACTGGGGATCCTGTTGCCCATCTACACCCCATGGGAGCCGGGTCTCCTCTTGGAGCATTCCAGAATAAGCCTGTTCCACTGTGAAGTGGGGAGGCTGACAGAGAGGCCTACAAAGGCCCAGACTCCCTAACCTCAGCCTCCCTCTTTAAAAGGTCAGGTTACAGCTCTCAACCTCACTCTGTTTTTAAGGCAGGATAACCACCTTCCCTGGTCCAGAAGTGTCAAGGAATAAGGAAGAGTCAAAAGAGCTGCTTCCGATACACGATAGGGAGAGACATTCTAAGTTTCACCATGGTCCCCAGGTTCTGAGAGATCACAGCAGAACGGAGGTCAGCATTAACAGCCTGGGAAACCCTGAACTGGCCCCTCTTGGACCTGCAATGTGAACCTCTTGGGCTGCAGTGTAGTGGGACACAAAGTTCAAGCACCATTGCCAGCAGCAAGCACCCTCTCTCGGGAAGCATCAGGCACTGTGAGGGTGGGGACCTGCTGGAGCCCCACAGCACCCTGCGAGCTGATAATACCCCAGCCTCCCAGCCTCCCAGCCTCCCAACTGGCACTTCTGATGGATGAGCACTGCCCCTTCCTGCTATAGCTATCAGTATAATTTAGACACAAGAAAGTAAAAAACAAAACCAAACAAACAAAAAACCAAACAACCAAACAAAATTCTGCCGAGACCATGTGTAGAAGGAAATCCACACATCATTTCTAAAACTGGGAGCCCCTGGCCATGGATTCCCCTACCTACCCACCCCTCCTCAGGCCTGGAGGGTGTCCAGGAGTTTCCTCTGCAGCAGAGGGCTCCAAGCTCCCAGGTGCCCCTGCCCTGCCAACCCCATCACTGGAGGGTTCTCCATCACTAGTGCCCAGCGAACCTGAGGCTCTCATCTTCAGAGCTCACACCATCGCACGCAATCAGCGCCCACCAATGCCCCTTCTCCTGGACACGGCATCCTCATAGCTAAGCCTTCCCTGGAGACACACATGCTGACACAGCCTTGCTGAACCTTACCAGCAGGCAACCCCAGGCTGGCTCCAAACTCCATACGGAGCAGAGGACTGTCTTTCCTGCCTACCTCCAGTGGTAGTCACCACCATCAGGGTCTCAATGCTAACGTCATCGGTAACGGGCATCACTGGTCGCCTGGAAGGATGGCAGTCTGGGGGCACTGACCCTCATCTGCTGGCCCCACAGTGTGAACTGACTGTTGTCACAAGGAAAAAGCACACGGAACTGCTGCCTGCGGGCTTCGGAATCACTGCTTCTGACAGAGCCGAGGCTGGGCCAGAGCGGGGCATGGAATGAAGGAGCCTGCAGGCCACCATGGGACTCCACAGCTCCCTCCAGAGTTCTGAGAGTCTCTAGAGAGACCTGAACAGAATCCGTGTGAAACAGCATACAAAGATATCGATTTGGAAAACTCCAAAATGGTGCAGAAATAAGAAGATTGGGGGAATTCTGTTATTTTTGTGTCTGTGCGCACTTACGCATGTTCATCTGTGAGAGCGTGGGTGTGTCTATCACAGTCCGTGTGGGGGTCAGAGGACAATCGCAGGGGTCAAGACAGGGTCTCTGGTTGTCTGCTGATACAGACACCAGACTAGCTGGCCTGTAAACTTCCTGTGATTCTTTCTCCTGTGTCTGCCCATGTCACCGTGGGAGCACCGGGATTAGACGCTCCCTGACATGTCTGGTCTTCTGTGGGTTCTGAGGATCTGAACTCGGGTCCTCATGTTTGCAAGGCAGATGCTTTACTCACTGGGCCATCTCCCCAGCTCCTAGAGCAAAGCATGTTTAGGGTACAGATGGAAAAGCTAATGTTAAAAGCCACCCTGCCCCTCTAGTCACCACCCAGAGCAAGTGGAGCCCCCTGCTGGTTGAAGGACACTGAGCTTCCATCGCTAAGGAAGCCAGGCAGGGATCCTTACAGGATCCAGACACGCTTAGGAGGTAGGTGAGGACACATGGGAACAGGGGTGGAGGTGCACAGCATGGACAAAGGGCTCAAGGAACAAATGAAGAGGGGGCAGGAGGGGACTTGGTGGACAAGGACTCTCCTGACAGAGACCTGGCTTCTCTTCTCTGACAATGGTGGGGACCCCAAGCCCAAAGCACCATTCTAAGGATTTTCCTCCTGTGAAGGTGTCAGCCAGAGAACGAAAAAAAAGCTTCCATGGGTCACAGAACCTGCTTTGGATCTTGAGACCCCAGCTTGTCCTGAGTCCAGCAAGCTAGCTTGACATCAAATATGACAAAGACACACAGCAGCAGGGGAGCAAAAGCGGGTGAGCATGCATGGGAGTGAGCTGGGAGTACAGGGGCATGGATGTGACTATGTGAGCGTGTGCGGGGGAGCTGCCCGTGAGAGCCTGTGAGTGTGCACTGGGGTTCTGTGTGTTCAAGTCCTGAACTTGGGAGGGTTGGCTTTTCCAGAACCTGGTGACAAAGCGCCCTCTTGTGACCAGAACACAAGGTAGCACAAGAAAGAGGAAAAGGAAAGTTGAGTGTATAGCGGAGACCCTGGAGAAGAGGGGTAGAAAGAAAAGGTCGGTTAGGGGAGTTGGGGACCGGATTTGAGAAAGTCAGTGCAGTTTGGATGCTGCTCCCCTACCACCTGGTGCCGTCCTGTCTTGGATGCTGCCCCCCACCTGGTGCTGTCATGTCTTCCCCGAACTTTACCCTCCCCAGTACCTGAGGCCAAGGCCAAGGCCAATGGGCTTCAACTACCTGCATGGATGTAGTAGGAAGCTTGAGCCTTTCAGTTGGCAGGAGGAACCTGGGCCTAGGACGTGATAAAATGAGGTCCTCGCTCCACCCTGCACCAGGGACAAGGAATACTGTGAGGCCAGTTTATGTGACAGCCCCTCATTCTTCCCAGTCTCAGATGCCACAGTAACCCTGTCTGAGGGACAGCGTGCTTGTCTAGATGGTTTCTGCTTGGCGGGGAGGGGACTCGGGACAAGTTAAAGTGTGGGGATAGATTGCACCCACTTCCTGGGCCAGCCAGGCCGTGTTGGGGCAGGCAGAGTCCCGTTTCCAGTGACTTCCACTTAGGCAGGCGTTGCCCTGGTTGGGCACGGGCCAGCAGGTATTAGTTCTGGTGGGATGGCTTTTTGTTTGGAGAAGCCCCCAAATTCACAAACCTTGGACAAGCCGAGCGCATCCTGAAAGATCATTTGTTCTTACAACAGTGTCACGGCACGGGAGACCCCTAAGGGTACGGGGCACAGTCAAAGTCACTTATGACACTTAGCCCCTCCCCTTTCCACCCAGCACGGTCACCACCTACGCTCTGTGTACCTGACCACCAGCCACTGCTTTCGCAATGACGATCCCGGACCTAAAGGCGATGGTCACAGAGTAGGTGGCAGGACAGCCCAGCACCAACATCCCTGCTCTCTTTGGGCCTCAGTGTCTGCATCCGCAGGTGAGAGGTGACACAGTGCTATCGGGGGAGACTCTGCCCCATTTCCTCTTTCATCAGCAGGAAATAGGAGCAGCCTCCAGCACTGTCCTAGGGACCAGAGTATGAGAAAGTCTGGTGCAGAGGCTAGACCAGGGTCAGCCTCATGTGGATGCCTTGGGCCTTTTACTCAGGCTTCGTACACTCGGTCCTCTGGCCTTCCTGATGAGACAATCACCAGCCTCTGGGACTGACCCTAGGTAAGGGACCTCACCCCACCCCAGGCAGCTGAGTCTATTCTGAGATGGCTCCGATATACCTTCCTGGGTGCAGGTCCCTCGAGGACTCTGTGAGGGCCTTCCAGCACCCATGTGAACACAGCAGGAACTAAAGGCTACAGAGAACTCCCATTTGCCTCTTAAGAAAGCACAGGCTAGGGGGCTGGAGAGATGGCTCAGAGGTTAAAAGCATTGACTGCTCTTCTAGAGGTCCTGAGTTCAATTCCCAGAAACCATATGGTGCTCACAGCCATCTGTAATGAGATCTGGTGCCCTCTTCTGGCCAGCAAGCATACAGACAGACAGAAATTTAAAAAAAAAAAAAAAAAAGGAAAAAAAGAAAGCACAGCCTGGAAACCAGACCTGCATGCATCATCCACAGGCACAATGATCATGCAGGCACAATGTAGGGATGAGGTCAAATGACCTGCTTCAGCTCCCAATGCCAGGCCTTTCTGTAAACCCCACTCTTGGATAGAGCTGATCCTGGGACCTGATATGTATGGAAGGGACCTGAGCTGGTCTGAATTCAGAGGCCATCCGCTGGCACACACTGAGAGCATACATTGCAGGGACAGTGTGCCAGATGCCAGAGACACGGCTGGATTCACAGTAGCCACCATAGCTATTCACAATAGCCATTCCATTCCTTAGGACCCCTTTGGCCACCAGTGCACAGTCAGGTCATCTGAGCATGCATCTGTGACTTAAATATCATCTGGAGAAAGGCACAGTACAGGAACAAACATAGGATCAGACTAAGATTTGCTAGGAGTCCACTGATAGTAAGTATAACATACAAAATGTTAGGGTTAGAGATAGGGTTAGGATTAAGGTTAATTTCCTAGTGGCCATTGTAGTAGTTTGAATGTAATTGGCTCCCATAAGCTCATAGGGAATGGCACTATTAGATGTGGCCTTAATGGAGGAAGTGTGTCACTATGGGGTAGGCTTTGAGGTCTCCTATGCTCAAGCTACACCCAGTGTCCTAGTTCACTTCCTGTGGCCTGTGGATCAAGATGCAGAACTCTCAGTTCCTCCAGCACCATGCCTGTCTGCATGTTGCTGTGTTTCCCACCATGAAGATAAAGAACTAACCCTCTGAAACTGTAAGCCAGCACCAATTAAATGTTTCCCTTTATAAAAGTCGCTGTGCTCATGGTGTCTCTTCACAGCTATAGAAACCCTTACTAAGACAGCCACTAACAGTAGAGTAATAAAGTGCCAACATTTCAAACTGTTTTCTCCATCGAAGATCAGTGCCGGGCTTGCCATCTCTAATTGGTCTCTGAAAACAGTGTTTCTTGCATGTTCCCATGGGGACAAGTCACTTTTCAAGCCCCTTGAGACTCTCCTATCTGGCAGTGTTTCTAGAACTATAACCTATAGGCCCCTCATCTTTTCAACACGCCCCTCATCTTTTCAACACTCATGTACAATGGCACAAACTGAGCCTCACTGTGGGTGACGAGTTGGGAGATATTAGTTGAAGAGGTGTTACATTTGTTTATGCTGTGGAACATTTGTTTTAATGATGCAAAGATGTGTTGCATTCTTTACGTTGCATCTTTTAATGCTGTGAAACTGTATTATTTTGTCTAAGCCACCCAGCTACACAGCAAGCCACAGAGGAAGAAGTAAAGAAAGGTGCGTAGGAAAAAGACAAAAGCCCAGATGCAAAAGGTAGATGGGGTTACTTAAGTTAAGGAAAGCTAGCTAGAAACAAGCCAAACTAAGGCCAGGCATTCATAATTAATACTAAGTCTCTGTGTATATTTATTTGGGAGCTGGGTGGTGAGTCTCCAAAAAGTAAAGAGTAAAAAACAAACAAACAAAACCAACACCCAACTACAGTGACGCAGTTGCTCCCTTGTAAGAACTAAGATTCCTATTTTGCCATCCTCCAGACCAGCAAAGGAGGATCTGCCTCTGTACAAACAGTCCTGTCCTGTGGAACTAGGGCAAGGGGTCAGTTCCTGGAAAACTACTGGTAGTTACCCATAGCTGCATGGCTACCACCCCTGGCCACCAGAGGACCTGGCATGTGCCAGGCGCCAAATGAAACCTTACAGTTACGGAAAGATGCCATGAAACAGTCAGGAAAAAGGTGCCTTGCACATTACAATCCCATTTTTACAATAAACGAAAACCAAAACCAGCTGTGTGCTTGTGTGTACTGAAAAGACAGTCTCTCTCTGGATGGAATTCTCTCTCCAAGTGCAAGCTCCACCAGGTGGATATCACTTCCCTTTGGGTGGTTTTGGATTTTATGGAGCTGGGAATTGATTGGCTCTGGGGCCTCAAACATGTTTGGGTAAGCACTCCACTGTGGGGTAACACTCTTGTACACTGTAAAGATTTATCACTTATATTAGTTTAATAAAATGCTGATGGGTCAGTAGCCAGGCAGGAAGTGTAGGTGGGGCTACCAGACTAAGAATTCTGGGAAGAGGAAAGGTAGAGACGCAGTCACCAGTCAGAGGCAGAGGAAGCAAGATGAGAACGCCTCACTGAGAAAAGGTACCAAGCCACATGGCTAAACATAGATAAGAATTATGCATTAAGTTTTAAGAGCTAGTTAATAATAAGCTTGAGCTAATAGGCCAAACATTTTATAATTAATATAAGCCTCTGTGTGTTTCTTTAAGACTGACAGCTGTGGGACCAGGCAGGACAGAAACTTCCATCTATACTCTACCACTGAGTCATCACCCCTCACCCTCCCACCCCCGCACACCTTACTGACACTTCCCTCTGAACAGCACACAGATAACTGGACCCAGCAAAGGGCCCACACCTGGGAGACTGGAGCGGGTGTACCTCCCAGTCCTACTTGTGTGTGGACCTCCCTTCTCTGTGTGTGGTCTTCCTCAGCCAAGAGCAAAGCCACGGTGCACTCTGAGTACATGGGACACATGGGTTTCGACTGGCCACATAGGCCCCAACTAAGGACACATTTTCCTCAACTAAGATGTTTTCCTTAATGAACTAGAGCAGCCCTACCTCTGGGCTTTCAAATACAAATGCGCTACTCACGTGTTTGGCCACTAAGTTGCAACACACACTGAACATGTGCTGGTTGGGCTCACGCTGCTAGGCAGGACACCACCATAAACAGAGCGCAGCCATGGGAGGGTGCTGAGTCCCACTGCCAAGCGAGGAGCCTCTGGCAGGAGGAAGCAGAATCACGGAAAGGAGGAATCACAGATCTTAAAGTCTGCTATGACCTGAATGTGTCCCCTCAAATACTGGTGTTGGAAACTTCATTCCTGGTACAACAATGTGGGCAGTGGGCCTTTGGGAGGTGTGGTCATGGGGACTAACACCCCTTAAAAAGGGCTTGAGGGAGTGGGTTCTCTGTTTCCTATTGCGTATGTTAGGATTCAGTATCCCTCCCCGTCTGGGGATGCAGGAAGACACATCCGGAGTCATCTTGGAATCGAACACTGACCTACTGGCACCACGATCTTGGACTCCCAGCCTCCAGAACTGTGAGGGACTCTATTTCCTGTCTTCAGCAATGTGGTACTGTGTTTTACATCAGTGTGAATGGACCAGGAAGGAGAAGGCTAGTCACTTGGGAAGAATGCTTTTGTAGCTTCTAAGCAGGGTTCTCTCAGACCAGACATAAACAATGGAGCCATGAGACCCTCCTCAGAGATGTTGGGGAAGAAAGGAAGTCTGTATTTCAGGTATGCTGGGGCTTCAAAGACACTTCCACCCTGGGAGAGTTGGGAAGTGGCTTCCTGACCCGGGACCCCAGGAGTGTCAAGACTCCCTCCCTCACTACCAGCTCACAGATGGTCTTAGCTCATGCCTCCCTCAGGGTTCTCACCCAGGACATCCGTGAGACATTCGGTGAGACAGTCAGGCCATCGATGGGTTCTAGCCCTGCCTAAAACAATCATTTGGAAGTTTGTGACTGACCTACTGTCCTTCAAATCCAGACAACCATGTTTTCCACCAAGTCTCTTTGTTTGAATGGCTTGGCCACAATGGAATCCACTGAAAATAGGCAAGACAGGGGCTGGTGATATGGCTTGATTGGTAGAATGCTTGCTTAGAATGCATGGAGCCCTGGGTTCGATCCCCCAGTACAGCATAAATTAGGAATGGAGATACACTCCTATAATCCCAATACCCGGGAGGCAGGGAGGGGGACTCAGAAGTTCCAGATCAATTTTGGCCACATAGCAAGTTCAAGACCAGCCTGGGCTATATGCAAGCTGTCTCAAAATATAAAACAAGAGTTGGAGAGAGGGAAGGGGAGAGATTATGTAACTGTATCCTAATTACAATAAAAAATTATTAAGCAATAAATAAATAAGACACGGTCGATGCATAAGACACTCTCTCTCGATGGCTAAGCCAAGTCATAGCCCAGCTACCACAGGGCAGATCCAACTGCCCAATTCCTAGTAATTGTTCATGAAGTTCAGACCCAGAGTAACCCTGACAGCTGTCTGTGGTCTCTAGGTGTTGTGCCTCTCGCAGGCTGGGGAAGGCGGAACGAAAGGAGAAGGAAAGTGGCCGGACAGCATGAGACCAGGCATAACCTCAGTGGCTGCAAAGGTTTTGAGCACACTGCCCAAAGCAGCATGGACAACCCGCCCTGATTCCCTGACGGCAGCGCTATGACAGGCAGAGTTTCACGTGCTTGGCTTGTCTTCACTCCACACAGATCCACGTCTGCTTGAAGTTCAGGCTCTGCTCCGAGAGCTGCCTCACCACCATCACCACGCAATGAAAGACAGCGATTTCTACTACAGAGGTCAGCCGCACTGGTCCTTAGGGGCCAGTTACAGACAAGGCCATGAGTGTCCACATACTGTTTGTTTGTTTGTTTGGAAAGAAAAGCCCCAACTCAAGAAGGCTGGCATTCTGGGAAGGGCCAGAGAAGAGCAGGAAAATGAAGTGGCCCTGGGCACTGACCTGAATTTCCCGGTCCGCACCTGCAATGCTCTCATTCCACACTTCTGGGCCCCGCCGACGTCACCCACGATGTCATCACCGATCATGACGGCCTGTCAGTAGTGAAATATTCTCAGAAGTTATGTCAGGAAAGTTTTATTCCTGGGTTCTTCATATCTTTCTTTTTTTTTCTTTTCTTGACATAATAAACTGCTTGATTTGATGTTTAAAGCCACCACCATCCAAATTAAACAAGATAATATTGTCACTGTATTGATTTAAAGTCAACCCACCTTGAATATATCTCCCGCTGTTCCCTTGGGCCATGACCAGTTTATTTATTCAATGTGAAATCAATCAGCAGCCGTCAAAGTGATTTGGCGCCTCGAGGGGCACCTGCCTCTGTGCAGACTGAGCGGACTGCATTTCCCCTGATGCTAAATACTCGTCTGTGATCAGGTGATTGTGCTGGGAAAACTACATCAAAATCTGGCAAGTCTTTATAGTCCCCAGGTCAGAAGGTTTTACTTTCAAATGTCAAATGACAACGTGTAAAAACCAAAGTCTAAAACCCCCCCTACCCTCACCCCCCACACAAGAAATATTTGCCTACTGGAGAGGGTTTCAGAAGCAGTCTGTGGAACTGAGTGCTACCACCTGAAGCCACCCCCCAAACAGGCAAGCTCTCAGAACCAACAGTCCTCAAGGCACTAGACATCAAACAAGGAAGGGTGTGTCTTCTGAGGCCCAGCAAGCATGGGAGGTGGCTCAGTGACTAGCCCAGCCTCATGCCATCTGTGTTGGCACAGTATGTGTGTGGGGAGGATATCATGGGCTGAGCTGTATCCTGCAAAGTCAGCATGGCCTGAGCCCCAGTGTGAGTACTTAGAGATCACTTCTATGGAGGTGGTTTAGATTCCCTGGGGTCAAGGGTGGAGCCCTGACCCAGTGTGACTGCGGTTCTTAGTTCTCATTGGAGGAGGACAGCTGCCTCCGTATAAGCACAGCAAAGGCCATGGGAGGACATAGCAAAAAGGCAGTCACTGTGGTGTAGTCATGGTTTGAGGCTGTCCCCCAAAGTCCTGTGTGCTGGTGGCTTGGTCTCCAGCATGATGGTATCAGTGGAGGCACCTGTAACAGATGCAACTGGAAATCATTACAATAAGCAAGACAAGCCAGACTTAAAAAGGCAAATACAGTGTGTTTCCTCTCATAAGCAGAATCTGAAGTTGAAATTATACATGTGCGGGGGCGGGGGGGAGCACACATGTATACACATGTGTGATTATAGGTCCTAACATGAGGAAGGCCACCACGTGAAGGAGAGGACTAGATCGCGGGGTGACAGGAGGAGAAACAGCAAAGGAATACACGAGAAGGAAGCAGAGCAGGACTGCAGACCAAAGAGAGGGGCCAGTGCGAGGCACGGGGCGCCCGGAACCAGTGCGCACTCGAAATCCCTCCCTGGACTTCTCTGATCTCTCTTCCGCCTCCTTCCTGTGTTTCACAGACATGTTAAAAATACTGGTGACAACTGATCTCCACCAGTGTCCCCAATAATCATATGGTGCTTACTCTTAGGATATTACGGAAAGCCAAGACACTCTCGTCTTCCACTTATAAAGTTCCTTTTAAAACTCACTAAATTTTTTTAAAAGTCAGCTTAGAGAAATCCTGAACACATAATAGTGCCCAGCTACAGCAAAACATGGAACCGTTTTCTAGGAGACAGTGTTGGGTGGCACACCACTAAGAGCTCGAGTGGAGGTTTTTTGTTTTGTTTTCTAGCAGCTTTCATACAGCAGAGTGGAAACCATCCGGCCACCTGGGAAGACCCGGGGGTAGCATTCGCTGTAGTGGGACAGCATGGGGTACAGTGACGCAATGACCCGAGACTCTGAAGCATCAGGACTCTCCAACAACTTGTCCAGAGTGGCCTCGGGTGCAGATGGCCAGAGGTGGCTTGCTGACTCCCTCAAAAGGAGCCATTCTAAAACTGTTGATTCAGCCTTTGAAAACTCAAAGGTTCCAGTTCGGGTTCATCTACTGCTGCCAAAGGCGTTGGGACTTTTGTGGAACTGGACTTCCTAGAAATGAAATGCACATCCTAACTACAGCATGTCATGCTTGGCACCTTCTGTGTCTCTGGGGATAGTAAAACTGGGTACACAAGCTCAGTCAGTAGAGTTCTTGATTAGTATAGACAAGGCTGCGGGTTCAAGCTCTGGCACTGTATACACTAAGTGGTATGTGCCTATAATCCCAGGATTTAGGAGATAGAAGCAGAAAGATCAGAAGTTCAAGGTCATCCTCAGCTACATAGTGAGTTCAAGGCCAGCCTGGATACATGAAATACTGCCTCAAAACAAACTCTTACGTGTGTGCATGCACACATACAACAGACAGGGGGAACTGCCTTCTCAGGGCCCTCTTGGGCTGGCATTTTTGATGTGGTCCATGAAGATGGTTTCTGAAAAAAATCAATCCCTCGGAGGCAGTGTTATCATGCACGGAAGAGCGTCTGTGGGATGGGTGCTTGGAATGAAGACATGATGCCAGCACAGGGCAGAACCCCAGTAAGTGGAGAAGTGGGTGGCAGGGAGTTGGGGCTACACATGGGCAGCCAGCGGGATGTTCAGTGAAGCCTGTCTGGGCCAGCTTGAGGGCTCTGCATACCAAAACGCTCTCGAAACCCTGGGGAATTTCCAGATTTACCATCAGTGAAGGGCAATAATCACACCGAGAGGAGCAATTATTGCCAAATCATTTAGGATTTAAAAAATCATTGGCAAGAAGATGGAGGTCAAGAGGTGCGCTGTCGGGGGAAATAAAATTCCACCTGTCAGGCCTGGCTTTTACTCCTTTCTGATGGTGATGGTGATGTGCTAGAGGGGAGACAGACATTCAAAACTGAGTGACCGCATTCCAAGAGAGCCCAGGGATGCAGGGAGCTGCGGGTGCTGTCACCCTCCAAGGCAGTTCTGTGGTTTGGGTTTGTATAGCAGGCTCTGGGGCAGAGCACTTGCCCAGTGCATATGGAAGGCTGCACTCTGCTTTCCCAGCAGTACACAAAGCAGGGGTGGATCCTGGAATCTGGGAGACCGAGAAGGAGTATCAGTAGTTTAAGTTCATCACTGTCTATACAGTGAGGTAGAAGCCAGTCTGGGCTCAAAAAGGAGATCCTCTGTTCCTTCAACACTGCCTGCCTGCAGGTCTCTCCTCCAACATCCTGGGTGCTCAGAAGAACAGAGGTGACTTGTTTGGAGGACTGGCTTTCAGGGCCCGGGGGCTTCCCAGAAAAGTTTGTGTTTCGTGAGTTATCAGCTCTCCCTGGGCTCTGCTGGGCAGGATATGCCCCATCACGGGGAAGGACACAGTGAGGCAGGCAGGCACATACCCCGCATGAAGAGTTCATAAGACATATTTACACCTTCAGCCTCCAGGCACCTCAGAAACTTGGAGGTGACACTCACTAAGCCATCTCCACCATGGCCTAGTATATTTACAAGCACAAACACTAACATGGCAAAAGCCAAGGATTGCTGATTTTTTTTTTTAATGTGTGTTTGGGATGTGCTATTGTCCTGATTTCTGGACCCTAGAAAGGACCTGATTACCTCTAAGGGGGTTGCATTTCCAATCATCTAAGGTAAGCCTAACCCTCTGCTGGAAATTGGATTAGGGGTGTCACCGCTGGAGCTCAGGCTCAGAGCACCTCTGCAGAGCCATTACCAAGAGAACGGCAGTGATGACTTTATTGATTAGAGCAGTTCAGGACAGTCAAGGCATGCCACAGCCTGGCACCTGAGCAGCCTGCAGCCCTTCACAGGGCACTTTCATTACACACACACACACACACACACACACACACACAAATACAGAGTTAGGGATTATAATTTGTGTGTGCATGTAGTTATGTAAAACTCTGTCTTATAATGTCTACATATCCCAAGATTTAAATAATCACAGCAAGCCTTTCCACAAAACGGCAGGCTGGAGCCAGGAGAGACTGACAGTTGGGGAGATGCACAGGCACTGTGTTTAAACTCAGACTGCATTAGCCTGCCACACGCCAGGCACGAAGCACAGGTGTGCAGCACAGCACACGTATGGAGGTCAGAAGGCAGGTTCCGGGAGTCAGTTCTCTCCCACCCTGTGAGGCCTAGTCACCAGGTCTGGCTGTAGGTGACTTTACCCACTAAGCTATCATGCCGGCCTGAGCTCTAGAACATTTCCATCACCCACAGGAGACCAGGGACTTATGAACTGACATTCCTGCTGTGCCCACCTTAACCTCTGGTAACCACTAGTCCACTCTCTCTGCCTCTGCGGGCTTGCCTGCTCTAGCCCTCTCTACGGATTCCAGGCATGCTTTTGCACCAGGCTTCCTGTCCCTGGCAGACCCTGTTCTTGGCTCATTCTTCCTCTTTATGACTTAACACTTCACTGTACGAGTGGGGCGCATGTTGCTGACCCATTCATAGGGGGCTGGCAGACATCTGCGTTCTGTTCATCCACGAACATCTGTAAATGGTTTTAGGGGACTGCTTGTTTCTGTGGTGCTGGGACTCCAAACCAGGGCTTTGCTCTTGCTAGGCAGGTGCCTGGCCACTGAGCTATCCTCAGACCCTGCATGGTGGTGGTTGTTATTTGGATGCCAGTTCCTTTCATCTGTGTCTACACCTTGGAGCGCCATCGCCGGTATAGACAGCAGACTCATTTAATCCTGAAGAGCCACCGAAGTTTCCCTCCCAAAAGTGCTGTTCCTTCACAGTCCTGCCAGCAGGACACAGGGCTCCAGCTTTTCCATATCAACGCCTGCACTTTCCTGCTACTTCTCTCCACTAGCGGCCATATTAGATGGTTGGGTTTGTAGTCCTAAGGAGCCAAGAAACTCTCCATCTTTCTGTGTGCTCTTGGGTCATCGCCTGGGGTTCTACTGTTAAAATGCCCTGGTTTATATATACATATTATGTATACAATACTCTGTCTGTCTGTGTGTATGTCTGCAGGCCAGAAGAGGGCACCAGACCTCATCACAGATGGTTGTGAGCCACCATGGGGTTGCCGGAAATTGAACTCAGGACCTCTGGAAGAGCAGCCAGTGCTCTTAACCCCTGAGCCATCTCTTCAGCTCTAAAATGCCCCGTTTTAAAAGGAATGTTTTTAACATGAGAGGATACAATAGACCTGAGATTTGCTTTAAAACAAGAGAGTAAAAAGTTAGTGCTGGGGCTGGGGAGATGGTTCAGTTGAAAAAGGGCTTGCTGTGCAGATATGAGGCCCTGAGTTCTGGTTCCCAGCATCCATGTGCACTGGGCACAGCAGCACACATCTGTAATCCCAGCGATCCTGTGCAGAGATGGGAGACAGAGACAGGAGAGTCCCTGGAAACTCACTGATTAGCTGGCTTGGCATTGCAGTAGCAGGTAAGAGAGACCCTGTCTCAAACAGAGGACAAAATAAGGACGAATACCCAAGGCTGTCCTCTGCCCTCCACATGCACACTGTGGCACACGTGTACTTGCAACTTACGTACATGTTCATGCATGAACATGTCACACACATATAAGAAAGGAAAACAGTTGGTTTTTTAAAGGGGGTGAACATTACAAGAGGGGAGCATGTGTGGTCTAGTTGTTGGGACACAGGGCAAGTAACTCTCCGATTCCTTAGTTAGAAGAGTCCTGGGACAGAAAGATGGCTCAGTGGGTAATGGTGCTTGCTGCCAAGCCTGATGATCTGAGTTCGATTCCTAGAGAGAATGAACTCACACGATCCCACACCCCAATGAAATAAGTAAATGTCATTTTAAAAAGTTAAAGAAAGGCAATTCTGCCACTCGTACCTGGTGAGCTTCCAGCCCTATGGCCTGTAGGGCAGACTTGAAGAACTCAGGCGAAGGTTTCCCCACCACTTCAGCCTCGATACCACAGGCATACTGGCAAAGAAAAGGCATGACATGGGTTTGAGACCAGGAACGGGAATGTGACCAAGCATGGGAAAGACCGTCTCATGATGGCTAAGGCCCTTCACAACGCAGGGTGCTATGGGCCTCAAAGACATCTCACGGACAAGACTGTCACGACTCCACGACAGGCTGCTGCCCAGAACGCTTAGGACACCCACCTCCAGTTCTGCCACCCACTCCAAGGCTGCCCACAGCAAAGTGGCATACCATACCTGGCACAGCCACAAGTCTCCCAAGGGGCAGGAGACCAGGGCCCTCACCTGCCTGTTCAGCTACAATTCCATTCTCTTGCCTCTCCCTGTTGCCCACCTCCAAGCAGATCAGAGGCCCTCCCGAAGGGGACAGGATTCAATCCACCCACCTGCCCACTTTTCCCACCTGGGCACAGGTAAGCAGGGGAGTGGTCAGTAGGAGTCTAGGCAGGGGTAACTGATTGGCCACAGACAAAGTGAACTCCAGAGGTCTGGCCGCAGATGTTTCTGTAATCTGGAGGGTCAGCTCAGAAATGAGGCCAGGGGGGACACGTGAGGCCTGAGGTGTTACAGGGCCAGAAAGGAGACAGCCAGGAGTCAGAGAAGAGTGGTAAAGAGCATGCTGGGAGAGATTACCAGGAGGTTGGCCGGGGTTGGGATGAGAGAATGACACACATGTGACTGACTGTGTGATGACCCAGGCAATGGGAGAGCCAGCTCCAGAGGGGAGGGAGTGTGTGGTTAGAAGCCCTACGCATGAAAGGCTTCTTGTATGTAAAGCGCTCCCTCTTCTCCAGGAAGCCTGAAGGGGGCATGGGGCAGACCATGGCGCGTACCTCGAGTGCCTTCATGTAGCCTCCAACATCCAGCATGAGGCCAGAGGTCTCCTTGTAGTAGCGTCTGCAAGAGAGCGGAGGGGAAGAGATAAGCAGAGAGCCACAGGTGCAGGTCAGTACTGACGCCATGCTCTGAGTGACTGATGGAGGCCACATGGCAGAACCAGAGGGCCAGCAGCACTAGGACATCATGGGTCATTCAGCCAGTAGCCCCCTGCCGCTGGCCTTGTGGGGACCCTACTGCAATGATTAACCAGGGACCCAAGGGGGACAGATGGATCCAGTTACTAACACAGAGGAAGACAAGTGACCCGTGTTCCAGGAAGGGATGGCAGGCCCCCGGAGCATGTGCTGACTCCCTAATTGCTAATAATTAACCCTTAACTGCTGCCTGAGGAGAGAACTCCATTAGTTCCACAGTGGCCTGCCACATCCCGTTAGCTGGGGTCAGGCAAGGTGCCAGGATTCACGGGCACCAGCTGCTTCCATGAGACGACAAGAATGTCTGCCCAACTGCAGAGACAACGCAGGCTCTCTGGGAGCCGTCCTCCTTAAGACGGTCCCACTGTTCTTCCAGGTGCCCACGGCCCAGCCCACATCAGACCAAGGCCTCGAGGTACAAGGAGTCCTGACCGCAAAGTCATCCATCCATACCTGGGGCTCTCTGAGCAGAGTCATATGACTATAAGGAAGCAAAAAGGTGGCTTACACATCATGTTCTAGGGATGAGGTTCGCTGACACCCAGGAATGGTACGGGGATCTGAGTTTAGAATTATTAGGTCTGACCACCCTTGTCAGTTTTTCCCTTCCCTCCTTCCTCTCCCTTCCAGCAGAGGACGTTAACTAAGCACGTGTGCAGAGGACGAGAGGAGAGAGATGCAGGCTGGCTTCAACATTCAGACCCCTCTCGGCTTTCTAACAGGGACTTTGGACTATGTAAGCCTTGAGACCTCAGCTTCCTCACCTCTAAAATGGCCAAAAGAAACGACCATCCATATCTAGGGCTGTTGTGAAGCTTGGACAAAACAGCACACTTAAAGTTCCTCATATATGCCCAGAACACAACACTGCTCAATAGAAGTCTCCCGTAAGCTGTTCACTGGAGCTGAGTCACCGGCCCTGAGACAGGAGCTCTGTGGAAAGATGAACACAGGCCCCAGGCCTGCTGGTGCTGTTCCTCTACTTCAGTCCTTAGAAGGCTGAGGCAGGGGAATTGTCAATTCTAGGCCAGTCTGGGATACACATCAGATCCTATCTCAATCTTTTTCTTTTCTTCCTGTGTATGTGTTGGAGCACGGTCTGAGAATGGAGTTATGTGAGGAGAATTCTGCGTGCTTGTGAGAAAACGCCAGGAGAACCTGGCACTGATGTGGGTTCTGAGGATTCAAACTCCAGCCCTCTTGCTTGTGTGCCGACAGCTTTAACCATCTCCAGAGCTGGTGAGGCGGCTCAGTGAGCGGAACACTTGCAGTGCAAGCATGGGGACCTGCAGAGCCCCAGAAACCACAGAACCTAGGTGTGACACGGTGTGTCCGTGACCCCAGTACTCCCTGGGTCAGATGGGAGGTGGAGACAGACGAAGTCCCAGAAGCTAGCCAGGCAAATGACAAAGGGACCCTGTAACAAACAAGGTGGAAGATGAAGAGAGACAGCTGAGGTTTTCCTGTGACCTCCTCATGCACACCCGGCATGGGCATGCCTACACTCACAGACAGACAGACAGACAGACAGACACACACACACACACACACACACATACACACACACCACATACACACCTGTGACCTCCTCATGCACACCCGGCATGGGCATGCCTACACTCACAGATAGACAGACAGACAGACACACACACACACACATACACACACACCACATATACACCTGTGACCTCCTCATGCACACCCAGCATGGGCATGCCTACACTCACAGACAGACAGACACACACACACACATATACACACACACCACATACACACCTGTGACCTCCTCATGCACACCCGGCATGGGCATGCCTACACTCACAGATAGACAGACAGACAGACACACACACACACATACACACACACCACATATACACCTGTGACCTCATCATGCACACCCGGCATGGGCATGCCTACACTCACAGACTCACAGGCACAGGCAAATAGGAAGACAGACAGACACACATACACTTACTTAAAAGTGTTTCCTTCATTTTTTTCTATTTTTACAATAAGTTATAATGACCATTTCCTTAGTCCAGAGTTTCAAAGAACTGGAGAATGATAAAACAGAAATCGGCCAGCAGAGGGAGACACAGAGGTGCTGTGCTGTGCTGTGCTGTGCTGTGCTGTCTGAGTGACAGGTGGCTTACCCTACTCAGCCCAGGACTCTGCAGGACTCGCTGAGACCTGGCATGCAGCCCTGGACTCCCAGTGTAGAGGAGACATAAACAGACCCACAGGGAAACTGTAAGCGCAAACATGTTGCTGCATGAATGGGGGACAGAGGCATCCCTCAGAAGAGACAATTAAAGCTGTGTCCTGAGTGAGGGGACGGAGTGTGGAGACCAGGGGGCATCTGGGAATCACCAGAGCACCTGATGGGGTCCACAGTGGCCCACCTCCACACCCACAGTTAGGCCATCCTCCACGGGCAAGGGCTCTCAGAGGCTTCCAGGGGCTCCCGGCCTTGTTCCAATGGGTAGTCAGAGAAAAACTCCAGGAGAAGATTATCAGGGTCCTTCCAAAGGAAAGGGTGAGTAGCAAGGGGTTGGGCAGAGGGTAGAGCCGGGACAGACCTAACTCAGAACAGAAGACACTCAGCAAGACGCAAACAGAAACTTCCCAAACAAAACTTTAACAGGGGCAGCTATCTGCAGCAGAGGATTCTAGGGATTTCCAGGCTGCCCCAGGGCCAGCCGGAGGACACAGGAGACTGGATGGACAGGAACAAGCCCATCATTTGGAAATCTCAACCCTAAGAACACAGCTCTGCTGGCCTCGAACCTAGAGGTTTATTCTAAAGTAATTTCAGGGTGTTTCAATTCACTGGGTGACTTGAAATACACACCCAAAGCACGACCATCTGAGCCAGAGAAAATGGATTTTCAGAAATCCTAAATAATAACCTTTTTTTTTTGATTTTTTTGAGACAGGATTTTTCTATGTAGCCCTGGCTATTCTGAAATTCACTTTGTAGACCAGGCTGGCCTTAGACTCAGAGATCTGCCTGCTTCTGCCTCCTCCAGAGTGCTGATGTTAGAGGTGTGTGCCACTACTGCTCAGTCAAAATAAAAACTTTTAATCCCCCCCCCCCCCCACCTCTCAACAGAAGCTTGTTTTTGAGACAGGGTCCCTCTACATACCAGGCTGGCCTGGCACTCTTTGTAGACCAGGTTGGCTTCCAACTCACAGAGGTCCTTCTGCCTCCACCCCATAAGTGTTGGAGTTACAGGTGTGCCCCACTATCTCATATATGGTGCTGGGGAATGGAATCCAGTGCTTTGTACATGCTAGGAAAACACTCTACCAACTAAGCTACATCCCCAGTCACCCAATCTCAATTTTCTTTCTTATTTTTTTTGGTTTTCAAGACAGGGTTTCTCTGTGTAACAGCTCTAACTGTCCTGGAACTCACTCTGAAGCCCAGGCAAGCCTGGAACTCACAGAGATCCACGTGCCTATGCCTCCCGAGTGCTGGGATTAAAGGCCTGGGCCACCACCACTGCCTGGTCTTTCTCTTTTAAACTAAATCTGAGCTGATTTTTTTAGAGAGCCCACAATTTTTCTGTATTTCTTATTCATTCAGGAAAACAAAACTCCACCTGGCTGCTGGCTGTAAACACCGTTCCCTTTAAGATGAGCAGCAAATTGGTATCAAATTTATATCCCTTTACTAGTGACCAGATATAGTTTTCCTTCCTTTAGGGCACAGTGTGGCCTGCTGTGGGCCTGGGAGGGCCCTGGGACCCCCAGTCACCGAGGGCCACTGTGGCACTGGGAGAATCGGGGCACAGGGAGCAGTCAGATCTGATTTTATGCTTCGTTCTCCTGCCGTTTCCGACTCCTCCATGCAGCCTCCCTGCAAAATGACCACTTGACCTCTCCCAGAAGAGCCATTAACCTCCATAGTCTGTAGAGTAAACAGCTTAATTTTCTGATGGCGGCATGACAGGAGAAATTACAAAGGCAATTCCCTCTCTCAGTCCGCACAGATGCCAAATGTAAATCACTCCATTCCAAGAAGGGGGACATCCTGCCTCCCTGTACCCTCGGGGAAGCCACCCCAGCCTTCACTGTCGTGACAGGAGCTCTTCCTGGGCCCCGGGACTGTCTAGAGAAGCTACCACCCTCTGGAAGGTGTTGAGGCCTTTCTCTGGGTTTGAAATATGCCACCCTTCGCCCAAGTCAAAATCTAGGGAGCTGGAGGCCCTGCTCATATCAAATCAACCCTCCCCTACTGCTGCATCTGCTGAAGTTATCACCCAGCCAAGAGCAAGCAATTCCTGTTTCCATCTTTTTCACTACTGTACTTATTTAAGCCATTACTCACAATCTGGAATAACCTTTAGCAATGATAAAAATCCATCAAAAAATGTATTGACATAAATGACCCAGAATACTGCTTTTTCATTATGGACATTTTCCAGTGCAGGTTTGCCAACTAAAATATCCAATGATAGGGCCCATGTCAGTGAGTTAAGCAGGCCAAGTGTGCCTAGAGCAACGGGCACGAGGGCCCAGCAGGAAGCCCTGTTGCCTACCAGGCTAAAGCAGGAACCCCAAAGCATTATGCAACCTCAGGAGTGTGAGATTCCGAACTTTTAGTGCTGTCTCTGTTGACCAGGCTACACACGTCCAGCCTTCTGGAAGTGAGCTGGGCAGCATGTATCATGACGCTCAAACTGCAGCCACAACTGGTAGCTCAGACATGTAATCATAGCACTTGAGAGGCTAAGGCAGGAGGATTGCTGAGAGTATAGGTCATCCTGGGTAGAGTGAGACCCCTGTATCAAAATAAATAAATAAAAGGAAAGAAAAAATAAACTTAAAAATCTTCCTTTAGTGGTCTCTGAGTTCATCTGATAGGACAAAGACACTCGATCATAGCTTACTGTCCCAGACAATGAGAAACGACCTCACTGTCTGACAGCAGGGAGCACTGAACACAAGCCAGGACACTCACAAGGCGGATTAACCGTGTCACGGAGATATTGGGTCAGTGTGTACTGGTCATTCACAAGCTGCTGTCTGGTGACTGTAGGAAGCAGGCACCAGGGGGCTGAGGAGAAGGCTCTGTGTTTGAACCCTTGGCTGTACAAGCGTGAGGCGTGAAGTCAGATCCCCAGCTCACATAAATGTCTGGTGGACATGGTGGCCCGCCTCCAATTCCAGCCTCAGAAGGGAGAGACACCCACAAATTGAACCATTCTTTTGATATATGTTTGATTGAGAGATGCTACCTCACTGAATAAGGTGGAAGAAGATGGATGGGGGATGCTATTCCTGACAATAACCTTGGGTCTCCACATGCATACACATACACACGTGTACCCATACACATGCAAAAGTATACACACACACACACACACACACACACACACACACACACACAGACATGAAAATAGATAAAGAAAAAGAACCCACAAGCGTCAAAACAAGGCCAAGCCTACACTGGTTCCTTTTCTTGTTGCTGTGACAAGGAAGGAAGGAAATGTGGGTTCACAGTCTGAGGGGTACAGAACACCACAGTGGGGAAGGCATGGTGGTAAAAGCGTGAAGCAGTTGGGTCACGCTGCATCCATGGTTAAGAAGCAGAGAGGGGCAAATGCTGGGGCAGACTCAGCATCCTCCTTTCCCCTTCTCATTTACTCCGGGACACCAGGACATGGGACGCTACCCACACTTAAGGGTGAGTCTACCATTGTATGCATAATTTATTTTTATTTTATGTTCACTTGTGTCTTGCCTGTGTGAGGCTGTCAGATCCCCTGGAACTGGAGTTACAGACAAGTATGAGCTGCCATGTAGGTGCTGGGATTTGAACCCAAGTCCTCTGGAAGAGCAGCCAGTGCTCAGGGCTCTTAACCACTGAGCCAACTCTCCAGCCCTAAAGGCAAGTCTTCACTCTTCAGTTAAACCTCTCTACAAACACCCTCACAGATACTTCCAGAAGTGTTTCTTAGGTAACTCTCGATCCGATCCAATCCAGTCATGTTTGTAGCATCGGATGAATGTGTGTGTCTGTAAGCGTTCATCCGAGGACAGACACCCACAGGCTGGTGTTTGTGATGTACAGTCGACTGCAAATACCTTTTATCTTCTTCTTGGGCTCATGATTTCTAGGTTTTCTTCAATGAGCATGTGCTATCTCAGCGGTAAGGAAAGATGCTAGAAGGGCTGGGGATATAGCTCAGTGGTCCAGCCATGCCTGGCATGTACAAGGCCTTGAGTTCAATACCCAGTACCTAATGTGAGGGAAAAAGTGCTTTGCTGGTTGTCACGGCAATGCCTGTAATTCCGGAGATCAAGATGTAGAGGCAAGGGAATCAGAAGCTGAAGATCAATTTCAACTATATAGACTATAACCAGCTTCAGACAAACCTGGGGATATACAAGACCCTGTCTCAAAAAACAAAACAAAACAAAACAGGGCTGGAAAGATGACTCAGCAGTTCAAGGCACTTGTTCTCACAGAGGACTTAGGTTTGGCTTCTAGCACCCACATGGCAGCTCACAACTAGCAATAACTCCACTTCCAAGGAATCCAACACCCTTTCCTGACCTCCAGGGATAGTACACATTCATATGGTGGACATACATACATGTAGGCAACACACACACACACACACACACACACACACACACAATATTAAAAAACAAAACAAAATAAATAAGGAGGGAGGGAGGGGGAAAGGAAGGTGTTAAGTAAACAGTCCTACATTTATTTATTTATCCATTCATTCATTTATTTATTTATTTATTTATTTATTTATTTATTTATTTTGGAAAATGTTGGTGCTAGGGTCTGCATCCTGACTGTCCTCCAGGGACCCATGAGTTGAGCATAAGGAGGCAGGGACTAGGACTGAAGAGATGGTTCAGCAGTTAGGAGCACTAGCTGTTCTTCCAGAGGACCCGAGTTCAATCCCCAGCACCCACATGGTTCCTAACAACAGTCTATAAATCCAGGTCCAGGAAATCTAATTTTCTCTTCTGGCCTCCACTGACACCACACACATATGGGTATAGACATGCATGAGGGCAAAACACCCATACACATAAAATAACAATAATGATTATTCTTTAAAAAAAAAAAGGGGGGTGGGGTGGGGTCTAGTAAAAGGAAGTTAGACCTCTAAGGGGGAAGCTTGGAGGGGGCACTGTGAGTCTTGACTTTCTCTCTCTGCTTCCCAGTCTCCAGGGAGATAAGCTGGACACTTCTCCCATGATGTCCGCCCTTACCACAGGCTCAAAGCAAACCTCTGAAACTATGAGTCTGACACCCAGCCTTCCTTGAGCCTGTTTACCTCTGGCATCTGTTGGAGCAGTGGGAACTGACCAGCCTGGTGTTGAGGTGTGATAAAAGCCCAGCCGAAGCATGGAGACCAAATTCTAACTCTAGAGACTGCACCCAGCACCCGGGACCCAGACCAAAGCAACCTCCCAGACCCCAGGTTCATCTATTAATACATGAAGCATCCTGAGAGACCATTCCTAAACATCTCGTGCTATGTCCTGTGCTAAGCGACCTCTTCCTCCTTTACTGTAAACTTAGGACAGACAACACCTGGCTTTTGAGATCTCCTTGGGGTCTCCACCAGCACTGATGGCCCCACCCCTCTCCTGGCCCAAGATTCACACAGAAACTTGGTCAAACATCTCTGGAAAGATTATTAAAAGGGAAGAAAGGAGGGAATGAAGAAATGAAACAACAAGGGAGGGAGAGAAGGCGCCTTGTGCTCACTCCCTCCCCATCCCAACCCCGTCTGCATCTGTCTCTACTTGATCCCACAGCAGAGAACCACAAAGCATTAGGCAGAGCTGCCTAGCACCACCCCCCTGCCACCGACTCACCCTTTTCCCAGTGATATGAGCACAGGGTTTTCCAACTCCATTAGCACTTGGAAGGCTCTGTTCATGTTTTTATAGGAAAAGCTGTCACCGGCATCCGCAATCACGACACAGTTTGGGTTGGACACGTCAATGTCATCAAATTCTGAGCGGACCCCTGGAATGACAAGAGAGACAGACAGCCCTCAAGCCCAGGATGTGGCCTGCTCCCGGCAGGGACACCTTCTCTCTGCCAGGTCTGCCTGTCGGAATATATATTTCAGAACAGCCTGAAGCTGGGGAACAGCTAGACATAAATATACTGTGGTATGTTCCCTACATGGCAGAGAACAAGAACACGGTGGTACATGCGATGAGCCTCTAGGCTGGTGAGGAAAGCTTTACACAAAAGTCTACTTTCTGTGAAAGTGAGGGCCAACTCGGCAGGCCTGGCTTGCTCGAATCCTGCACGCTCCAGAGAAAGGCCCGTTGTTTAGACTGGCACCCTCTAACAGTGCTAGGGAGAACCCCTGGCCCCGACAAAATCCTGTCTGATGGGGGTTTCACACCTGAGGATCTGGGTTGTACTGGGTCAGTTTGATCTTGAGTGAAGTATGTGGGTGGAGGCAGAGCTTCTAAGGTTAGTCACATGGGGACTGTGTGCTTGGAAGACCAGCCCCTCTCAGGAAAGTGTAGGCAACAAAGCTCCAGCGCCTCTCTGTTGCCAAGCTGCCATGTCACACATCACTGCGGAGATAACCAAGCACATCCATTGCAGGGGCAACTGGGATTTTATGCCTGGTCTTTCCCGCCCTTCACCCCATGCAGCTCTTAAGCTGAGCTGTGATCTTCCACTGTGCCCAGCTTTAATGGTGAATGCAATGTCTCTCTGAGTCTGTCCAGGGAATAACTACGGCCTAGGGTGGCCTTTGGGGTCCCTGGGTCAATATATATTGATATGTAATTCTAAACAGGTACATTTATCTATGATAGAAAATAAAAAAAAATAATGACTGTCACCCGGATGGTGGTGGCACACGCCTTTAATCCCAGCACTTGGGAGGCAGAGGCAGATGGATCTCTGTGAGCTGGAGGCCAGCCTGTTCTACGGAGCGAGTTCCAGGACAGCAAGGGCTACACAGAGGAACCCTGTCTCAAAAAACAACAACAATAATAATAAAACAACTGTCACTAAGGGGTAGGGTCAGGGACTGACTGGAAGGATCTGCAGGAATTTTCAGGGTCATAATAATGGAGGTCTCTAGAGGTGTGAGGTTCTGGGCTGCAAAATTTAAGCTCAGTCAAAGTGTAATAGAGGTTTGGTTTCTTCAGCACAGAGAAACCAAAGAGAGAAAGGAAGGAGGGAAGGAACGGCAAAAGAGCATTTCGAAGTACTTGAACCCTGTTTTTAAATGTCGCCAGAGAATACTGTTCCCTCTGTTTGCTCCCCAAAAGCTCCCCACTGAGGGCTCAAGGTTCTCTGGTCTTGCGAACAAAAGTCATCTGGATTAAACCCTTGCTCTGACAGCCATTTGCAAACTGCACCGAAGAGCAGTCTGGCTACCATTAAAGCAGACAGGCTACGGGTGGCAGATATTCCAAAGCTAGGGACTGCAATCTTGATTTTCATATTCTCATATTCATCTTCTCTACTTCCTTTCCTCCTTCCTTTCTTCTCTCTCAATAATCTTACCTCTTGGGTTAAATCCCTGACCTTGCATAGATCAAGGAACACGACCTCAGGTTTTACTCTCAGGATCACGCAAGCTGGCCTTGAGGCTGGGGGTTGGCGGGGGACAGCTGGGGCCTGGTCTCACCTCTCCCCTATCCTCAAGCAGGAAGCCTCATGAGTTCTGTCCCCCTGAAGACTCATCAGGGTCATGGAAGAAGTCAGGCTTGGCCTGCATGTGTGGTTTGGCCCAGATGGGAGTAGAAGGCCTCTCCCCAGCCTCCATCACAAAAGTTAAGTCCTAGGTAAGCCTACCGTCATGGATGAGCAGGTGTGGCCGCAGGCCTCGCTCCTTCAGGATCTGGCAGGTGGCCGGGGCAGGGGCAGTCACCTCTCCTTCTGAGATGTCAAACCCCAGTCGCTGCAGCAGCCCCACCAGCTCTCTCCGGGACTTCTGGGACTCATTGGTACAGAATCTCACCTTCAATGGAGACCGCTTCAGTCTGGGCACAAAAACACAAATGAGAGTGTGCTCGGCACACACAGAGGAATGTGGCCTCCTGAGAAGAGGCCCAGAGAGGGGCTTCTGCAAGAGCAATTGGTTAAGGCCAAGCTACCGCAAGTCCCCGAGGCAGCCCAGACAGTCACTGATGTGTTCAGGATAGGATGTCACAGCTGGAAAAGACTTCTTGAAAAAGAGAATGCTGGCAGACACCACCCCCAACTCCTATGTAACCTCAAACCTATGATTTGAGCCAGCTGAGCTCCCCACCCAGCCTCTGCTTGGGACACTTCACCCCACCCCCACCTGGGACCTGTCACCTACACCAGACCCACTCATCAATGCCCCATTGCCATCCACTGGGCCCAGTTGCAAGCCATCTCCAAATGCCTGCAGGTGTTTCTCCACCTCATTCCGCAGCACCTGGAACTCCCCTTGGGACCTGTCCTCTCCATGTCTGTGAGTTACTAACTTGGGATCCACACTTCTCCAACAGGGTAAGACAGAGGTACCAAGCTGAGGCTTGTCTTCTCATTAAAGTCAATAAACAGGGTCTGTCAGAAACAGGCATCAGGAATATGAGAGTTCTGGGATGCAGAAATGGGAACCCCACCTTGCATAAACCCAGAATTGAGGTTCCGCACAACTGAGATGCATTGAAAGCCAATAGCACTGTGACTCCTCCTTCAGAGCATCCTGGTGACATGTGGGTGAGTTCTTTGGATGCAAAGCCACAAAGAAGATGTCCCATGGGGCCCCCAATGAGATGATATTCAACCCATAAATAGTCAGTGTGCACTTGGTACTGGGCTCGGACCTGTAGGTGAGTGCAGGAAGGGCCTTCCTGGCCACAGATCTTGGGGAGCATGGAGGCTGGCTGGCAGTGAGCACCAAGGATCACAGGCAAGGCAATTTGCGCCTGGCAGGAGAGGGACCATGAAGGACACAAACAGGGTAAAGGGACAATGGCTGTCTGCACAGGCAGGTTGGAGAGGTCTCACGGAGAGGCAACCCAGAGCTGAGACCTTGAGGAGAAAACGCTAGCCTAAAACACCTTCACTGGGACTTCCCTTAGGCTGTCTGAGCCTGTGGCCTCTCTGCACCCATAGAAGCAGGTGGGGTTCAGGGACTGGTCAGCTCTGGGGGCCACTTAGGAAGAAATCTGTAGACCTACAGCTGTCGGTGCACAGACCGCGTCTTCCAAGACCGCGTCTTCCCCAGCCTAGGTGGTTCATCCCTTTCTTCTTATTTGTCTTCCCTAATCAGAGGTTTATGAATGACCAATTGCACTCAGTGGTTAATTGCCCTTCATAAAGATGGCGTTTTTATTTTTAAATTAGGCAGTTAATATATTGTAACTAACAGCATCACCTTGTATGTTATGGATGCGTCTTCATTGATTGGTGCCCAGAATGTGTGATTCACACCCAAGTTAATGGAGCAGTTGAGTGAAGAAGTGCAGGGGTCTCAAGGGACTAATTACTGCTAATGAATGATGATGTGACCTTCTCAGAACAGTGAGCAATCGGTGTGACAGCGAGATGGCAGGAGCCTCACAGCTGTCACTCCAAACACAACTTCTGATGAGGGCGGGAGGGAGTAGCTCACTGTCTTCTCTGAGATACCAACATGAGTCCGTTGGAAATCAGGGAGGGCTTTCTAGTTGCGACTTTATCTGTCCAGGGACAATGTGACTGGAACTGTGTATGCAGAGCCTCCCCGCCGGGTCCTGTCCCTTTGTGCCACTGACCGTGCCCCCTTCCAGTGCAGTACCACAGGCCCTCTGACCACCAGAGCCCAGCCCCAGGAAGTCTCTTTGTTGAAAATCATTGGAAACAATTATAGTAGTCACTATTATTATTAAAATAGTAAAGTGCGGGCTGGAGAGACGGCTCAGTGGCTAAGAACACTTTCTGCTGTTGCAGAGAACCCAAGTTTGGTTCCCAGCACCCACAGGGCAGCTCACAACCGTATGTAACTTCAGTTCCAGAGGATCGGACGGCCTCTTCTGGCTTCTGTGGGCACATGCACACACATGGTGCACAGACACCCATACACATAAAATTAAGAAATTCATTTAAAAAGTTTAACGCTGATAAAGTACCAATACAGCTTTCATGGAGTCTTGGCCCTGGAGAAGCACTGTCTTTGGGCTAAGTGTCCCTGGCCTGAAGTTATCCTCATACCCCCAGGGCAGGTCCTCCTCACAGGCAGCCCTGCTTATGTACCAGCTAACTGAGTAAACTTACTCCCCACTCAGAAGACAAGAAGGGAAATCCAGAAGCGGCCCGAACCTCTGGTCCGTGAGCACAAAGCCTATGGGGCCCTCAGTTATCTATTGAAGGTATACCCAGGCCCTTGCACAGAGGGGAAAAAATACCCAGGACCTTCAAAGGTAACACTAATCCCCAGGCAGGGGCCAGCGATCCCAGATCTGCTCTGAGGCATCTTACTCTCGGGAGGGGTGAGACATGTGTGGGCCTGACCTGTGTGTGTACCTGGGATGAAATTGGGATGGGCAAGAAGCCACACACCAACGTGAAGGCCTGGATGGAAGACTGGACTGTGCCTCACCCAGTTCCTACACCTTAATCCCCAGGGTGTCTGGACTCGGAGACAAGGCCTGTGAGCAGCAAATTATGATTAAGTGGAATCGTAAGGCGGGGGTCCTCCTATGATAGATAGGACCGGTGTCCTCAGAGACCCCCACAGGCTGGGTATGATGCCACAGGCTTGGAACTGCAGCACTGAAGGCAAAAGCAGGAGGATCGCTGCAAGTGTGAGACCATGGTCCACAGGGAAAATTTCAGGCCTGCCTGAGATACCAAAGGAGACCCTATCCCCAAAATAAACAAAAAGAACCCCAAGAGGCTTAGGGCATTCAGTCTCCCTTCTCTTCCTCGCTCTCCCATCTCCCTCAGTGCATACACAGCAAAGAGATCACGTGAACACATAGCAAAATCACTGTCACCAGAACCCAACCACACTGGCCCCTTGATCACCGACATCCAGATCTTTCAGCACTGGGAGTAGGAAATGCATGCAGTAGAAACCGCAACTTGGTGGTTGTTGTTATGACGAATCAGGCAGAGGGAGCTGAGGGATCCCACTGACAGCTCTCTGTGAGTGCCGGTGCCATGTGCTATACACAGATCTGGCCTTGGGAGGCCCAGCACACAGATTCCAGACCACAAGGAAAGTCCAAGAATGCCCAGCTTCCAGAGAGCTGCAGAGGGAGCCTGATGAAGGCAGTGGCTGCAGGTCCACCCCAACACCCGGAAGCCTTGGAGGGGAATGTTCTTGGCTGGCCTGAAGACCCCACTGAAATTGTGGCCAGGGTCTTAGCCACACACACCCCGCCCCAGGAGCCCTACTTCCTGTGACCCAGCTGGATCTCTGAACTGACCTTAACCTCATCCCAGCAGGCCGGGACGCTCCTCTGAGTGACAACATCGCCGGGTGCAATTACCGTGCATCAGATGAGCCGGTCCCTTACAAATCACCTCGGACTTTACACATCTGCTGGCTGTCGGGCATCTGCCAGGAGCGCTCACCCGCAAATAATGAAAGCCCTCTCATTACTGTTCCGCGGCAGGTAAAGTGTTAGGACAATTACTAGACACCCTGAGTGACCTTGGGATAGCGCAAAGCCTGCCCTCTCCAGCCTGCCAAGGGTCGAGAGCTGGAGAGTCATGAGCTCCTCTCAGAGGGACCGGAAAGGGAGGCTGGGCAGGGGCAGGAGCTTGCCAGGGAAAGAACAGCCTGGGTCACTCCTAATGGCTCCCCTCTTTCCCTCAAGCCCTGTTGCCTTGATCTGCCTGGAGTTCCTCTCGCTGTCATGTCTTTGCCTTCATCATCCCTTGGAGATGAAGCCTACCTTCCATCAAGGCCAGGTCCACATGGTCCTCCCTCCAAAAGCTTGATCCTACCCTGTTCACACAGAGGCCAGCCTCTTCTAGCTCTCTCTGCTTTGTGTCCTACCAAGGCCTCCTTCCTCCTGCCGCTCTGCCAACTCTGGGCTCCTGGAGACCAGATGAGTGATTTCAGGCCATCACATCCTGTGCTTCAACAGGTGTCCCAGCAACAGACAGGGCAGAGGATCCCTGGGGACAGACCAAGTCCAGTGGCCAGAGCCTTGGGCAACTGAGAGGAAATAAGGGGTTGTGGGAGAAGTCAGGGTCCCCCAACCCAAAAGATGTCATGGAAATAACAAGAAACTCCTGAACAGGGTCATGGAGACCCTGGAGACAGGGCCATCAAAGTGATTAAAGTACATGTTTACAAGCGACATGTCCATGAAGTAACCTCAGACTTGGGAAATGGCAGCTCAAAGGCTCATTGGAGTCCAAGATGGACAGGAAGTGACCAGCACATTCCTGCAGAGCGGTGGTTTGGAAGACAGCTAGATTTCTGCCTGAAACGAATGTGAGACGGTCTCCAAATCTAGCACTGCTGATGCTTTCCTTGACCTAAGTGACCCAACTTCCAAACTGAATCCAAGGCCCACCTGGTACTAGAGAAGCTCATGTGGCAGAGATTGGGAAGGCCTTCCCCTCGTCTGTCTTCCACTGCTATAACCAGCAGTCCTACCTGGACCTTGCCTAGGGTGGGGAGGTGGGCCCAACATACTGTTGAAGAGGGAAGTAGGCCAGCGGGTACAAGGTCTGGCTTCCCAGAGGGATGGCTGAGTCAATCACTTTTGTGTTGGTGTGACAAAATTCCTGGGTAAAGCAACTTGAGAGAGGAAGGGTTTACTCTGGCTCACATCAAGGGTACAGTCCATCATGGTGTGGAAGGCGTGGCAGGGTACACTCCACCACGGTGGGGAAGGCATGGCAGGATGCAGTCCATCACGGTGGGGAAGGCGTGTTGGGATACAGCTCACCATGGTGGGGAAGGTGTGTTGGGATACAGCTCATCATGGTGGGGAAGGTGTGGTGGGGTACAGCCCATCATGGTGGGGAAGGTGTGGTGGGGTACAGTCTGTCACGGTGGTAAGGTATGGCGGCAGGAGCCAACCGGTCACAATTGTCTTGCCGGTCAGGAAGCAGAGAGAGATGAATGCTGGTGCTCAGGTAGCTTTCTCCCTTTTATCCAGCCTGAGACCCCAGCCGATAGAAGTGTCACCCACATGTAGGGCAGTTCTTCCCAGCTCCATCACCCAATTTAGAAAATCTCCCTCAGACATACCCAGAGATTTGTCTTCAAGATATTTCTAGATCCTGCCAGCTAACCTGTGGTATAAACCATCACAAGGGAATAGTAGTAGCTTTGGGGTTGTTTGAAAATGAATTACAGGAGGCTCCCCAGGTCCTCAGCAGCCAAAAGGTAAAAGGATGGTTCTGGGTTTGGTTTGGGTTAGTTTCTTGAGACAGCGTGAGTCAGGATGACCTTAACTTAAAAAAAAAGAAAAGAAAAGAAAAGAAAAGAAAAGCCTCTTGTCTCAGCATCCTGAGTGCTGGAATTTGTCATGCACTACTATGCCTGGCTCCTGACATGCTTTCATTCTTGTCTGTTTGTTGATAAACAGGGTCCCAAGGAGCCCAGGTGGGCTTCAAACTCAATGTGCAGCCAAGGATGACCTTGAACTCCTGATTCCCCGGTTTCCTCCCAAGCTGGGAATCTAAGCCACCCCATTTCAGGGCTGTCACTCAGAAGGCTCTCTAAGGCTGCGTGCTGGCGACACTACAGACACTGGTACAGAGGAGCCGCAATCTCCCAGAATGCCTCACTCACTGACATCACACAAGACCCTGAATGGTGGAAGGCACCAGACACAGCACTGCCAAAAGCTTGGCTGGACCTGCTACGCCTTCCTTCTCCTTCTCCCCACTCGGCAGATGGCTATCTGCTGGCCTGCCCAGGCCTCCCCAAGCCCCAAGGACACTGTTGGGCAGTAGCACCTGTGTGGTCAGAGTCCACACTCCGGGCAGAAAGCAGAGCAGCAGCGTGGCGGTCAGGCGATGACTCCTCTTGGTGAAGGCCAGTAGGCCAAGTGCATTCAGGGAGGTCATGTGACCTGGGCAGGCCTCTGGCCAAGGTCCTTACAAAACACACAGCACGCCATCCCTGGGCTGGTACCCACCTTACCTGCCCTCAGAACATCTAGCCACTGTGTTCTCTATGACGTGCTTGAACTCAGATCACAGGGACACGCCAAGGCCAGAGCATCGATCTCATAGCAATTGACAAACACTTGAATCAAGTGCATGAGACTCGGTAACCAGAGAAAACCCGGTGACCCTGACCTAAGTGGGTCACACAGAGGGGACACCGAGGCATATGAAGTGTGCTGGGGATATCCAAGGGGCATAAGTCCCACTCTCCAGACCTGCAAACTCGGCTGGCGGGCACTCATCCCCAAGCACTGGCGGCCTTGAGCACAGACTGTTCAGGGCCAAGCATCCCAAGGGCATAGTGGAAGCTGGGCTCAGAAAGTAGGCATGCTTCCCTATGTGTTCTGCAGTTCCTCATTTCAGCAAGGCATTCACAACAGCTACCAGATAGGGCTGTTGGTTCTGGGAAGTATGAGGCAAATTTGCAAATACTCAATAGTAAGTAACAGTGATGACTACAGGGTGACCTGTGCTGGGGTTGGGCATCTCGGCCTTTCAGCCAGGTGCTGTCCAATAGGAAGGCAGGGTTTCAGTGAAGCAGGACCAGGGGGAGGGAGTTCTAATGAGGTAGAAGAAGCTTCAAGACTTGATAGGTGTCCTCAAGTCTGGAGGACAGAGAGACACACCCCTTCGACACCTGGTAACTGGCTTTACTTATATGTGCATCCCATGACATTCTGATTGATGGGGGTCCCACTCCAGATGAGGACCTGTGGGAGGATGCTGAGAGACCTACCAGGGCAGAGCCAGGATAGCAGTCCTTTCTGGTTGGCCTTGGGTAGAACAGAATGCTTTGACTTTGAATAGGAACTAAGTTCTATAACTGAAAGACACTGCTCTTCAGGGAAGCGACCCCTCGTCCCAGGTTCTCCACCTGACAGCATACCGTCCACGGAGAGCCTACGATTGAGTCAAGCATTGACGACAGAGAAAATCCCTCACCTGAACACCACACAGTATCACAGGCAGAAAACTGAGGCACAGAAAGGCTAAGGAACCTGGCCTAAGCACACACGCCAGCTGTGGGGCAGAGCTGGGATTGGAAACCCAGGCTTTTACCCCCTGGCTCTGACACCCATCACTTCTTTGGTGACAGGTAAAAGGTTGCACCTGCTGGGTGTGGCCACCAGACCCCATCCCTTCTTGTGAGATATGTAAGTCTCGCCATCTCCCTCAGATTCCTCCTCTATATGATGGTTGGCAGTCTTTACTGTTCTCGAGGGTATGAGAAGCCACCCTTCCCCTCTCCTAACTCTGAGCAGTGCCTGAGAATTTCGCCATCTGTCCTGGGGGCCATGGCTTCATAAGTCAGCCTCACAGGTTACTGTGCCACACTAAAGGAGAGCAGTAACCCTGCTCCACAGCACCCACACTGGCTGCCTTGACTTCTAGGGACGACCCCACCCACCTGAGATCACAACCCAGACAACAAATCTTACTGCTGAAGGCAGAGCTGTGGTTATAGTCTCCCACATTCACCTAAAACTCTCTGCCTCCCTCCACCAAGCTCAAGTTCATGAATCAATTATGACACCAGTCAGGATGGACTAGGGTTGCTGTATTTATTCTGTCCTTTTTTTATTTCTTGGCTTTTCAACAGTTTCTCTGTGTAACAGTCCTGGCTGTCCTGGAACTCACAGAGATCCGCCTGCCTCTGGCTCCTGAGTGCTAGATTAAAGGTGTGTGCCATTACTGCTCGGCCTATTTTGTCTCTGAAAAGATGGCATAATAGTCTGGCACAGGGGTGAACACATAGAATCCCAACCTCTAAGGCAATGGTTTGCAACCTGGGGGTCACGGACCCTTTGGTATATTACTATTTGTAACAGCAGAAAAATCACAGGTATGAAATAGCAATGACATAATTTTATGGTAGGAGTCAACACAAGGTGAGGAACTGTATCAAAGGGTGGCAGCATTAGGAAGGCTGAGAACTGTGCTGAACCGTGCTCTGAGGAGACGGGAGTAGGGCAATACTCTTGAGCCCAGCAGTTCTGGTTTCCCTATGTTCTGGGCAACATAGGAAAATCGTTATCTCAAAAAAAGAAAGAAAGAAAGAAAAAAAAAACCAAACAAATAAGACAAGATGAGCTGGCTCAGACATCAGGAAGTTTGCTGTCAAGACTGGTCACCTGAATTTGATCCCTAGGACTTACACGGTCCTAGAACTGATAGAAGTTACCATCTCACTTCTGCATGTGGGCCAGTGCACATAGGCAGGCACACACACACACACACACACACACACACACACACACACACACACAAAACGTAAAATAAATAAAATAAAACCATAAAATCATTTTTTAAAAAGGTATTCTAATGGTCAGGCGGTGGTAGTACTCACCTTTAACCCCAACAGAGGCAGGAGGGCCTCTGAGTTTAAGAATAGCCTGGTTTATACAGTGAGTTCCAGGACAGGCAGGTGTACACAGACAGACCCTATCTCAAATCCCCACCCACCCTCACAAAAAAATTGTTCTGAGGGGAATAAAGAGTTAAAATCCTCACTCTTTGGTTGAACACAGAGTTGGGAGGATAGGGCAAAGCAGTGCAGTGTGATGGACAGTGCAGTGTGACGGGCAGTGTGCAGTGTGATGGGCAGTACACAGTGTGATGGGCAGTGCACAGTGTGATGGGCAGTGCAGTGTGACGGGCAGTGCAATGTGATGGGCAGTGCAGTGTGACGGGCACTGTACAGTGTGACGGGCAGTGCACAGTGTGATGGGCAGTGCGCAGTGTGATGGGCGGTGCGCAGTGTGATGGGCAGTGCAGTGTGATGGGCAGTGCGCAGTGTGATGGGCAGTGCAGTGTGATGGGCACTGTATAGTGTGATGGGCAGTGTGATGGGCAGTGTGATGGGCAGTGCAGTGTGATGGGCACTGTATAGTGTGATGGGCAGTGCGCAGTGTGATGGGCAGTGCGCAGTGTGATGGGCAGTGCGCAGTGTGATGGGCAGTGCGCAGTGTGATGGGCAGTGCGCAGTGTGATGGGCAGTGCGCAGTGTGATGGGCAGTGCAGTGTGATGGGCACTGTATAGTGTGATGGGCAGTGTGATGGGCAGTGCACAGTGTGATGGGCAGTACACAGTGTGATGGGCAGTGTGATGGGCAGTGCACAGTGTGATGGGCAGTGCACAGTGTGATGGGCAGCTGCCCTGGGGGGCTGCAAAGATCAGGAGAAGGAGTG
This sequence comes from Myodes glareolus, assembly GCF_982192425.1. Taxonomy (NCBI): domain Eukaryota; kingdom Metazoa; phylum Chordata; class Mammalia; order Rodentia; family Cricetidae; genus Myodes; species Myodes glareolus. The sequence goes on from NC_142032.1 coordinate 71,589,088, forward strand.
GGCTATATCACAAAACCTCTGTGCTTTGGGGAAACACAAAAGCAAGGGGCTGAAAGACCCATGGGGTCAATCTGAGGCAGTTACTGAGACAGGCTGATGACAGAGGCCTTCAACTTTTCTCTGAATCAATGGCAGGAACATTTACAAAAGGAAGTCATCTATGTTATGAAACTTCAAGTGTTGACATTACAAAACAGAAAACCCAGAACCCAGGATAAAGAGCAGGCTGCTCTGGCCCATGCCCTCCTCCACCATGGCTCATCTCAGGACAGGAAAGGGCAATGTATAGGAGCTCAGTCAGTACCAACAGCCCTCACCCAAGGTCAGAGCAGAGACCCCTTGCCCAAGGCCTGCCTGTGGGAGCCTTCTCCAGCTGACTCCCTGGCTAGCCTGGCCCAGAGGTGGGACTGAGAGGAAGCGCTTGGCCTGGGTTACCATCTGCATTATTATGACTATTATTAGGACTACTCCTAGGAACTGCGCCTCATGGCTGGATGCTGTAAAGGCAGCTGAGCACTGAGGAGGTCCGAGGACCAGCCAGATTTCAAAGCTGCCCTGGCCCAATCACTTGCTGCTGCACCAAGACTGTCTGTATGGCATCTGGATTTCCCTAGGGTCCCCGATATTTCTGTTCACCCTCAGGATCGAGAGGGGCCATCTGGAAGGCTGGGCTGTGAGTCTGGCTCACCATCCTGGGTGGGAATTGCTTTATGAGACTGCCCTGGGCTGAGGCCGAGCCTGCTTCCTTCCGCCGGCTCCCAAAAGGCCAGTGTGGGCTAGGCTGGCCCGGCAGATGTGCTTTAGTGGCCTTCCACAGGATGCAGTAAATGCTCATCACCTTTCACATGCAGATGCCTGGGGGCCATCGCCAGGGCCTGCCCAGCCACCAGGGCCTTTGTGCGGCAGCCCCTGCTGTGCCCAGCCTGCCTCTGAATGGTTCCCCTCAGGGAGCCCGATCTGACCACAAATGGGCTCCAATAAAGGCCTGTTGGAGGGACCCAGGCGGGTTACAGATGGCCACACCCGCCCTCAAGTCCTACAGCAGTCAGTGGGCCCCACCCAGCAGCTTGCAGGACTAAGTGGGTAGCAGGGGTTGGGGCGGGAGACACCGCATGGGAAGGGCAAAGCTGCCCCCTTCTTCCATCTGGGATGATCTTAGGTTCGCCTCTCTTGATCTCAACTCAATGCCCATGGGACCTGTAAGGCCCATGAGCACCTGCAGCCCTGGACCTCTTCACAGTTCAGGCTTTCTCTACTTAGCACACGAGCCTGCCTAGGGCAAGTCTGGTCTCCTGGCACTGCCATGTTGGCTCCACCAGGGTACTGGTTTCTAGCCACCTGGCTCGCCATCATAAACTCTCCAGGTCTAGAGCAGAGTTTCCGGTACACCGCAGGCGTCCAACAAATGTTTGCCGGGTGTGTTGGTGAATGCGCACAGTCACCCGTCTTTAATAAGAAGTCAGCCTTGGTTCCTGCTTTTCAAGCCCTCAGTCCTCATTCTGGAAAGGGCTCATTGGGCAGATGTGAAAGTGAGGCAGGGAGGGAGTGCCTGCCCAGCTCCTGACAGGCCTCCTTCATGTGGAGCTTCTTACTACAGTTGGTCCCATTTTCAAAGTAAGTTTACCTTCTTCCTGTGCTTTCTGTCTCCCCATAAGTGGGAACTTTCTAGAAAGTATAAAAACAAAACAAAACAAAACAAAACAACAACAACAACAAAAACGGTTACAACAGGACACCCAGACAGAATAATGGGAGACAGTGAGCCATCCCCTACTAGGCTTTAAAAATTAAGATGCTGCCTTGAAGCCACTGTGCTGGGCAGCTGCCAGGGAAGTGCGTGTTCCCCCAGGTCCCATCCCACCCCCATCACACTTGTCCCTTGCCACAGTGGGTCTTACCCCAGGAACTTCCTTTGAACTCCGGCAGAACTTCAAAGGGAGCACTGTACTTCAAGGGGGCGGGGGTCACAGAGGGAAAGGTGGAAAATGCTGCCAGGGCCACACAAGCCAGCTGGCTGCCCAGCTGTGTACCCTGGCAAGCTGCACCCATCTGCGAAGGCTTCTGGGAGAGACCAGTGTTGGCTCAGCTACCCAGAGAGGAAAACCCCCAGAAAACTTCAAAAGCAGGTGTGTTTTAACAGAGGGCAAAAATCTCTTCCCCCTAAGCCTCTGCACCTGTCACAGGGGAGGGAGGGCCTGTGGGGCTGCCCTAGGCCTGGGCAGGAAGGGCTGGCCTTATGGAGGCCAGGGCTGCTTGTGAGACTGCTCAGCAAAAACTCACAGAAGAAATGAGGTAAGAAAAGGAATGTCAGTCCTGAGAGCCAAAGGTCACCTGAGATGCTCCAGCTGACCAGGCACAGATTTAGGGACTTGGTCCAGTAGCAAGGAAGCCAGGGAGTTCAGAGACCGTCAGTCATCTGGGTTCCTTGGCCCCTCAACAAGAATAATCCCACAGGTTTCTGGCAAGGGGGCTCGCCTCGCCTGACATAGTGCTGTCCAAGAAAAGGGCACAAAGAGGGACGGTGGTGGGAAGGATCCTGGCAGACTGTACGTTCTAAGGCTTATGACTGGCCCCAGGAAGGCTTTGCCGAGATGAGCTTTAAGGGCTGGAGAGATGGCTCAGTGATTAAGAGCACTTGTTGCTCTTGCAGAGGACCAGGGTTCAGTTCCCAGCATCCACATCGTGGCTCAGTTCCCAACACCCTCCTAGTGGCTCACAGCCCATCCAGAACCCCGGTTCCAGGGGGTGCCCTCTTTCTGACCTCTGCAGGCACCAAGCACACATGTGCACAGACATACATGCCAGCAAACACTCATACACATAAAATAAATAAATCTTTTTTTTAAAAAAAAAAAGAATTAAAGGGGCTGGAGCGATGCCTCAGCGGTTAAGTAAGAGCACTGGCTGTTCTTCCAGAGGACTTGGGTTCAATTCCCAGCACCCACAGGGCAGCTCACAATGGTCTGTAACTCCGGTTCCAGGGTCCCTGCCACTCTCAAACAGATACACACGCAGGCAAAACACCCACGCACATAAATAAAAGTGTAAAGAGATTTGTTTTGCCCCTGCAGGCTTGCATAGCAGGGGTGACTCTGGCATGCTGATACTGACATGTAGCAGCCTGTGACAACAGTCCTAAAACACACCAAAGGCTGTGGAGCCGGTAGAGGTGGCAAGCACTTGTCAAACGCACTGCTGCCTTGTAATGCAGCTACTCTACTCTGACACCCATTCCGTGGATGCACACTCCGCAGAAACACAGTCACATGCTCCCCCAAACACCAGCTGCAATAACCCAAACGGGAAAGATAGGGGTGTACAAGGGTGTCCTCATTTGTGGAGGGCTGAAAACGAATGCCCCCCAACAAGCTCATATATTGGAGTGCATGGTTCCCAGTTAGTGGAACTGTTTAGGAAGGATTAGGGGATGTGGCTTTGTTGGAAGAGGTGTGTGTCATGGGGGTGGGCTTTTGAGTCCACGCTATTCCCATGTAGCTCTCTCTGCCTCATACTTGTGGATCACAGGTAAGTGCTCAGTTTCTGCTCCAGCACCAGGCCTGCCCACCTGCCTGCCTGATGCTGTGTTCCCCATGATTGATGGTCATAGAGTCGCCCTCTGAAACCATAAGCAATCCCCCAGTTAAATGTTTTCTTTTATAAGTTGCCTTGGCCATGGTGTCTCTTCATAGTAGAACAGTAAGACATCACTCCATAGAACCAAGCCTAGTATCGCAATCAAGCCCTCTACAAACCACTGTCCACAGCTACAACAAATCTCTCACAAGTGAAAGCAGGCAAGAGGGACAGTCATAAACGGGAAACACACTCTGTGATTTCTTGACTGCAGAAGTCACGTGAGAGCTGCCTCCTCAAGGTCCTGCTGCCATGACTCCCCTTCACTTCACGTTCTTTCTGGCCCCACAAAGAACATCCAGATTCACAAGCAAAATTAACCTCCGGGACTTAGAGGGCAAAGCAGTGGTTGCCCTGGGCTGGGGAGTGTAGAGGGAGTTTTCTGAGATGCTGGTTGCACAAGAGAGTGAAATGAATTGGGAGTTACATGCACAATATGAATATTTTCTAGATGCAGAATTTACATGGGGCAATGCAAGCCTGCAGGCCAGAAGAGGGCACCAGATCCACTACAGATGGTTGTGAGTCACAATGTGATTGCTGGGAATTGAACTCTGGACCTCTGGAGGATCAGTCAGTGCTCTTAGCCGCTGAACCATCTCTCCAGCCCTTTAATTTGTGTTTCTAATGTGGCCAGGTGGGAGATCTTTCATATGTTTAGGAGGTCACTGTTGGTTTTGCCCTAGTGAGTGATTATGTATGTCATTTGTCCTTACTCCAGCTCAATTGCTGATTTTTTTTATTTATATATTCTGAGGCTCTCTTGCCAAAGGAAATCTCATTTTCATTGTACTTGTTTGTACATGTGTACAAGTTCATGTGTGTGTGTATATATGTTTGTGACAGGGGTAATCTCAACTATCAACTTGAGGAGATCTAGAATCATCCAGGAGACGTGTATTTGGGCATGTCTGTGGGTGGACTATCTCCGTTTGTTACTTTAAGTGGGAAGACTTACCCACTGTGGGTGGCACTATTTCTCGGCTTGGAATCATTTTCACTTCTGATCTACGGTGACTCATTTATTCATTTGAGTTCAAAATATGGTCCACCTTCCGTTCAGATGAGATCTCATAAGGTTGCCTACATGAAGTAACTTCACTTCAAAGCACTGTCCAGTGCCTGACTGCGTTTCAAAAGGGGCCGCCACATAATGATCGACATCAAGGCTCACTGTCACACAGACAGTCCTACATTCTGGGGTCAGTGGGGAATATATTGATACCAGAAGGACAGGTAAACCTAGACCTCTGCCCACACAGAGGTCACAGGTGCTTCCCAGGAGTAGACGTCCTTCACAAGCCCCTTTGACTTTTTGACTTTGCTACAAAACACAGTTGGAGTCCTTGTCGCCTCATCAGTGCTAACCCTCTTGCTTGAGTGTTTTTTCTCTCTCCCTCTCTCTCTCTGTCTACACACACACACACACACACACACACACACACACAAACACACACACACAGCGGTGGGGGGGAGTAGGGGAGAGCCTCTTAGGATCAAAGGATTTACTTAACTATGGGTAAATAAATAATCCTAGTTAGGTCAGGGCATCCCAGCTAGTGATTCTGGGAGGCTGAGTGCTAGCTAAACAACAACTTCCAACTGTCCATCAACATTACATAGAACTGGCTAGGGACACCAAAGGCAAATAGCTCAGACTTAACGCCAACTGTGGTCCTGCCGGGCAGGCTTGAAGAACCAGATGCTTTCTCTTCCTCAAATCAACATACGTGATTTAAAGTTTTCAAAGGTAAAAGAAACAGGTGGAACATTTAAAATAGTTTACCTAGCCTAGTATATTAAAAGTGGTCATTTAAACATGTAAGCAACATAATGAAATACTTTAAAATAACTTTTCCATTTATTTCTTTTTAGAGTGGAGCACTATGTGGAGGTCAAAAAAAGGCAACTTGCAGCAGTCACTTCTTTTCTTCCACCATGTGGGTCCCAGGGATTGAATTCAGGTTGTCACTATAGTGAATGCCTTTATCTATGGAGCCATCTCATTGGCCTAATATATATTGCAATATTAATATTGCAGTATCCTACACTTTTGAAATCTGTATTTTACTTGCAGGTTAACCAAGTTCAACCATTCAACTGCTTCCAAAGCAAAACTACAACCCTTGGAAGCCTAGCAGTGCCAACCCAAACTTCCCCACCTGGCTCCTAGCCAGCATGAAGGGCGGGGCCAGTGCGCGAGGAGGCGGGGCCGGCGTGAACGCCCCGCCCCCGGCAGCCACAGTAGTCCGACAACCCCCCGCGTTGAGCCCACTAACCTCGCCACCGCATCCACAGATCCCGCAATGGCTGCTCCGCCGCCTGCACCGCTGTCGTACAGCACGCCGGAGATGTCAAGCAGTACTCCCCGCACGCCCGCCAGCCGCTCGGCCCACGCGGCCATCGCGTCCCGCTGTACACCCTGGACCCGGCGTTGCTGTCGCCCGTACCCCGCGGCCACGCCTTCCACGCGGTGCTGCCTGGGAAATGTAGTCCACAGCTGGGCGGGCCGGGCGCAAACCCGGAACCATGTGTAACCGCCTGGCGCTTGGCTGCATTCCTTCTCCGAGGCTGGACTCTTCAGGGCATAGCAGAAAAGCTGAGAACACGTTACTCGGAACGCCTCCCTAAGAGTCGGGACGAGGCAAATTGAAATGAAAAGTAAAACCGTCCGGGAGGGATGGGTCTTACCTGTGATTCCAGCAGGACTGAGAGTGTGAGACTGGGGCCAGCAAGATGCCACTGGGGTCAAAGTGCTGGACAGGAAGCCTTACAACTTGAGTTCGATTCCCGGAACCCATATGACAGAAGGAGGAAACCGATGCCTGCACACTGTACCCAGAGCACCGTGAATGCATGCACACACTCATATTAATTAAATAATTGAATTTTTAAGTCTTGAAGACCAGCCTTAATGCAATACTGAGATTTTTGTCTCAAAAGTGAGAGGGGGGAGCCCTTGCAAGTAGTTATATAGTTGGCCCAATCCCGCTCCTTGGAAACCCTAAAGGAACAAGTGCAAACATGATGACTGCAGTGTAAATGATAATGCCAAGACAAACTGAGAGAAAATTACTGTAGGGATACAGATCAGATAGCAGGGATGCTGGAAGAAATTTGTTATTGAAAAGAAAGACCAGCTGGGTGGTGGTGGTGCACACCTTTAATCTCAGCACTCAGGAGGCAGAAGCAGGCAGATCTCTCTGAGTTTGAGACCAGCCTGGTCTAAGGAGCAAGTTCCAGGACAGCCAGGGAAACTCTGTCTTGAAATACCAAAAGAGAGAGAGACAGACAGAGACAGAGAGAGAAACAGAGACAGAGACAGAGGAAGAAGAAAGAAAGGCTAGATAACAACCTTGGAAAACTCTTCTGTTCTAACATTATATGAAAAACAAAAGTCCAAAAGTTGTGTGCATACAACAGCCTAGCAAAAATAAAGACCATAGTAATAGGAGTGGGGAGAAAAGGAGAATGACAGTGTGTTAAATCAGCAAAATTTTCGAATGAATTCTAACACTTCATTTAATATTATATTATGTTTGCCACAAACACTGGTATAAAAAGAGAAGGGTTTTCTGGGCCGCCCCTGTGAAGTAATAACATTGAAACAAGGAAATGACTTCTTCTATTTGAGAAATTTGAGTGTGAAATGAGAGGGACCACATTTTGCTTCCATTCCAGGCTCTTGTTTCTCAGAAAGCATGAAAAATTCATCAGAATATTAAAACTTTTTCGAAAAATTATATTTATGTGTTTGGGTGTTTTGTCTGTATGGATATCTGGTGCCTGCAGAGGCCAGAAGAGGGCGTCAGATCTCCTGAAACAGGAGTTACAGACAATGGTGAGCTGCCATAGTGAGAATTGAACCAGGATCCTCTGAGTGATTACCCAGTGCTCTTAACCACTGAGCCACCTCTCCAGCCCCACAGAATGGTGGAACTTTAACTCATTTCAATGAGTTGTGCATTATTCTTTTGATGTGTTCACTGGAGGATCTGTTTGCAAGAGAGAGGTGTAGTGCCTACCCTGAGTGGGTTTGCTATGCCAGAGACTAAATTATACTATAGAGAGAGACGAGAGACGCCACTCCAGCTAGAGAGGATGTGTTCACACCAGGCAAGAAGGAGCTTACAGATTTGGGGCTGAGAGGGTGGAAGCTGAAGAACCAGGCTGGAGTCCTACATAGAACAGTTCCTGTCTCAGCTGAAGCAGAAGAATCAAATACTTCCAACCCTGCCTTCCTGTGCTTGTCGCTCCACTGTCAACACCTAGCTGGACGTCATCCCGTCTTGTCTGCAAGGGAGACTGTCTTTCCAGACTGTGGGGTGGGAGCTGAGTGCATCCTACTGAAGAATCTACCAGAAGCCTCTACTCCATGCAGTGGGTTCTTGTGATGCAAAGTAGCCTAAGATGCTCTCTTTGTCTTCAGAGATCAAGAAGGTCAGAGGATAAAACAATGCCTTTGGGACAGTTGGGCTGATGAATGCCAAGTGACAATGAGCGACAGAGATCTAGACAAGAGGATGGGTGCTGTGGGCCATGGGTGGCAGCAATAGCTTCTGAGCACACTGGAGGTCTGAAGTGGACCTCGAAAGAATGTCTGACCCTAGATTCATGCTCAGGAGGATAAAGGGTATCTCTGCCACCTCCGCGCAGTTCTGGTCCCTCAGCTAGCTCTGTGTGGGACCTGGACAAAGCACTGTCCCTCTGTAAGGTAAACAGGAAAATGGTGAAAGGTCAGTGAGCCCTTGAAATTTCTACATATTGAGGCCCAGAACCTGCTAATACATTAGCTTATATGCCAAAAGGGGGCTTTTGCAGGTGTGGTTGTACCCACGACAGTGTGGGGAGACTAGCCTGGCTGATGCACTGGGCCCACATAATCACAAGTGTTATCATTGGAGGAAGTAAGGGACAGGGGAGTTAGAAGCAAAGGCGATAGGACAACAGCGATGTGTGTGTGTGTGTGTGTGTGTGTGTGTGTGTGTGTGCCAAGCACACTACAGTGCCAACCTTGAATAAGAAGGGGACATGGACAAGGGAAATAGGAGGCTCCTGGAAGTTTAAAAAGACAAAATGGATATCCCTAAATCCTCTACAAGGAAAGCAGCTCTGCTGACACCTTGGTTTAAGGACTTCTAATATCTAGACTTGTGCCAAATACAAAAACCTGTCATCTGAAGCCACTGAATGTACATTGTTGCAACAGAGGTAGGGAATGGATCCAACGATCCACGTCTGGCATAGCAGCCCAGACCTGATTGGTCCATGGTAGCAAGTCTCCAAATATTATCCCTTTGATCCAAAATTCCAAGAACTTTGAATATAATGGGCAAAGGGCACTGCCTAACTTAGAGTCACATCTGGCTGCATGCAATAACCAGACCAGGTTAGTTTTTCTCACGTGCAGAGAGCCAGAAGAAAGGCAACGTTAGCCAGTACAGCAGCCTCCAGTAGCAGCAGGCAGCAGGCTGCTCCATCCTTCTCCAGCAGCACCTGCACCTCCAGCAGGAGGTTTGACCCTCACACTCTCAAGATGCCTGCTGCACTCCCAGGGTGGCTTCTGCATTTCAGACAGAGAGGGTGGGGAAGAGGAAACAAAGGCTTCCCTAGGCTCCTAGCCCCAAAAGACTCCTTTTGCACCTTTTGGGTCGGATTCCACTGGTTCAGCTACTCTGGAGTATACAGGGATACATACTCCACCAGCATGCTGCTTTGGGCTTAGTTCTTTTCCAATAACAAATTCACAGCCACGGCTGGATTTCAGCTCACATATGAATCCATCAATTCTTGATTACTATAGCGGGTGTATGTATAATCCTATCAGGTTTACTCGTACTAGCCAGGGCTCTGGTTAGCCAGTGACAGGAAGCAAATTCCCGCAGCTTAAATTTCAAAGGCATTCATTGACATTCCAGCAATTAATTGAAAACTTTGTCCATACCAGCTCCAGGGAACAGAGTGCCACATCAACCACCCAGTGAAGAATCTTTTCTCAACTTGGTCTGACAGTTCCAGAAAGAACTCTGACTCTTGGGTCAGAGCCTCTCACTCCCTATATTCAGAAGAAAGTGGAACTTTGAAGATTCAGGCTTACTCATGTGTCCTCCCAGGGCTGCAGGAAAGAGCATTTGTATTCAACTCTACCATGGGCGTGTGGCCAGGGATGCCGGGCTTTGACCCTGCAGTGTTCCAGACACGTTCGTGTTTTGAACGCTTGTTTCCGAGCAGGTGGTGCTGTCTTGTGAAACTTTGGGAGGGTTGGGTCGAGTTGGCACAAGTAAGTCACTTGGGATGGGCCTCTGAAGGTTATACTCAGCCCTTGCCTTCTATTTCCCTGGTCACCAGTGATGTGAACACACATCTAACATGAAAAGTTTACCATGCTTCACTTCCCACAACACACTGAGACCCTCTGAAACTGTGAGCCAAAAAAAAAAAAAAAAAGCAAAAACAAAACTAACCTTTTCCTCAGATTGTTCCAGGCCGGTGCTGTGATTGTGGGGTGCATATGTAACTACCATAGAAGAGAGCAGGACTACCACACAAGAGGAAGACAGGAACAACCATGTACAGGCAGACATACCAGGCACCCGCTACCCACAGGACCCGCTTTGGGTTTTTTTTGGTTTGGTTTGGTTTGATTTTTGGTTTTTGGAGGCAGAGTCTCTTTGTTTAACAGCCCTGGCTGTCCTGGAACTCACTCTGTAAAAAACTGTGAAAACTCAGACTGTTTAGGATAGCCTCCCCGTGTGACTCGAATATCTCCCAGTATGACAGCTGTAGTACAGCAGAATGTCTCCAGAGCAAGCAAGCCAGCATTCTGTGAGAAAAAAAGGCAGAGGCTTCAGAATTCTTATGACCTAGTTTGGTCAGTTCAGCCTTTTGGAATTGCTTTCACAGACACACTGGGGACTCAGGTCAGGCATGCTGAGCCCTGGGCACATTCAGGGTGATCTTTGAAGAGCAGATTCCACAACCTTTTCCGGCCAGAAACACTATACTGAGTTAAATTCTTGCTGCGGCTCCTGTGGTTTTGTTTTGAAAGAACATAGTTGCCTCATGTTGATGACTTGCCTAGAAGAATAGGGTTGCTCTATTGAGGCATGGCAATTGATCAGTGTTGGATCTCTTACAAATCCACTTCCATACCCCAAAATTGCTAGGTTCTGGTTTTAGCTTCAGCCTGCACCATTTTTTTTTCTTTTAAAAAACAGTATCTAGCTGAGCAGGGGTGGTGCACACCTTTCATCCCAGCACTTGAGAGGCAGAGGCAGGCAGAGCTCTGAGTTCGAGGCCAGCCTGGTCTACAAAGAGAGTTCCAGGACAGCCAGGGCTACACAGAGAAACCCTGTCTCAGAACAAAAATAAATGAATGAATATTTTATTTTACAAGAATTAGTGTTTTGCCTACACTGTGTGTGCAGGAGCCCTTAGAGGTCACAAGAGGCATTGGATCTCCAGGAACTGAAGTTAAAGACTGTTGTGAGCTGCCCTGTGGGAACTGGGAACTGAACCTGTGTCCTCTGCAAGAGCAGCAAGTGCTCTTAACGGCTGAGCCATTTCTCCAGTCCCATTTCTTTTTTTCCTAAAAATAAATTTTAAAAATTGATTTTTTTTATTTTATGTGTATGAGTGTTTCCCTGATGTATGTGTTTGTACCACACGTGTGCAGTGCCTGAGGAAGCCTGGCAAGGGAGTTGTATACCTGTGAGCTGGAGGTATATAGATGGTTGTGAACCATCATGTGGGTCCTAGGGATCAAACTGAGACCCTCCGCAAGAGCAGCAAGTGCGCTTACCCACTGGCCCATCTCTCTGCCTCCCAACCTACCCTAACACCACCTCTTAAAGTGTGGTCTTCCAGCTCATTTTCAGCCTACTGTGAAGCTCCGGAGTTGTGTTTATAGGCTACCATTGATTCCTTTTGACTCTTCAACCTACTGAAGACCAGCACTGGGGGACAATCTTTGTGAATATGCATCACCCTCATTGTTAATAAAGAGCTGACTGGCCGATAACTGGGCAGGAAGAGATTGGGAGAGTCAGCTGGCACAGAATGCTGGGAGGAAGAAGGGCAGAGTCTGGAGTCATTGAGCAGATGCAGAGGGAGCAGGAGTTGAAGATGCCTTGCTAATAATGGTGCTGTCACATGACAGAGTGCAAATAAGGAACATGGGTTAACAAAATATAAGAGTTAGTAACAAGCCTGAACTATCAGCCAAGTTTTTGTAATTAATAGTAAGACTCTGAGTGGTTATTTGGGAAACAGTTGCCCAGACACAGAAAAAACTCCGCCTACAGACCACTATCCTCAATGGGTTCAAAGACAAATGACTTTAAGACAGCCTAAGAACCAGGCGCTGGGATAAAGATTGTGCCAGGCAGGGTTCCCTCACTTTGGTCAATATAATTTTAACACAACGGAGAGGGAAGAGCAGGTGTAGTGTTGCACACCTTTGAACCCAGCACTCGGGGTGCAGAGGCAGGCAGGTCTCTGTGAGTTTGAGGATTGCCAGGGCTACCTAGAGACCCTGCCTCAAAAACAAACAAAAACAAAATTCAAAGGGAGAGTTTGAAACTGGCGATTTCCCAAATGAGGATAGGAATGGAGTGCACACTCGGGAGACCAGGTTTCCGGGTGGCCCAGCACCCCTGCTAGAGCTGACCGCACCCAGTTTAGTTATTAGGCAGACCAGGAATAGGCTGTCATACAGCACGAATGCCCTTCTCCCACCATCTGACCCATTGAGGGCGAGTCTTTCAGGAGGTAACCTGCACAGACAGGGAAGCAACACATGGCTCAGATGATGTCTGGGTCAGGGAATTCGAAGAACCTTGGTTGGGTGCCAGGACATTTAGACATCACATAAACCAAAATAGTCATGAAAACATAAGGAATAACTTTAATTCCTCTTCTCATTGTTGTAACCAAATACATGACACGAAGTAAGTTGTGGGGAAAATGGTTTGTTTTGGCTCACAGTGTGAGGGTACAGTCCACCACGGCAGAGATGACGCCGGCACCATGGCAGAGACGATGCGGGCACCACGGAAGAGATGATGCGAGCACTACGTGGGGCAGAGAGAGATGACGCAAGCACCAGGGCAGAGACGACTCAGGCACCAGGGCAGAGACGATGCGGGAAGCAGGAGCCTAACAGAACTGCTAATCCACAACCAGGAAGCAGAGAGAGGTGAAAGCTGAGGCTCAGCTCCCTTTCTGCCTTTACTCACTCTGGGCCCCCCACCCCATGGGGTGTTCTGCCCACCCTCTGGGTGGGCCTTCCACCCTTAGTTATGTTTCTCTGGAAACACTCTCATGGGCACACCCAGAGGCATGTTTCCGTGGTGATTTTAAATCCCGTCAGGTTGACGATGAAGATTAAACATCTCAGATAATGTACACCCCACAGGTAACAAATCAACTGAGCTTACTTCACGTGTTCCCAGCCAAGGTCACAACCTCACAGTTCTCCCAACCCACTCCTGAGAACTTGGTTTCCAACATTTTGAATTGGTTGCCAGCTTTTAAAACTTTGCCTATAGCATAAAGAACGCAGAGTTCTGTTCTGTTTTTGATTTTGCCGGTCAGTAGGAAGGCCTGGTAGAATTCCTGCAAGGCCCATCCACACGGTTAAGTAGCAGCCTCTGCTCGCTGGACAGCTGGTTTGTTCAGTTGGTTTACCGGTTCGGTTAGGCCCAGCCTGGACAGCGGAAGTCCAAGTTTTTCATATTTATGTGAAGCAAGCAAGTTGTAAAGGTGGGAGACTGGGTGGGGGCGGAGGGGAAAGCATGGGATGTGGGTACAGATTTAGGGGACAGAGGGTTTTGACTCCTGAACCTTACAAGAAACTGTCTAACTGGATTTTATTTTGCCCAGAAGCAGGTGGTTTACAGGCTTGCAAAATTCTACCCTGCTTCCTGATCGCCATTATGCAAACACACCTTTCTCTGGCACTCCCTGTTAGCTTAGCACAGAAAGGAAAGGCTCAGCTCTCATGTGCCTCTTCTCATCCTGTCGTTCCGTCACCAGTTAGCTCTCTGTCCCTCTGCTTGTCACTTGGCTTTTTACGTCCTGCCAGGCCCATTTCGCTACCTTTCTAGACATCCAGTGCAATTGCGTTTGTCGGGCAATTCCCCTTACTCTGGGCTCCTCCTAAGGACGTTTCAAGACGTCATGACGCATTGTACGTAAAAGATTCCCCCCCACCCCCAAACCGGGCTGTGGTGGCACACGCCTTTAATCCCAGCACTCGGGAGGAAAAGGCAGGCAGATCTCTGTGAGTTCGAGGCCAGCCTGGTCTACAAGAGCTAGTTCCAGGACAGGTTTCAAAGCTACACAGAGAAACTTTGACAAGAAAAACAAAACAAAACAAAAAAACAAACAAAAAAGATCTCCCCCAAAGGGGTCCCTGAAACCTGTGGTCCAGTCATGGGCTCGCTTATTTCCTCAGATATTCTATTACATAGTCCAATTATCTGCACAATTTTAAGGACCAGCTGCTGTGATTAGGTTACATCCTGGGGCCAGGAGTGGATTTCCTCAGAAAGAACATTATTAAAGAGGGTTCTGAAATCTCACTACATTCAAATTCCAGCCCCAACAATTTTGAGCCTGTTCCCCATGTAACTCCCTCTAAGTTCATTTTCTCAACTGCAAGTTAATAGTATCTGATTCAAAACCTCTGTGGAGAGCTCCTGAAATAATTTCCAACAGAGATTAGCCCAAAGCCTGGCCCAGGGCAAGGCCAAACAAAGAGTGTATATTGTTAATACTAATTATTATTATGAGACTATCAGAATACATGTGACAAATACGTGTTCTGCTCATGGAGGTAACCCTCTATTGCTTAGTAATCTTTTTTTTTTTGTTTATTTGTTTGTTTGTTTTTGAGACAGGTTTTCTCTGTAGCTTTAGAGCCTGTCCTGGAACTAGCTCTTGTAGACCAGGCTGGCCTCAAACTCACAGAGATCCGCCTGCCTCTGCCTCCCAAGTGCTGGGATTAAAGGCGTGCACCGCCACCACCTGGCCGCTTAATAGCCTTTGATGTTTCCTCTAAGTTTTTAAGCTACAGATGTGATTCTGTAGTCCCAGCACTCAGGATGTGAAGTGGACAGGGGGACTTTGAGCTCCAGCTAGCCTGAGTTGTTGTATAAGAACACCGACAATCCTGTCTCAAAAACAAGTTGTTTTTAACCTCTAGTTTTCCACAGGACACACTTTTATTGTTTGGCGTGAACTATGTGACCATGTTTAGAGTTTGCAGTTTAGAGAAAGGCAGGCAGACTGTACTTTTGTTTTGAATAATTTATTTATCTGTAAAAATCAGTTTTTGAGGCAGAGTCCTGTGTAGGTAGCCCAGGCTGGCCTTGAATTCCAAAAGCAGTGAAGGATAAATGACCTTGGACTCCTGACCCTCCTGCCTCCACTTTCCCAGTGCTGGGATTACACTTGCCCCACCAAGTTACATGGTACTGGGGGAAAAACAGAATTTCGTGTACACTAGGACACTCTACCAGCTGAGCCAAGAGCGAAGACCCTAGCCTAGGAAGGCTACGTTTTCAACGTTCCTTTCACAAATCAAAAGTCTCCAAGGTAGTTTTGTATTTTCTGTTGCCATTTTTTTTCCAGTTTTATTACATACTTTTGTTGAATTTTCTTATGTGGCCTTGATTGGCTTTGGAACTTAATAGAATTTAATGGCCTCAAATTTGCAATAGTCCTCCTGCCTCTGCCCCCAAATATAAATTGTAAATTCTAGCAATGAGGGCCTGGGGTCAGGTAAATAAACCATTACTCCACCAGTAGCCTTCCTTTGAAAACCCAGTGTCTTTTTTTTTTCTTCCTACTGTATAGAGTGACTGGGGAAAGCGGGCTGATTACTCAGGTAGAAGAATGTATACATGACTGTCTCCATAGTCACCACCTCCCTTTGGCCTTCAGCTGTGCCTGATGAAGCTGTCTCTTTGGCATGTATGTCCTAACCTGTGAGCTGTCTCGAACAGAGAACTGCACTTGTATTTATTTCGGGAACATATGATTTTATCTTAGGGACCTCAATGCAGCTCATAATATCAGCACCCTCCCTCTGGATACACTGCACAGTCTCTCCATTGTTAATCCTGCTCCCAGGGCGGGTGGCAGCTTCTCAAGGCTGTGCTGGAATTACAGGCCACTTTGTTTGTGCAATTGCTTGAGAAGCCTGGCACCATTGATTTGCATCAGTGCCTCCGGAATAGCCTTTTGCCATCTCCTTAAAGATACTATCTAAGCTGTGAAATTCATTAAATAGCCCCAGAAATGGATCAGGTTATTTAACACAACATCCCTAATGGCGCAATATCTCAGCTGTCCATACCGATAGCGAACATTGTCTTGGATAGCGTTATCAGTCCAGGACACCCGCTATGAATATTGATCCCGGGCTTGTTACAGCCATCACTTGCCATCAGGACAGGTCAGAGTTGGAACCCACCTAGCATCAAAGCAATTTAAAGACAGCACTCAAACAGAATTTTAATGTCCAGGCTGAGGAAAGAAGAAAAAAAAAAAGCAAAACAACAACAACAACAAAAAAACCAACAGCCAAATGAACTCAACGCACAGAGGGAAGATGGCTTGCCAGATGTGAACATATGCATTCCATAGAAACAGCCTGGGTAGCACATGGACCACCCTAGTGGGTCAAGCACATCTCCCAGTTGTGCCTGAACGGAGGTTTCACTGCCTTATGGTCCATACCAAGTGAGTGGCCAGAGAAACGGTTCCCTGAATCTTCCTGCCTCTGTCTGTCTCCCCTCAGCGGGAAGACATACCCTGGTCTTTGGGCGTTTATCTCCAGGCTGAATGAGTGAGACACAGCAAAGTTCCTTCCACGACAGTTAGTATCCAGAGCCAAACACCAAGCAGGGTTCCTGGACTGTCACCCTGTCGTGAACGTATACCCAGGAGAAACGGTGAGAAAGTGAAGACAGCAATATAAAACCCATCCCAAGAAGGCATGCTCAGGAGTCTTCAGGTTACAGAACGTGGCCTCTCCATGTTCTTGGATTTTCTCTCCAATATGCTACTTCCTGCCATTTTTGGTCCCTTTTCTGTATTTAGCACCATAGACTTCAAAGTAAAAATGACTCATACAAAAGGAAAAACTTTATATAACTTAAACAACAACAACAAAAAGAGGCTATGGAAGTACAATGACGTAATCCAAATTCTGTCTGATGTGGGGGTAAGATATCGGGGCTCTTTCCTGGTCCTCTGGTTTAGGATGTGGGTGCCGTCTGGGATGCTTTCCCCACCCCCATCCTTATGAAACAGCCTCAGTGTTCGCTCCAGAGAAGAAGGTAAGAGAAGGAACATTTTATCTATTCCCAGCTACCCTGAAAAACATATATATATATATATATACATATATATATATATATATATATACACATGTATATGAGAAAAGGTAGCTGAAATTGGGGTCAATAGGGGAGGGGAGAGAAAGAAAACGGAAGACTTAAAAAATGTGGGAACGAGGTGAGAAAGGGTTATCCAAACAGAAAACAAAGTGTGTGCATTCCAGAAGGATCTGTGATTTGCAGGCCTTGTCCCTGGTCCCTGAGTTTCTCATGGCACAAATTCCCTTTGGAAGGGGGGTGTTCTGGTGGGCTTGGGTTGGGCACTTCCTTCCCTTCACTTTAAAAGCGCAATCCGTCTTTGCTTTAAGGCTGGAGTTTCGGCAAGGCTTTAAAGTCGGCAGGGAATATGGTGGGCACCCCTGGGAGGGGCTAAAAGGTTTGAATGAGAAAAGCTACAAGGAGCTAGCCCCCAAGGATGCCTCTTTACTAATAGATAGGATTAGTAGCCCCCAGCACTTTAGTGCGAAAGAGTCCCCTCCTCTTCCTACTTCTTACCTGCTCAGACAATATTAATTGCTAAGACATTGTCTGGGAACCGCATGGGGCAAAGAAGAAAGGAGCGGCGGGGTCCGAGGTGGCTCTGGGGAGTGGAGCTAAGTGAGCGATGCTTCAGAACTGACCGCTGAAATAAATGCCTAATGTTCACAGCGGTGACAAAGAGAAGGAATGTCACCACGGGTGTGGCTACAGCGAGCTTTCCCTCACCATGCTGGCTGTCCTCCCTGGAGACTTGGGGGAAGCGGGGGTGGGGGTGAGGGTGGGGGGGCATTTTAATCGTATCTCTTCTCTGATCTTAAATTCAAACCAACGGGCATCTTTTAACCTTTTCCTTCTTGTGGCTAGGCGAGGATGGGGGTCAGAGATAGTCAATTTCTGATGCTAATGATAGAATATATGTGACTGTGAAGAAGTTCCGACGTGCAGCGAAAATGCCACTCTGGGTAACTGAAAGAAAGACAGCACCTTCAGTAGGGCTACCTGGCCCTGAACCTGCGACCCTCCTGGTTGGGCACTGTCATCTTTCCTATAACTCACTCTTTGGCCTCTGACCCCTGCTGGCCTTCTGGGTAGAAAGAAAAGTCTCCTGCCCAAGGAGAATTTTTCGCCTCCATCTTCCAAGACAGAGGACGTGCAAAAAAAACAAAAACAAAAACAAAAACAAACAAAACAAAAAAATACAGCCTCTCTAGCCCAGTCCAGACTCTTCTTGATGGCAGTGATCCTGGACAGATCTTTGCTTATCTTTGAACCTCATTTTTCCTGTCTTTGAAACACAGATTGTAGTCCCGGGCCACGCCCACCTCACAGGGAAGCTTAGAAAATCAAAAGAGGGCGAGAAAACCCCAGGGCTTTGTAAACTGTAAACACACCGAGGCTTTAAAAATTTGAAGTAAATGATCCTGACGCCGTTACTGTGGTTCACAGATGATGCATGAGATGCGCCAAGCATCATTGCGGAGGGATCAGGCTTAGCCTCGGTGGTGTCTTCAGGTCAAAGACAGATGGCAAGTGCTCCAAGAGAAATAAGTAAACTTCAGTCAGGTAGGTGTGTGAGTAGAGGGGATACTCGAGATGGAAGCTTCCCTGACGCCCTTCACGAGTTTCTACAGGATGGAAGGACACTCGCGCAGCTAGCAACCGTGACTCCTGGATTCGGGAGCGCGCATTGGCCGGCGAGGATCCCTCTGGTCCAGGCCAACCTCCACCACGCCGCGCGGAATAGTCCCGAGGCAACTGCGAACTCACCCTGCACGTGGCGGGGGTCTGGCCAGCGCAAGTGCCAATCCGCAAGCAGCCCCCCGCTGCTCTCCTCCCGCCCCGCCTCCTTGCCCCCCTCTCCAGCTTCACTTGGCGGGGAAAATCCAGTTCGAGACTGGAGCGCTGTGACCGAACCACAGCCAAAGGCAAGCCCTAGTGCATCCATCCCGGACCGGTTGAAGCCGGCCTCCAGTTCGTGGGAGGCCGGCATGCTGGCATGGCAGGATGGCGGGGCCAAGGCGGCCCCTTCTCACCACAAGATTTCCTTCTCTGTCCTGGACATCTTGGATCCGCAAAAATTCACGCGAGCTGCGTTCCCGCCGGTGCGTCTAGCTGCCCGGGAAGCCAAGAAAAGTTTAGCGGAGGTAGAAGCAGGGGAAGACGCCAGTCCCGAGTCTACGATCAGGTCTCAGGAGACCCCTGGTAAGAATGCGAGGCGGTTTCAGTCTAAGATGGTATCCGTGTGTGTGGAAAAGCCACGGTCTGATGAATGGATGTTGGTGGCCTGGGAACTAGAGAAGGCGCACCCGCGCAGGTGCGCACTGAAGCACCCCTCCTTGGAAAAAGAAAGACACAGGGATAAGGTTGAGATTTCATGGCAGGTATGTGCCTCATTCCTGAACACCTGCTCAATGTGTGAGCGCCACAGCTCTGACTGGCTCGCACATCTAGCGGAAATGTTTTACGCTGTTCACGTGCTAGAACCTGGGCTAGGAGCTGGGGTAAAGGTTATGAAAACGCCTTTCAAGTATATAGTATCGTCAACATCACTCCCTTTTTTATGGTTGAGGTAACTGAGACCAGAATTAGGTGCTTATTTTCAAAGCCTCGGAAACCTGCAGAGCCATGCCTTCACCTTTTCTGGACCTGACAGGGGACTGGGGGTGGGCAGACAGGAAGCTTTTGGTGCTTTTTCTTCTAGACTATTCCACCTCATCCCTGAAGGTGGTTGATATCAAAGGAAGGGGTCAGGAAAGTTTGTGGCTGGAATTTTAGACAGAAGGATTCATGCCGGGTGGGACATGGGTATGGGATTCCTTGGAGGGACACCGAAGGTCTAGGAACTCTGGTCCTGGGGAAGGCTGTATGCAGCATAGTCCCCTGCTTCTCCTTTTTAAGTTTGGCAGTGATTGTCTGGGGCCCAGAAGCCTCTGGTGGCCTGGCTTGGGGCCCGATCGAGGGCCTGGATTAATTGTTTGGATGGTCTCTCTGTTGGGCCGCGTTCCCCTCCCCCCCCAACTCCTTGATCGATATTCTATTACTGGCGACTGCATATCTCCTGCCCGCAGCTTGCAGGTACTGACTTCAAACCCCCTTTCCCTGTCTGATCCTAATATTGTTCGATTAAAACTTACCTTTAATAGATGACATCTATCGATCAGGCCCCGGACAAATCTGAAACTCTATTAACACGGCCGGAGCGAGAAGATGGGAAAGGGGGAATTTCTCTTTTTTGGGGGAGGGGGACTTAATAACTTCTTTTTTAATTGCTAGGAGTCCCACAGCAAAATAGGCTTCTTGGGACCAGGGAGATTCAATAGTAAACGCATTTGACATTCCCATATCATAATGCACAGCCGACTCCTCTCTCCTCGGCTCGATAAAGTCACTGTACTTTCTTGATATGGGGTGCCATCCAACATATACTTTTTGGGTGACTATTTAAGGGTAGATTCGTAAAGGGCAAGAGGACACCTCATTTCTGAATCTGCTCCCTAAGATGTGCAGGCTGGGGACAGAAGAGGACACAGTGGCGAAAGTGGAGTTGTATCAAGGGGAAAGTTGAGTGCTCTCGGGGAGGACGAGAAGGTTTGGGGATGCGGACGGGTGGAGTTGTTACGGGCTTCTGGTCACCCTGCCCTTCTCTCTTAGGTGCCACGGGCCGAGGCACTGGCCCCGCGTCTCCCCTGGAAGACTCGGAAGCGGAAGAGGAGGAGGAAGCGGAGGACGCGGGGCGCGCGCAGCCGCGGGAGCGGCCGGAGCGCTGGCAGGGGGTTCACCAAGGCTCTCCAGAGGCCCGGGCGGTGGTGACTGGAGTCAGGGAGAGTGGCACCGACCGGCTGCCAACGTCCCCCGGCTCCCCCGGTTCCCCGCGGCCCCGGCGCCGACGATCCGAGCCTAGCTGCGCCAAGCCACGGCGCGCGCGCACAGCCTTCACCTATGAGCAGCTGGTGGCTCTGGAGAACAAGTTCCGAGCCACGCGCTACCTGTCGGTGTGCGAACGCCTGAACCTGGCTCTGTCGCTTAGCCTCACCGAGACGCAGGTCAAAATCTGGTTCCAGAACCGAAGGACCAAGTGGAAGAAGCAGAACCCGGGGGCCGACGGCACGGTGCCGGCTGGGTGTGGTACGCCGCAGCCTGGAACACCCGGTGCGGTGGCAGGAGCCTGCGGCAGTGGCACCGGGAGCAGTCCTGGCCCCCAGGTTCCAGGCACTTTGCCCTTCCAGACTTTCCCCAGCTATCCCTCGAGCAACGTCATCTTTTCCCCTTCCTCCTTCCCGTTGGCGACAGCCGCCACGGGGAGTCCCTTCACTCCTTTTCTTGGGCCCTCCTACTTGACCCCTTTCTATGTCCCGCACCTGTAAACCGGGTACTCCAACCGAATCGGGATTCCCGTGTGATCAGTATGGTGGTGTGGACCCCTGCATCACAGAGGGGCACTGGCCGCCCCCTCCTGGTGTGTTGGTGTCTTTGTGCCCCTTCCCTCCAGCCACCAGAGGGCGAGGAGAAGCCACCTGCTGGACTCCAAACCACACAGGCCACTGAGAAGTCAAGAAAGTGTCCAGACCAAGCTGACTTCAAGCCTTCCAGCTTCTGGACGTCGCTCTTCGCTTTCATTCACTTCCAGGGCTCTGTTTTTAAAGGGCCTGGGTAGTCAATACCAGGCTAATAAGGGTTGCCCGGGTGGAGACCAGAGGGAGCCAAGAATGTTCTGGGCACCAGCTACTATCACCAAAGACTGAATATTTAAAGGTCCCAGTGCGTTCCGAGAAGAACTTTCCTTCCTGGTGGTGGAATTGGCTCAACACAGTACTTCCTCTCACGTCCTGAACAAAGCTGGAGCCAGTTGGCCCCAAAGCAGAGGCAGCTATCGAATGGATTTTCTATTTTCAAGATGCCTAACTCGGCATTTCTATATCTTCATTTGAGATTCAGGCCTGAGCCAGTTACTGATGCTAACAGACTATCTTGTTCTCTGTGTGCAGACTCTAGGTGTATCAGGAAGTTGTTTAGCGTTGTGCCTAGACTGACGTGGAAAAGACACAACTCTGTGGCCTCGCAGGGTTTGAGAATAGCGTGGTCAGACTACAGCAGTGCCCTACATGCACAAAAAGGACAGTAAAGGGATTGATGACCCAAAGGCTATGGTGAAGTCTGTGTGTGAGTTGTTGTGATGTGCTCCTCTGTCCATCCTACGCCTTCACATGGACTTCCAAACTGACAAGTTGGAACAGAGGAAGATCCACCAGCAGGCATTGCAGTCAGCCATTTGACTACGTTTTTGAAAGCATAAATGTGACATTTAATATACCCAAGATTCTGACTTGGAAACAATTCTTGTTCTAAACAGATTTCTTGTTATTGTTGTTCCTCCTAATGACAGCAAACAAGCAAAAGTTGTAAGGGCCTGGGAAAGAAATACCAAGTGTAAGGAGTTGTGGAGGAAAAACCCTTTTTCACCAATGGGCTCAAGGATACATAGGTTCTGACTGCTGCTTTCTTTATTAAAACAAAGCAAAGATAGTCTGTGAAGTTCCTTGGCTGGTTTTGTTTGAAATACTAGTTTTCTGTGTTATTTGGTCTTGTAGTCACCCCTCAGAGACCAGATGACTCCATCTGCCCTATTTTGTGTTTCATTTTTACTTTTTTGATAGCTTGAGGCTAGCCAACACCTAAATAAATACTGTATTCCTTACAATTCCTTGGCAGCCTGTACCATTAAAACTTAAACTTAATGATCAACAGCTTTAAGTTAAAAACACACACTGGAATTATGAACATTATATTCTTGAAATAATTAACTTTATTATTATGAGGAATGATAGAAAATATCCCCCCTTCCAACTTAAAGGAGGTCTTCATGTTCTGGGACTCTAAGATTTGTGAGTTTGGATTATTTCATTGTGTATTTGGTAATTAGACTCTTTCCCTTCTATTCTGAAGAATAATGCCCCCAAACACTGCATCGGCAAAGGACTGTTGGTGCCAGATGAGATTAGAAATGAAGATACTACAGCAGGGAGTATAATTTTATTCACCGTACATGCTGGTGAAACAGTCCCCCAGTGACCACTTGCCCTCGACAGCAGCATCCCATGTCTGTGAACAGATGTTGCAAATGCTCAAAGATAAGATCTGAACAAAGAGGTCCAATTTTTGCACTAAGTGGGAAACATTTCTCTCCGGCCCTTCCAGGGGTCAGAACCATAGACTTCAGAGGAAGTAGAGACTTAGCCTTGTCCTGTTGCCCAAAATCCTTCCTCATACCACACACTGTCAGAGGGATGTCTGAAGTATGTGACTTTGGACTTCTTAAAAGGCCCAGTAATGTTCCAACCGACTCCTTAGACTTGTTTTTATTGATGTGTTGGCCTAATAAATTCTTTTTGTAATCATTTTGGTTAATTATTCCTTGCTCATTATTAACAAAACTTAAACAATTTTATAATCATCAGAGGATGCATATATGTGCCCCTCTTCTCCCACCAGCTAGCTCACAGCTAATAATAATACTTCCTTATGGATCCATGCTACATGTACATGAAGTTAGAACATTTGTAGGCATTTTTTTCAAACACATTCAGGGTCGATCTGGCAAAAGTAAAGCATCTTTGAAAAAAAATTTTAATTTCTGGTTTACTGACTAAATCAATACCTACCCATCAGATTTCTAGAACGTGAGTGTCCTAGCTTTACTTTACAAATTCCTAATACTCCACTCCCAACCCAAGAGTCTAGTGGATACCTTTAAAAAGTCTAGCCATTTTCTTGCTCATAGTTTTCTGGGGAGATCTATAAAAGTGACTGTTTTTGACTCTCTCTTAAAGACATGTAACCAGGGAGCCTTTTAAAAAGGGAATGAGTAGGGAACACTTCTCATGTTAAGAGATCCCCAATCCATTTGGCAGGTACAGATTGTTGTTTTTGGCATTTTGTAGGAAGGTCATGAGGCAGAGTTTTACTGTGAGGCTCTATTTTCCTGTCAAGGAACTCACTGTGTAAACCAGGCTGGTCTAGGACTCATGGTGATTTCTCAAGTGTGCGTCTGAGCTGTTTGAGAAGTACCATCAGCAAGGCATACACCTGTAATTCTAGCACTTGGAAGGCTGAGGTAGGAGAATCACCTTTAGAGTTCAACTTTAGATTGGGCAACATTTTGAATTTCAGGCCATCTTAGACTACTAAGTTAGACACCCCCCCCCCCCAAACAAAACAGAACAAAAAACCAAACAAAAGCAAAAAACCATCTCTCAACTGCTTAGCATTTAATACTACTGGGAGAAAAACATAAGAACTACAGTAAATGCTGGATACATTTATAAGAGAGTAATGATATTTCAGAGAGAAAGAAACTCAGTTCCTCAACTCAGAGCCAAAAAAGCTTGAAGGTGTCGAAGGCAGGCAACCAAGAAGACACAAGTGGGTCACACCAAACCCCTCCTGGTTCCCTTAGGCTGTGATTCACCAGGATCTCAGCTAAGATGGGAAAGCATGGTTGAATCATGGCCTCTGACACCCTGATAGGCTGGATTTAAGATCCACCACACTATCCTCCATGGAAACAAGACTTTGGAAAATTCCTGGTGCCTGTGACTTAGTTTCCTCAATATAATGTCTGTCACAGAAGGTGATAAAGGAGACACTTGAAAAACTATATGGAAAGCATTTAACTTACTACCCGGTAGAATGATGTCTTTTTAGCCAAAAAAGACCTCAAAAATGTTTTCCTTAGGGAAGATGATAGGTGGAAGTTTCTGTTCCACCCAGTCCACAGCCGTTCAGCCCCAAAGAAACACACAGAGGCTTACGCTAATTATAAATTGTTTGGCCTATTGGCTCAGGCTTATTATTAACTAGCTCTTACAACTTAAATTAACCTATAATTCTTGTCTTTGTTTAGCCACATGACTTGGTACCTTTTCTCAGTGTAGCATTCTTATCTTGCTTCTTCTATATCTGACTGGTGACTGTGTATCTCTTTCTGCTTCCCAGAATTCTCTTAGTCTGGTTGCCCTGCCTATACTAACTGTCTGGCTACTGGCCAATCAGTGTTTTATTAAACCATTAAGAGTGACAAATCTTTTCAGTGCACAAAAGTATTATCCCACAGCAGAAGATAATGTAGTTTAGTGGTTAGAGAGGTTGTCTAGTATGTGTGGGGCCCAGAGTTCAGTCCTGGGTACTGATATTCCTAACCCTACCATTTGTTTACAAAATATCTGCTTATTTATTTTGTTGTATAATGAACATCCAGGAGTGAGTATAGCAGATACGTATAAATTGGAGTACTTGAAAAAAGTTGAAAAAAGTTGTTTTTCTGTTTTTCTTTTCAAGACAGGGTTTCCTAGTTGTCCTGGAACTAGCTCTTGTAGACCAGGCTGGCCTTGAACTCACAGAGATCTGTCTGCATCCTGAGTGCTGGGATTAAAGACATGAATCACCACTGCCTGGTGTTTTGTTTATTTTTTGAGAAACAGTTTCTCTGTGTAGTCTTAGCTGTTCAGGAACTCTCTGTAGACCAGGCTAGCTTTGAGCTCAGAAATTTGCCTGCCTCTGCTTCTTGAGTGCTGGGATTAAAGATTGTATACCACCATCACCCAGCCAAAAAATATTTTTATTTTATGGGTATGAATGTTTGTCTGAATGTGTGTCTATGTACCATATGTGTGCGGTGCCCATTGTGGCCAGAAAAGGGCATCAGAACTCTTCGAGCTGGAGTTACAGACGGTTGTGAGTAGCCCTGTGGGTGCTGGGTATTGAACTCAGGTCCTCTGGAAGAGCTGCAAGCGCTCTTAACCACGAAGCCCTCCCTCCAGCCTACTGCTTCCTCTACCTCCTTCTCTTCTTCAACAGAGTCTTGTGTATGCTATGCAACCATAACTTGAACAAGCTATGAAGACAAGGATGACACAGTTATTCTATTTGAGTGTTTCTGGCCTGGCTTCTTTTTGCTCAACATTATTAGTGCCCTCCATGTTACTTTGGATAGCTATAGATCAGTGGTTCTCAACTTCCTAATGCTGTGAACCTTTAATACAGTTCCTTTTTGTTGTGGTGACCCCCTCCAATCATAACACTATTTTTGTTTCTACTTTATAACTAATTTTAGTATTGTTATGAGTCATAATGTAAATATTTGATATGCATGGTATCTGATAATCAACCCCTGTTGAGAACCACTGTAGATTCTTTGCCTTTGTAACTGTTGGTGATTTTTTTTTTTTGGTAGGTTGAATGCTTCAATTTAGAATGGTATCCATTCTACCATCACTGGGAATTTGCAAACTTTCCAATTTGAGGTTATCATGTTTGACTCAATCCTGGACCTGTCCTTTGATACATGTAACTTCATGTTCCTTTTGGTAATACATCTAAGTATGAGGTCCCTGTGTATCCATATACACAGTCTAGATTTAGTCGAAATCATCAGCATTCCTGTGTGGGTGAAGCAAGTTTCATCTTTCTCTGCAGTGACTGAGCTCTCCACAGTGTTCATCGTCCACCCAACACTTCCTTTCTGGTAGTGCTCGATGTTGAACCTAGAGTTCCATGCATGCTAGATGAGTGCTCTACCATTGAGCTGCAGCCCCAGTCCCCTCCTAACACTCTCGATTGCCTTTTTCATTGGGCTGATTCTGTAAGGGGAGGATAAGTGCCTTTTTTGGTTTCAATGTTCATTTCCTGGAGAGAAATGACTGTTGACACCAATGCCTTTGGGCCATTTGTCTATCTTTTGTGATGAAGTGCCTCATCAAGTCTTTAACCCCTCCCACATTTGCTAATAAAACAAACCGAGTCTTGGACAGGAAGTGACTTACCCAAGGTTGCACAGCTAGTAGGGAGCTATCAGAGGTGGGCCTGATGACTCCAGGGTGGTTTAAACTACTCGTGGACCGCCAATCATATAAAGTGTCTGATTAAAGGGTTGGTGATACAGCCTAGTAGGAGTCCTACATTCAATATCCAGTACAGGAAAACAAATTGTGGTTAAAATATTGGTAAATAATTTGAGAACTGTGTGACATATTCTAGGGCTAAGGTAAAGTGTTAACGTGGAAGGAAAGGGTATCTCCTTGCTCCTCCCTTTTCCTTTTGACAATGCCTCAGCTGTATCGTTGGGGAGCTAACAAACTCAGTTCATGTTCTGTACCAGTTCACTTTTCCACCAGCAATGCATAGTTTGGTTTCTTCTCATTCTTGTTATTTTCTCTTTACCTTGTAGTTTCCTTTGTCTTCCCAAATATTATCATTTGGATCTTGAGTGTCTGCCACACCCCCAACCCCCAAGGCCTCATGTTAGGTTCAATACCAGCTTGAGATGCTATTGGGAGATGGGGGGCGGTATTTAGGGGGTGGGGCCACGTGAGGGGAAGGTTTTGCCCTAGTTCCTTCGTCTCTTTTTGCCTCTTGGCTCCTATAAAGTAAATTGGCTTCCTTCGCCACTTCTTGCCATTTTATAGCCACAGGCCCAGAGCAACGCAGTTAACCAACCAAGAATTAGAGTTTCTACAATGTCCAGCAGGTCACTATTATGTTGAATATCTCAGATATTCTTATAATAATGAAAAGATGATATGGGATTCCCCTTTGTATATTATGAATATGTTTTACTACCATTGATTATTAAAGAAGCTATTTTGGCCAATGACTTAGTAGAGTAAAGCCTGGCAGGAAATCTGAACAGATATATAGAAGGAAAGTAGGCAGAGTCAATGAAACACCATATAGCCGCCAAAGGAAAAAGATGCCAGCTGCCAGTCAGAACCTGACTGGTCGACCACAACCTTGTGAATAGAAATGGGTCAATTTAAGATGTAAGAGTTAGCTAGAAATATGCCTAAGCTATTGGCTAAACAGTATTGTAATTAATGTAGTTTCTGTGTTATTATTCAGGTCTGGGTGGCTGGAAAAAGAACGAGCAGTCTTTGTTTACAAAAAGGAAGCTGATATAACTGATAACTGAGCCTTCCAGACCTTTAAAACATCTATTATATTAGATAGGTGTTGTGTCGTAGGGCTTTACCAGTTCAATATAGAATCTTCAAGTCCAGGCTGGCCTTGGACTCCAGATTCTTCTGCCTCAGCCTTGTGAGTCCTGGAATTATAGGATGTGCCAACAGTCCTACCTTGTTTCAAACATTCAGAGCTCTTTATAAAATATTCATTTATTTCTATTTTATGTGTTTGTCTGGACGCATCATGTGCAAGAAATAGTAGCCTTGGGAGCCAGAAGAGGGCATTAGACACCTCCCAGGCCCCCCAGAATTGGAACTACAAATGGTTTTGAGGTGTCATGTGGGTTCAGGGAACTGAAGCCAGATCCTCTGAAAGAGCAGTAAGAGATTTTAACTACTGAACCATCTCTCCAATCCTTGATTTTGAAACTCTTTTACCTCTAAAAGACTTTTTAAAAAAATATCCTCCTGGATCAGAATCCCATGACAGGACAGCTAAAAGCTGTCTTGTTTGTTCCTAGTTCCCTTTTCTCTTCCTCTCTTTTGACTTTGAGATATATTTATTTGTTCAAAATGCTTCTATCCCTCCCCCTACTTCCTTTGTATAGTAAAACAAATACACAGTGAAAAGACACTCCTCTTCCCTTCCTTTGTACAGATATTTCTTGGGTACCCATTATGTGCCAGGCGATGCCCTCAGCTCTGAGAAAATAGTGGAAAGATGTTGCCTTGACACTGGGCCAGATGAAGTCGCAAGCAGGTGAGCAGTTGTGCTAGAACACGTAGCAAATGTCACAACTTCCTTGTTAGCTGTTTCTGTACAAAGGAGCAGTGTCTTTAGCACTGATGACATTTGGACTTCTGGCTAGAAATAAATAATTCTATGAATTTTACCGTTGCCGGGTTTTTTCTCTTCATATCTGGCTTGTGCTTGCTAAGACCGGGCCAGGTATTTGAAAACACCCAGAGCATGTCAAAAACAGTCCAAGCACATGATATTGCCAACCTGAGGTCCCATGTTTCTGAGTAGGATTGTTTCTTTCTCTTTCCAAGTCATTAGCTTCTACTATGGATTTCTAAATTAAGTTCAGGTGGAACTACATGTCGTGATTAAGAGAAATCTCCATCCGGGGCCAGAGACTTGGCTCAGTGGACAAAGGCGCTTGCTGCCAAGCCTGATAACCTGAGTTCAATCCCCAGGACCACAGAATGGAAGGGGAGAACTTACTTCTACAAGTTTTCTTCTGATCTCAACATGCACAGTGTGACACCTGCTCTCGCTGACCCAGAATAAACAAACAAACAAACAAATGTAAAGAAATCTGTCTTCTTGATAGTAAGATCCAGCAGTTCATGCGACTGGACCTGTGGCTGATTTTGAAACTCCTTTTTAAAAAGATTTATTTTTATTTGATGGATATGGATGTTTTACTTGTATGTATATCTGTACATACCTAGAGCCCAAGAAGGCCAGAAGAAGGCATCCTGTCCTCTGGAACTGGAGCTGTGGAGAGTTGTGGGTACTGGAAACCAAACCTGGGTCCTCGGCCAAGCATCAAGTACCCTTAACTGCTAAACTATTTCTCTAGCCCCTGACTTTGAAATTCTTTTACCTCCAAAAGACATTTTTTAAAAAAGATTTATTTATTTTTATAGTATGTGTATAAATGTTTTGCCCTTCATGGATATATATATGCACCACACGCATGCCTGTTGGATCCTCTGGAATTATTGATGGTTGTGATCTGTCACGTGGGTACTGGTAGTTGAACCAGTCCTTTGCAAGAGCAATGTGTGCTTTCAACCACTGAGCTATCTCTCCAGTTCCCTCAAAAGATTTCTTAAAATTACCATTCTGATTTAGAATTCCAAGACAGAACAGCCAAGGGATGTTTTGTTTGTCCCTAACTCACATTTCTCTGTTTCTTTTTATGCAAGTGTATGTGTTTGTGATAAGCACACAGAGGCCAGAGGACAAGCCTGGGTGTCGTCCCCAGGAACACAGTCACGGCTCAGCTTAATTCTCTTCCCTCGCAGGCAGGCTACTCATTGACGCTTTGCTCCCGGGATTCCAGCTCTTCGGCAGGTGAAATTTCGCTATCTCAATTAGCACATACGTATGCTGGTCTGGATAGTCACAGTCTCCTTATTCTACCAGAAACAAAGTTTTCTTGTCCTCAGGAATTCATCCATGTGTTTGGCAGACCTTTCAACCTTTCATCCCTCCCAACCCAGTATATGTTGGTAGTCCGTCAATTACTGTTAGTTAAACTATGCTTTCCCTTGCTGGTTTGTCTAGTTCTGTTTTGTTCTTTAATAGTTATAGATGAATCTATTTTTCTACTTACTTATTTATTTATTTTTAGAAATCTGGAAGATAAACTTTACAGGATTCAAAAATCATTTGAGGACCACTGAGACGGCTCAGCAGGTAAAGGCGCTTGCTATGTGAGCCCGAGGACCTGAGCTGCATTTCCGTAACACACGGAAAGGTGGAAGGGGAGAATTGACTCTGCAAAGTTGCCGTCTGATCTTTACACACACTCTATGCACACCCTTTCCCCCCTGCCACAGACACACACACGCACACACGTACACTAAAGTAAAATTATTAAAATAATTTGAAAGGACATCTCACATTCACAAAGAAGTTCTTTTTAACTTTAGATATTCAAATTCTTTCTTGTAGGACTTTTTTTTTTCTTTTGAGACGGTCTCTCTATGTAGCCCAGGGTAGCCTGAAATTCCTGATTTCCCTACCTTTGTTTCCCAAATGCTGAGTTTACAGATAATACGTGTATTAATATCTTTATGAGTAACTTAACTTCTTTTCTTTTCTAGTAAATTTTAATGAATTTTGCACAGCCTTAGAAGTTTTTTTTTTGTCAGATATGGTGGCACATGCCTTTAATCCAAGCACTTGGGTGACAGAGGCAGACAGATCTCTGAGTTAGAGGCCAGCCTGGTCTACAGAGTGAGTTCCAGGATAGCCAGGGCTACACAGAGAAAATCTGTCTCAAAAAAGGATTTTCTTCCCCTTTCTGGTTATCACAGACTAAAATGAATAAAAATGCGTTACTTAGGAAAACGATAACCATGACAAGATTGGTGGCTCAAAATTTTCTAACTTCCAGCAGTTTCCACGCCCCTCTCACCAATCTGTTGGCACCAGTTCACCAGCTATTTATTGAAAGGCTGGCTTTGTTCTCTTCCCAACCCTGGGCTGAAATGTTAAAGCCTTGAACTGGGACCGCAGACAGGCTCTTTGACCCCGCCATGGCACTTAAGGACTTTATCTTGCAGATAACCTGCAGGCAATGCCAGAGACAAGGTTATCTCATGTGACGCGGTTTGTCACAACAAGATTGGAAAGTATCCAAGTGTCCAACAATCACAGGCTAATAAACAAAAGAATGAAGGGGTTCTTTCCACACTGATCCAGAGAGATCTCTGGGCATATTAAAAGGTATGGGGCAAAGGTTGGGACGTAGCAAAGCATAGACATAAGAGATGATCAATTGTAAAGCATGTGCTTCGCATGCATGGTGCCCCGTGGATTCCTCCTACCCATACCCGAAGGAGAAAAATTAGAAAAGGCAAGGTGGTTTCTTCCTTCCTTCCTTCCTTTCTTCCTTCCTTTCTTTCTTTCTTTCTTTCTTTCTTTCTTTCTTTCTTTCTTTTATTTTCTTTTTTTCTTTCTTTTTTTTTTAACATGAAGATTTGCTGGAAGAATCCCCATGGAGTGTAGCCACAGGGTTGCCCAGGGAATAGCCGGATGGGGTGGTGGTGGTGGTGTGTATATGTGTCTGCTTTGCCTTGATTTATAAATGAAGCAAACATGTTATCTAACAAACTAAAAGAATTGGCTGGCTACCAGGATAAAAAAAATCCCCTAGAAGAACTAAAAGAAAAAAAAAAAAAACACCTTAAAAATGACAGGCCAGGCCAGCATGATGCTCAGCAGTTAGAGAGCATGCTCCTCCAGCAAAGGACCAGAGTTCAGGGTTTAGCTCCTCAAAACAGGCAGCTCTCAGGCATCTGTAACTCCGGTACCAGGGGGGTCGGATGCTTCCAGCGGTATCCAGGGCACCTGCGCTCACCTGCACCAATGTGCACACCCTCCCACAGCCATGGGCTCCTAATTAAAACTTTAAGATAAATTTTTCTTTTTAAAAGAGTCAGATCCTCCAATTTATAGAATTTATAGGATTCCAAAGCTCCTTCCAAAATTGGTCTTCAGACAATTGGGAAGCACTGAAATTATATTTTGGTGATCTGTCCAGTGAGACACTGGGCTACTTGCCTGAGCTGATCACAAGTTTCTGTTGGGAAAATAGCATGGGAGCATGATCAGCAGCCCGAGGAAAGCCAGCCCAGTGAATTTACAATGGGAACGATGTAAACTGCAAGGAGCAGCAGCAGGAACTGTGGGGGGTAGAGCGGTACAGACTTCCCAGGAGACAAAGTTGCCTTTCTCCACGTTATTCAAGCAGACAGAACTCCACCGCATATTGGTGCCTTGTAAAGTAAGACTACACACGCAACTTTCTATGTATGTGACTTATTTAGATTTCAATAGGAATCTCTGCAGAAGAAGACAGCTTCGGGCTGGGTGATGCTTCCAAGAAATTGGAAAAGAATAATTCTTCCCTGGAAGGGATCTTCAGAACAGCACCATGCATGGAAGCTCTGGGAAACTTGGCAAGTGATGGTGGTATATCTATCTATCTATCTATCTATCTATCTATCTATCTATCTATCTATCTATCTATCTATCTATTTATCTGTCTATCTATCTATTTTGTGCATTGGTGTTTTACCAGCATGTATGTGTGAGGATGCCAGATCCCCTGGAGCTGGAGTTACAGACAGTTGTGAGCTGCCATGTGGGTGCTGGGGATTGAACCCAGGTCCTCTAGAAATATGGTCAGTGCTCTTAACTGCTGAGCCATCCCTCCAGCTCTGGAGATAGTGTTTTCAAAGTGCCATGTCTATTGGTGATCTCAGAACAAACCATTTTGAGACAGTTGCTTATTTTTTGAGACAGGGTCTTGCTACATATCCCTGGCTGGTTTGGAATGTGCTTGGTTTGGAATGACTTTGATGTCACAGAGATCCTCCGGTCTCTGCCTCTCAACGGCTGATATTAAAGGTGTAGAACACCATGCCTGGCCCTCAAAACAACCCATTTTATCTAATGAGATAAGTGAGCCTTGGGGTCTCAAGATAGCCAGTTAAGTTGGAGTTCGGACTTGTCTTATGGGTTGTCTGACTTCAAAGCCTTCTGGCTTATCCACTGTGCAGTACAGAGAGTGGAGAACCTGCATCCATTTCCTGTCCTTTGCAGGATACTGACCACGGACACTCACCAGCATGGCTGATTACAGCGTTTACCTCCCTCAACTCAGAGTTTCCTCAGTCCCTCTGATCCACCTGTGAGCCCTGGGCACGGCTTTGTGAATTAGAGGGTACTGCAGATGTAGTTTAAAAGTGTGAAGTCTGAGTGTGTGGTGTATGACCTTAATCCCAGCACTCAGGAGTGTGAGGCGGGAGGATTACTGTGAGTTCAAGGCCAACAACACCATATAGTAAGATCACGTATGGGGATTTATATTGATTGTATACTTTATAGGCTCTGAAATCACCTTAGAGAGAACTCTCCAGACATGTCAGCCAAGGAGTTTTTGGATTAGGTTAACTGAGGGAGGACCGTCCCCTGAAATATGGATGGCACCATCCTTTGGCCAGGGATCCCAGGCTGCATACAGAGGAGAAAGCTCACTGAGAGCCAACATTCACCACCCTGCTTCCTGAGTGTGGATGCAGCATGACCAATGCCTTACACTCGGGTCACCGTGATGGACTGCATTCTCACCACAAGTCAAATCAAACCCTACCTGAAGTTTGTCAGGCATTTAACCATGCAACCAGCAGGATAGCAAGGTGTCCGTGTGTCACATTTTTTTTTTAATTAGAAATGGAATGACCAATGAAGACCTCCTCTGTTTCTATAATGCGTGTTTAAATGGGTGCAGAAATCAGGAAGCAAGTGTTAATTTCTTTAATCAAAAGAACAAGCCAAACAATGTGGCAGGCAGGGTGCAATTTCTCATCTCTACTGCAAGGATTTAAGTCATGCTTCTCAGTAAAATATTCTTGGGGAAAATCCAGTTCAAGGGAAAAGAGAAGTATATGCTGTTATCGCGAGGGTAGTCATAACTGTAGAGCTTCCCAGGGGCTCAGTGTCAGGACTGGCATTGCTATCCATGAGGTGACCTTCCAAGGTGGTGCACAGCTCTCAACAGAGCTGGAGCAAAAGCAGTAATTGTGGCTGGCGAGATGGCTGAGTGGGTAAAATCGATTGCAGCAGAAGCCAGGTATTCCACGTAAGAAACTGGATCTAGTGATGGGCAGTTATAAGCCCAGCACTCCGACTGTGAGGCGGGAGGCGGAGACATGGGAATCAGGTGGGCTATCTCGATGGCAGTGTGCCATAAAGTGGGAACCAAGAGAGATCTCTGTCTCAACAAAGTGGAGAGTAAGAACCAACTCTCAAAAGTTGTTCTCTGACCGCACACTTGAACTATTGCTTGTGTGTACTCAACATGTACACACAAAATACACAAATGTAATAATAATGTCATTAAACCAGGCCAACAAGATGGTTCCGTAGGTAAAGTCTGAAGATCTGAGTTTGATTCCTGGAAGCCACGTGGTGGAAGGAAAGAACTGATTCTCACAAGTTGTCTCCACACACAATAAATGGAAAAATAAATTTAAAAATCAACAACTTTATTTTAAAAACATTTTTAAAGATTTATTTATTTATTATGTATACAACATTCCTTCCATGTCTGTCTGCATGCCAGAAGAGGGCACCAGATCTCATTATAGATGGTTGTGAGCCACCATGTGATTGCTGGGAATTGAACTCTGGACCTCTGGAAGAGCAGTCAGTGCTCTTAACCTCTGAGCCATCTCTCCAACCCAAAATCAACAACTTTAATCTCAGCAGCTGGGAGGCAGAGGCAGGGGGATCTCTGTGAGTCCAAGGCCACGTCTACAGAATGAGTTCCAGGACAGCCTTGAAAGTTACACAGAGAAACCCCATCTCGAAAAACAGAACAAAACAAAACAAAACAAATCAACAACCAAAAACCCCACAGAGAACATAGCAAAACAAGAATCTGAAAACCAACCATATTGTATCTGGCTTCAGCTTAATTATAGTAATCTTTTTACAATGCATATGCTTATCAAGTATAAATTGTAATTGTTATTTGTCATTTATACTGTAATAATGCTGGGAAAAAGGATTTAAAACTATTTTCAAGTCAATAATGTCAAGAAAAAAAATCAATAAACCATGATTTTTTTAAAACTTGTTTTTATGAGATTCTCAGCTACAGAGAGACAGAATTGAAGTTCCTAAAAGAAATGCCATAAAGGTTAGCCAGACTTCAATGTTCAGAGTCAGTCTTTGTGGAACCCATAAAATTTATTGCAAAATACATTGAGCGTCTTAGTACCGAAGTCGATAAGAATGTAAATATTTAACTAGTATTTGAGGTTTATCTTCTGTTTAGACTTGTAGACAACAATGTAATATTTTCAAAGCCAATGCACTCTTAAAATTTCTCCAGACGTTTTTTGTTTTTGTTCTTAGTCTAAGTAAGTATTCTTCCCCTCTCCTCTTCCTTTTTTGGAGACAGACTCTCAATACCTAGTCTGGTAGGCCTGCAACTTGCTATGTAGACCAGGTTGGCAACAAGAATGTAGACTCTTTCTGCCTCTGTCTCAAATTCTTCTGATCGTGCCGCAATCATGACTCTTGAGTAGGATACCTGGCTTCTGGGCTGTCAGTTTCTTTGTGTCATTGACTGGGTCCCTTTAGCAAGATCAGCGAGACAGAAAAAGGGCGTGAGCATCTTGTCAAGAGTGTACACATTTATTTGGGTAAAAACTTGCAGAGGTGCTAGGAAGTGGAGCCCACCAGTTGCATACGAGCTGGGGTAGTTACAGGGCAAAAGTTGCCGGGGAGAATGAGAAGTCTGTTTTTTTTTTTTTACAGGAGTGGGGTGGGGTGGGGGGCTGTGCTAAGGGGGTCGGTGTGTAGGCAGTTAAGGATTGTTAGGTGATGGATAAACACATTTCTGGACTGATCTTTATTTGGGGTCCAAAGGGCAGGGAAGGCAAAAATCTATGGAAAATAAGTTACCTTAGTTTTGAAAACCAAATTACTGTACTTACAGGAATTGTCACAATTCAACCAAGATGAAGGAGCTTTACCAAATGACCTGGACTTGGCTGCCATCTTTATCTGAGCAACTTAAACTGGCTTGTACTGAAAATACTAGTTGGGGCTAGGAGTGTAACACACTGGTAGAGCCCATGCTTAACACCATAAATCCATGGGTTTGATGTCCAGTGCCAAAATTCAAACTAACATTTAAAAAGGCATGGGGCAGCTGGGCTATGGTGGTGCATACCTTTAATCTCAGCACTTGGGAAGCAGAGACATTTGGATCTCTGTGAGTTCGAAGCCAGCCTGGTCTACAGAGCGAGTTCCAGGACAGACAGGGTGGTTACACAGAGAAAACCTGTCTTAACTGACCCCACTACAAAAGCATGGGACAATTTACCTGTTTTAAAAAGTTGGACATGTAGCTCAGTGACAGAGCACCTGACACTCTCGACTCCAGCAGCAGCATCACCACCACATAAAGAAACCAACCAACCAACTAACCAAACAAAAGATCCAAGTATTAAAATAAAACCGTAAGCTGCTCACTAGTTCTAAAGCCTATTATGTAGTTACATTTCTGACTTATAGGTTCACAATGGTATGCTAATTTTTCCTTCCTTCCTTCCTTCCTTCCTTCCTTCCTTCCTTCCTTCCTTCCTTCCTTCCTTCTTTTCTTCTTATATTGAGTCAGGCTTTCTTTATGTAGCCCTGGCTGTCCTGGAATTCACTCTGTAGACCAGGTTGGTCTCGAACTCAGAGATCTGCCTGCCTCTATCACCCAAGTGCTTGGATTAAAGGCGTGTGCCACCATACCTAGCCAGCATATCAGTTTTTCAAGTCTACAAGTCGAATCTCTTATTTCTATTTTATTTATTGCTATGTCTACTTGTTTATTTATTTACATATTTGTTTTTTGAGATAGGGTCTTCCTATATATGTAGTCCAGCATACCCTCAAACTTGCAATCTTCCCTCAGTAGCGTCCTATAAGCTGTACTCACAGAAGTTTGTTACCTTGCCTGACTTCTGGGTCTCTAAATGTTTGCTTCTGAACAGATTTAAATAGGCCACACTTCGTCTTTGGTGGCATGAGCTGATTTGATTTTCTTTCATCTCTTTTCTTGAAGTTTCTCTTCTCTTTCCCAGTTTTTCAGGTATACAGTGTTCTCTGTCTACAGAGACCCAGATCTCTTTCAGGGTTTCCTTCCTAATCTCAGAGTTCACGGGAAGAATTTGTCCCTTGCTTTCTCTCTTCTATACACTTTAAGAATGTGTTCAGGGTAGCCTGGGGATGTGGCTCAGATCTAGAGTGTTTCCCTAGCATGCTCAGAGACTTCTATGGACCCACAGTACTATATAAGCCAGTTGCAGCAATGCGTGCCTGTTATCTCAGCACTTCTGAGACAGAGGCAGGAGGATCAGAAGTCCAAGTTCATTCGTGCTGCATAGAGCTAGATACCAGCCTGGGATGCATGAGACCTTGTGCAAAAAAAAAAATTATTAGGTTCATGTGACATTTCTTCAGCACATGACTGTCCTTTGGCAAGACCAGCCTTGAAATGTGGGCAAGAAACACTTGATGCACTTTTTCTTCAACCCAGGCTTCTAAGGACTTTGGTCCAAGTGGCTGTTACTCTTCTACCCTGGGGAAAGCTTGGGCCTCAGCACCCACCCCTTCATAAATGGCCACTTGCTTTGCCTCTAGTTGCTGCCCAGGCCATAAACATGAGCAGTGATAGATATGAAAGAATAATTCCTATGAAAAACAGTACAGATCTGTGAGTGGTGGTGCATACCTGTAATCCCCACATTTGGGAGGTAGAGGGAAGAGTTCAAGGCTAGCAAGGGCTACACGGTCTGATTCTGTGTCTCCAAATGAACCTAAATAAACAAATAAAATGCCAAACTAAACAAAGCAGTCTAGTCTGGGAAGATAAGATCTAGATTGTGAACTGGATACAAAGTAGGAACATAATGGCAGTCAAAGAGTGGACAGAAAGTGCCAAGGAAGAGGAGAAAGCGGAGGAGGAAGAGGAGACCCCTGAGGTCTTAAAAAGGAAAGTGAAGAGAAAAAGCTGGGGATATGTTACAAAAATAATGAGATAAAAGGATAGATCATCGAGTCTACTTTTGAACAACTATTCTCAAATATTTTGCATTGGTATGGGTTTTTGTATACCAACACAAATTTAAGATTATTTTTTGTTAGAACATGCTGTACATACATTTCTACTCTTGTTTAAGGTACTGCACCTATGCAGTTCATTTAACAATAGAATATAAATTTCTAGTCCTTTTAAAAGTTATTATTCCAAACTATTTAGGATAATAAAGAGATGCATGTTAGTAGTTAGTCACTTATAACAATCAAACTTGTATTCATGTTAAGTATGATTTTAAGGTCAAACAGAGATATATATTTTCGATAGCTAGATGGTCTTCAAACACTTGAAAGACCTACAGAATATGACATTTAAAATGTTTTGTTAATATAGGACTTTTATGACAATGAAACACATCTGCTCCTGGCAGCACCAATTTACTTCAGAGAAGAGAGTGGGTATCTAAGAAACTCCATGTACAGTTTACTTTCTTTGTGGCAAGCACTAGCCATTTGGGTCAGAAATTGCCCTTGCCTCACCTGCTGCCAGTGTGATGTCCAAACTGGACAAATAAACACAAAAGAAAGTGACTGCTGAACTTTTTCAAGACAGGGTAGTGTAGTCCTTCAAAAATTCCTGCTTCACAAAAAAGTCTGCCAGATCTTCTAGGCCTGTAGGCAGGAAATAGATGCCCCAATGCTGCAGAAAAAATCTTGAGCGTCTGCCCAGGAAGTCATCTATCTCTCTCAATTTGGAAGTAGTTTGTACTGCACTTCCTGTTTACTCAGATAATATTATATCCTTCTGGGGTCATTGATGGAACTGAAGACTAAGAAGCTATAGTTGCTATTTTCTTTATTTGTGATGAAAAGTAATCTAGATACGAAATTCTGGACTCATCAAGAGAGAATAGTTGATGGACTATTTTGCAAATACAAATGGACTGGGCATTGTGAATGTAACACTTACCTATTAATTATTCTTATTGTATATAGTTTTTCTGTGTTAGAGTTCAAACCTTCCCTTTTTATTGAGACAAAAAGGGAGAAATGTTGTGGAATAATCTTTTTGTACACTGTGAAGACGTGTCACTCTGATTAGTTTAATAAAAAGTTGAATGCCCAATAGCTAGTAGGATTTTCAGGGCGGAGAGGATGCTGGGAAGATGGGAGGCTCCAAAAGATACAGGAAAATAGGATGGACAGTACATAGATGAGGTAAACGACCCTCAGGACAGCATATAGATTAATAGAAATGTGTTAAGTTACAAGAGCTAGTTAGAAACAAGCCTAAGCTATCGGCTGAGCTATCATAATAAGAAGTCTCCATAATGTTTATTTGGGAGCTAGCTGGAGGGCCAGAGAAAGACTCACCACAGGGAAGGACTGGCATTATAGATCGACTTCTAGGTTCAGCTACAGGACAAAGAGATAAATACTTCAGATAGGCACATCCTCATGTCAAGATTGGCATTAGAACTGCAAAATTTCTCAGTCTGCCCACTGCTTTTATTTCAAATTTAGGTTCAGAACAACTTTCTCCAGTTGCCCCTTTCTGGCTGTCCTTGCTCCTGCTGCATCTCTGGTGTAGTGGATTTGAGCATGCTCACTCACCTCCAGAGACAAATACCTTCCCCAACTCAGGGAGTGTTTGCTTTCATTTCTGTAAGGCCACCAAGAGGCCAGGAGAGGGGTTACAGACGTTTGGGAGCAGACTGATGTGGGTACTGAGAACTGAATTCAGGTCCTGAAGGAAGTGCTCTTAACTGCTGAGCCATCTCTCCAGCCTTGAATATAATTTATCACAATTTTTTCTCTTGCTTTTTTGTTGTTGTTGTTGTTTTTGTTTTGTTTTGTTTCACTAATATTCCAGAGGTTTCTTCTCAGACTTTCTCTTTGGAACTAGTGTGGATTTCTCAAATGATTAAAAGTTCAAAATCTGCCAGTGGTGACCCACACCTTTAATCCCAGTGCTCGGGAGGTACAGGCAGGCAGATTTTTGTGAGTTCGAGGCCAGCCTGGTCTACAGAGCGAGTTCCAGAACAGCCAAGACTACATAGAGAAACCCTGTCAAGAAACAAACAAACAAACAACAACAAAAAACAAACAAGGGAAAAAAGTTTGAAGCCCAAATCAATGTAGCCTATATTAATACCAAATAATGAGATGGACAGTGAAGTATTGGGGAGATAAGGCCTTTGTAACCCGTATTCTCTCACCTGTTTCTTTTTTGTTTGTTTAAAAAATACGTTTATTTTATTATTTTTAATTTTGTGCATATGTGTGTGCATGGGGCCAGAGGCATCAGATCCCCTAGAATTGGAGCTATAGGCAGTTGTGAGCTGCCCTGAAGTGGGTTCTGAGAACTGAACAGTAGAGCACGGACAGCACATACTCTTAATGGCTGAGCTGTGTCTCCACTTTACACCCCAATTCCACCTTGTGAAACAGTCTTTCTGTGTAGCTCTGGATGGCTTCGAACTTGCAATATCCCTTCTGCCTCTGCTTCCCACTCCTGGGATTGCAGGAAGGAGTCACCATGCCTGGCAACCACAGCTGTTTTCCTAGTCAGTGAATACTGAGAATTGTTTGCAGCAGAAAACGAAGCATTCATTCCCTTTCCATGTGAGATGAAGTCAAACTTGCAAGATTTCTGTTCACAATTAGTGAAGGAAGATTTCCCAGTTGTCTGTTTCCCTCTCTGCTCACATTGGGTTACCTGATGTAAAACTCCACACAGAATCACACACTTAAGTCACTTAAGGGACATTTGTCAAATTGACTTGTGGGTCTAACTTGGGTCTTGGCCCTCTGCTCGGTGTTCTTTGTCATGAGGTCCCCTAGTTTCTGTAGAATTATTTGCTTGAGTCTGTTGGTAGAGTCAAAGTTTCAACAATCCCTGCCTTGTGTGCTCTGTTCGTACACGTTTTTAGATTGTGCAAATGTAATCAGAGTGGTTCTGTTTGTCGGCTGAGAAAAGGCAACTTTGAGGTACAGGTTGTTCTTTCTTGGCTACAATTAATGATGGAAAAAAAAAAACGGTTAGGAGGGAAACCATAAATTTTTATCGCGTTCTTTGTACCCAGTGCCTTTCTCTGATAAGTAAGAAGCGATAAAACCCAGACAGTGTCAGAAGTTTCTTGCTTATGAAACCCTTCTCATCAAAGAGCATGCTACTTGATGCTCTTTGAGTCAAGTAACATTGTCCAAAAACATTGCTCATGCTTCAGTGTTACACTTAGCTCTTCCGATGAGCTCACCAGCTTCTGCTTGCCAAGGCATAACAGGATTCCTAGGCCCCAGCCTGAATCGCTTGTCCAGGTTTGCAGAGCAGGACCACAGAGAAACAATTCCTTTCTCACCCCAGGGGAAGAAGGGTCAAAAAGCCCCAGGAGGTTGACCATACTAAAGCAGGTGGTG
The DNA here is from genome assembly GCF_982192425.1 of Myodes glareolus. Classification (NCBI taxonomy): domain Eukaryota; kingdom Metazoa; phylum Chordata; class Mammalia; order Rodentia; family Cricetidae; genus Myodes; species Myodes glareolus. The sequence continues at coordinate 71,630,826 of NC_142032.1, forward strand.
TAAAGGGAATCAAGAAATAAAAGGCAAAGTGAAGATCATAAGGAGTCTTAGAAGGATAATCATCATTATGTCAATGATCTGGGCAAATGGTCTTGGCCAAGGACAGGATGAGCCCAGGGAGGGCCAAATCCCACTTGAGGCTTACACTGTGCTCCAGCAGATAAAACTGCCCTTTATGGCTCTGTCTCTGAGCACACACCACTTTCCTGCCCCTACTAGCCAGGTCAGCTAAGACTTGCCCTGTTGAATGTCTTCCATTTGTCCCTCTACCCTCATCTTCTCTCTCTCTCTCTCTCTCTCTCTCTCTCTCTCTCTCTCTCTCTCTCTCTCTCTCTCTCCAGACAGGGGTTGTCTGTGTAGCTGTTGCTGTCCTGGAACTCACTCTGTAGACCAGGCTGGCTTCAAACTCAGAGATTTCCCCTGCCTCTGTCTCCTGAGTGCTGGTGTGAGCACCACCACAGCCCAGCGTAAGATCCAATTCTTAGTATCCAGCTCCCTCCAAATGATCTCTCCTCGAACTCCTTTCTCTTTGGCTCTAGAAATTACACTTCTAGCCCTTGATACCTAGACTGACAATGGCTCTCCCTGACGTGCTAGTCCCTCCATCCTTGTGGTTTCTCACCCACACAGGGTCATTCGAGACTGGAGTGTGAAATCTTTCTGACTGACCCTGTGCTGATAGGCAGTTCTCTGCTGCCTGCGGCTTCTGACACTGTATTATTGGGTAACTCTAGGTGTCTTCTATTATTTGCATGTTTCTGATTTATAACAACCGTTATACACAGAATGATACTCAAACACCTTCTGAATCTGTTTATTCTGCGATATCCTTATTGGGTTTTGAGTTTTAATGGTGCTGCCATTTCCAACGACTACTAACAATAGCTAATAGCTTGGCAGTGTTCTACAGCTGCAGAGATGATTCTAGAACTTCAGTAAGCTGTACTGCCATTCTGGCACGTGAGCCTTCAAGGTCATGTGATTTCAGTATCTAAGAGGAGATGATGTAGCATCCAAGAGTCTCTTTCAGGAAAGTCTTTGGAGGGTTCGTCGGCCAGGGAAACGCAGTGGAAGGCCAGTATCCCCTCAGGTCTCTGTTTCCCTGCCTGTAAAGGAGAGCAAACTGCTCCTAAATCCAATCCAGAGCAGAAGTGCGGCAACCACTAAGGCAGACCTCGCATTTACAGCAGGCATCAGAGCTTGGAGCCCAGTGGCTCAAGGCCGGGTGGGTGGGGCGAGGGCGGGCCTCGTGTGATTGGTGTGCGGCCCTCCGTCCCGACCAATGAACTGTAAGCACAGGCGGGGCGGGGCAGACAGGGCGTCTTAAACGGCGTGACGCGCCGGGCGGGCGGTCACCTCGGGCTTCGTGGCTGGTTTGCCGTCGGTCGCTCACGCCTAGCGGACCCTGTCAGGTATCAAGCGCGCGCCGGGACTGGACTGAAGAGGCCCGGGACCTGCTCGGTGTCCCGGAGTCTCAGCCGGGGCAGCGCAGGGCTGGAGGGTGCGACACGTCCCCGGGGCGGTGCGACACGTCCCCGGGGCGGGGAGGGCTGTATGGGGACGGGCAGGGAACTGGAGGCCGGAGACGTGGCACGGCCGCCTGCCAGGCACAGCTCGGCTCGCCGCCCTCGGGGCACTCGCCTAGAGCTTTCGAGGCCTTGGCTTTCGAGAAGGTGGCGTCTCCAGCAGCCTGGCTGCCGGGGATCGGATCCCTGGGGACAGAGCTGTCAACGCGTGGCTCCGTCATCGGGCGTGGAACACTGATGCAGACTGAGTCCGAGTTCTTTGGGCAGCCTCTATGTCCCGCGACTGCTCCTGCCCATCCCTCTCCACTCCCCACTTTATCTCCAGCTCTAAACCCATTAAGAGATTGAGGAAGTGACGTGTACCTTATTGAGAGTTGGCTAGAGATTGGCCCAGAGGGCTTTCGGCACGAAGACCCCCCTCCCGCTTCCTCACCCCCCTTAGACCTTTGGCAACCGATGCTGAACCTCAGAAAATTCCAGTCTAATTGCGTGGGACTTTTGATGCCAGCAAACCTTGCCTCAGGCCCACATCATGTCTCGCAGTACATTTATTTACCTTGTAAATGTGTCAAGATACATTAAGGGAGGAGAAAGAGTGATTTTTGAAATGAAGTGCCCTTTCCCTCCCATTTCTCCATCCCAAATCTCCTAAATCAGGATTGTCAGAGCGTCTGTAGGGAAATTAATTTCATGTAACCTGAAAATGTATTTATGATTTTTTATTTTGTGTGTGTGTGTGTGTGTGTGTGTGTGTGTGTGTGTGTGTGTGTGTGTGTGTGTACGTACGTACGTACATGAATGCAGTTGCCTTCCAAGGCCAGAGAGGTCCAATCTCTCTGGAGCAGGCTTCTTGGGAGCTGTGCCATGTGGGTGCTGGGAACCAAACTCTGGTGTTGTGGAAGAATAGTAGATGATCTTAACTGCGGCGCCTTCTCTCCAGTCCCTAAAACTTTAATTAGACACATTTACAAGGTAAATACATTTACAACTTTAAACACATTT